>NC_069501.1:443929167-444280417 GCF_027579735.1 Bombina bombina | reverse complement strand
TGTTTAATATAAATTATATTTATGTTAGGGGGGTGTTAGGGTTAGGGTTAGAGTTATGTTTAGGTGTTAATAACTTAATAATTGTAGGTAGGTGGCGGCAATGTTAGGGTGGGCAGATTAGGGGTTAATACAATTTATTCTAGTGTTTGCGAGGCGGGAGTGTGGCGGTTTAGGGGTTAATACATTTATTATAGTGGCGGTGAGGTCCGGTCGGCAGATTAGGGGTTAATAAGTGTAGGTAAGGTAGCGGCGACGTTGGGGGGGCAGATTAGGGGTTAATAAATATAATATAGGGGTCGGCGATGTTAGGGGCAGCAGATTAGGGGTTCATAGGGATAATGTAGGTGGCGGCGGTGTCCGGAGCGAAAGATTAGGGGTTAATAATAATATGCAGGTGTCAGCGATAGCGGGGGCGGCAGATTAGGGGTTAATAAGTGTAAGGTTAGGGGTGTTTAGACTCGGGGTTCATGTTAGGGTGTTAGGTGTAGACTTAGAGAGTGTTTCCCCATAGGAAACAATAGGGCTGCGTTAGGAGCTGAACGCTGCTTTTTTGCAGGTGTTAGTTTTTTTTTCAGCCCAAACTGCCCCATTGTTTCCTATGGGGATATCGTGCACAAGCACGTTTTCCCAGCTTACCGCTACCGTAAGCAACGCTGGTATTGAGGGTTGAAGTGGAGCTAAGTTAGGCTCAAGGCACCCTTTTTTGAGCCTAACACAGCCCCTCAGACAACTCTAAATACCAGCATTGTTGGAAGGGTGCGCTGGAAAAAAAAGCAGCGTTAGCTATGCGGGTCTTTACCGATAAAACTCTAAATCTAGGCGAATGTAACTAAAGAAATTGTGTAGCAAATGATATATAGGGGTAGATACGCTGTCGGCATTAAACATTGCACAAGCAGTTCTGGTGAACTGCTTGTGCACGGCCGCCCCCTGCAGATTTGCGGCCAATCAGCTGCTAGCAGGGGGTGTCAATCAACTCGATCGTATTCAATCGGGTAGATTGATGTCCGCAGCCTTAGAGGCAGCGGATGAGTTAAGGAGCAGCGGTCTTAAGACCGCTGCTTCTTAACTCTTGTTTCCGGCAAGCCTGAAGGCTCACACAGAAACAGGTGCATTAGGCACCATTTGGGGCATGTTAAATCAGCCCCATAACATGAAAAAGAGTTAGACTTCTCTACTCTTATCTCTAATCTTTTTTCAAACCCAAAACCTCTGTTCTCCACTTTCTATACTCTTCTCCGCCCACCCCCACCTCCTAATACAACTTCTCTATCAGCTCAAGACTTTGCCAGCCACTTCAATAACAAAATTGACTCCATCAGAAACGAAATCAGCTCTCAACATAATTCCATTCGCTCACCCCCTCAAACGCTCGCAACCAACCACAAGCCACATAAATGTTGCTCTTTCTCCCCTGTTACTGAGGAAGAAGTTTCTGCACTTATACTGTGCTCTCACCTCACTACCTGTCCCCTTGACCCTATCCCCTTGACAGCTACTCCCCTCCCTCTCTTCTACCCTTACCCCTATACTCACACACATTTTCAACCTCTCTCTCAGCACCGGCATATTTCCCTCATCTCTGAAACATGCACTGGTCACACCTATCCTCAAAAAACCTTCCCTTGATCCAACCTCCCCATCCAACTACCGCCCTATTTCCCTCCTCCCTCTTGTCTCAAAGCTTCTCGAAAAACTAGTATATGCACGCCGATCCCATTTCCTTGCATTAAACTCCCTCCTTGACCCACTGCAATCTGGATTTCGTCCCCATCATTCCACAGAGACAGCAATCCCAATGACCTAATTACAGCAAAATCAAAAGGCCACTTCTCTCTGCTTATGCTCCTTGATCTGTCTGCAGCGTTTTATACTGTTGACCACCTTCTTTTGCTCCAAACCCTCCAACCCTTCAACATCTTTGACACAGCCCTCTCGTGGTTCTCTTCCTACCTGTCAAACCTGTACCTTTAGTGTAGCCTTCCCTGGGACCTCCTCTGCCCCGTCATCACTTTATGTCGGGGTACCGCAAGTCTCTGTCCTCAGTCCCCTACTCTTCTTGATCTACACGTGATCATTAGGTTCCCTAATAAAGTCCCACGGTTTCCAATATCATTTGTATGCTGATGAACCCAAATCTACTTCTCTGCACCAGACCTATCTCCTTCTTTGCTAACCCGTGTCACTAACTGCCTTTCTCACATCGCTTCCTCACTACCTCAAGCTAAATCTCTCCAATACTGAGCTCCTTATTTTCCCCCCTTCTTGCAAAATCTCCACCCCCAATCTCTCTATAACTGTCAACAACTCTAATTGTAACTGTGTCTCGTGGTCACATTTGACTCAGATCTTTCTTTCACTCCCCACATTCAGTCCTTGGTTAAAGCCTGCCACTTCCACCTTAAAAACATCTCTAAAATTAGACATTTCCTTACATAAGACACAACTAAGATTTTAATCCACTCTCTCATCCTTTACCACCTCGATTACTGCAACTCTGTCCTCTCTGGTCTCCCCAGCTGCCACCTAGCTCCTTTACAATCCATAATAAATGCCTCTGCCAGGCTCATCTTCCTTACACGTCGCTCTTCATCTGCTGCCCCTCTCTACCAATCCCTTCGCTGGCTTCCTCTTGCCTCTAGGATTAATCACAAAATTCTCACTCTAACATACAAAGCCCTCAACCATTTTTGGTTCAGCACCTGAGTAGCTCTTACTTATTGGTGGCTAAATGCAAATCAAACAGTGGTAGCTTTGCATAACAATTCAAACAGTGGATGGCCGAATAACAAATCAGCAAGTGGTAGCGCTGCATAACAAATCAAACAATGGTAACGTCACATAACACATAAAACAGCGGTAGGACCACATAGCAAATCAAACAATGGTTATGTCACATAACAAATCAAATTGTGGTAGTGCTGCATAATATATATATATATATATATATATATAATAAATAAATGTGTAGGGAAAGGGAAAATAAGAGAAACATACGAAAAGAGAATGTTTCTAGTGGCGCAACACTTATTATTATAAACACTTATTTAGGTTGTTCACAGCGCCTTTCCTATACACATCCTTTTCTCTCTCTCTCTCTCTCTCTCTCTCTATATATATATATATATATATATATATACACACACATACATACATACATAAACACACAGATATATTTAAAATTGCACCTAAACCTAACAATACACACAGACAATAACACAGATGTATTTAATAATGTTAATAGGAGCCAATAAGAGTAAATAAATATAGACTTAACCCTTACAGTGCTACACTGCAATGCATGCATTCATCAGTGTATGAACATGATTTAACCCCTTGATTACTGAGGCTGTGTTTGGGATAACATTCACTTTAAAAATCTAATGGAAATCAAACATACTACAGAACAGTCACCATGCAACACAGATTTAACCCCTTGTTTGTTTAAGTTAAGAGCTATTTTAATCTTTCTGCATGAGATGGATCAAGTATCAACCATGGATTTCATTATTCCTCCACTCACACACAACCTCCCCCCCGGGACTGACTCCCCGGCCAGAGCAACTGTGACTGGCAGCCAGAGCCTCCACCCTCCAAGCCCCTTAGACAAGTGTGCTAATTTTCTCCCTTTCCTTCTTGCATTCAAGTCCCCCCGGCCAGTACCTGTCTGCCTTCTGCGGCGGCTGCTGCTCCCCCAAGCTTTAGGATTTCACAGACACTGTCTGAGCTGCACAGAGTGACTCACATTTACAGTAGTAGTAGTTCACATCGCAAAAAAGGCAACAACAGGCAAACGATGCTTGATTTCTCCTCAGATGTCCGGCGGTCCCGCGTCGTCACTCTGTTACAGCTGACTCACTAACAAGGCACAGACAATCTAGGTCACAGAGTCAGTTGTTCAGCGCTGCCTGCACGCCACTAAATATCAGCTGCCACCACCTCACACAGCGTGCAGTGCGCCAAAAACTTGTGGCACAAATTCTGTCAAATGGGGCGTGTACTCCTGTTCTGCTGCAGCAGCTACTACTCTAACTTTGCGCCCCCCCCTGCTGGGGAACTCTAACCTTATGCTAGCGCCGGGCCTGCTATCACTCCCGCCCCCTTCGCTCTGCTCATGACCTCCTACTCTCCTCCTCTCTTGTTACCTCATCACACACCGTTTACAGGACTTCTCCAGACTGGATCACGTCTTGTGGAACTCTCTGCCTCGCTCCACAAGACTCTCCCTAGTTTTGAAAGCTTCAATCGCTCCCTAAAAACTCTACTGTTCAGAGATACATACAACCTACACTAACCTTTCTTTATACCAGTTTCTCTCCTCCATTGCTATCCCCTGAACCCTCTTAGCATGTATGCCTAAGAGTCCAGCTGTTTGTAGCTCACCTTCTTAAGAGCTGACTACAACAGTGTGACTCTTGTCAGGACCCTCTACCCATTTGATCCCTAAAATTGTTTTGTTGTACTCTGCCTTTGTTTAAAGCGCTGCAGAATCTGTTGGCGCTTTACAAATAACTGATAATAATAATTAGGCCCAGTGTTTCTGGGCCGATTTATTATTGTGTGGATCATGTCTGCTGCACATCGATAAATGCCCACAGCATACGCTGTCGGCATTTATCATTGCACAAGCATTTCTCATGAAAAATAAGGGGAACTGACTTAACAGCAATTTCGACGGCTGCAACCCCGGTAGTTCCACCCCTGAATTTGTTCACATTTAAACTCAATTTATTATAGTGATAATTAGACTACAGGTTCAATAAACAGTCAGATGTATCTTTGTTTTTACTTTACCTACTTTTTGTTGTTAACCCCTTCATACCGGGGTTCAAGTGCTTAGAGTGGAACAAAGTTCCGATGTAAACACTTGCTGGAAAAATTAAAATTTTCTTCCATTTAGGTCTGGATTAGCAGTATTTTGCATTTTTCCTATAGTGAAAACTCCTCTATTATTTTCATTTTTGCGCTAGTCAAGTTGTGCTGGTATTACACGTTGAAAGAAAACAGTTTTTTCTCCAGCGTTAACCCGACTTGCACAAAAAAAACGAAATTCAAAAATCATGATCACGTTCACGCATTCCCCCACTCTCTTGCGCAAACACCATCACATATTCTTAATAGTGCTAACCCAACATGAAAATATGAATATTTCATTTTTCAATGTTCTTTACTTAACATAATATGTTGTATTTATTCTTAATCAAATATTTATACATATTTATACATATTTATACATATACATATACACACATATATATATATATATATATATATATATATATATATATATATATATATATATATATATATATATATGATTATATATATATTTATATATATATATACAGTACATACAGGCGATAAGCCTTTCTAGAGGGCAGTCTATGTTTAAAAAATACAAACCCCCAAGTTAATGTTACAAAAAATTAAAAAAGTAAAATTACAGAAAAAATAAACAAAGCTATCCAAAATAAAAAAATTAAACCTGAACTAATACCCCTATAAAAATAACAAATCCCCCCCAAAATAAAAACACCCCCTAATCTAATACTAAACTACAAATAACCCTTATTGCTCTAAGTTAAACAACTCTTTTACATTTAAAAATTACTAAATACCCTCTAACAGTAAAACCCTGCGCCCTTCAAACCCCCAAAATAAAAAAACCTAACGCTAAAAAAAACCTAAACTACCCATTGCCCCTAAAGGGGCATTTGTATGGGCATTGCAAAAAAAAAAAAAGAGCATTCAGCTCTTTTACTGCCCTTAAAAGGGCAATCAGCTTTTTTCCAGCCCAAAAAACACTAATCTAAAAAAAAAAATATTTTTCATAATTTTGTTTATTTTTTTCTGTAATGTTAGACTTTTTTATTTTTTGTAATTTAATGTTAGGATTTTTTATTTTAATTGTAATTTAGTAGTAATTGGGGTTAATTTAGGGGATGTTAGGTTAGGGGGCTTAGTAATTAAATTAGTTATTTTCATTGTGGTGGGGTTGGAGGTATAGGGGTATATATATTAATTAGGTTTAATGCGATGTGGGGGTTTGGTGGTTTAGGGGTTAATAGATTAATTAGTTTTCTTGCGATGTGGGGAGTTGGCGGTTTAAAAGTTAATAGGTTTATTGCAATGTGGGGGTTTTGCGGTTTAGGGGTTAATAGATTAATTAGTTTTCTTGCGATGTGGTGAGTTGGCGGTTTAAGAGTTAATAGGTTTATTGCAATGTGAGGGTTTTGCGGTTTAGGGGTTAATAGATTAATTAGGTTTATTGTGATGTGGTGGGTTGGCAGTTTAGGGGTTTATATTTTAATTATGTTATTTTCGGATTAGGGGTTAATTACTTTATTGTTTTGCGATGTGGGGTTTGGCAGTTTAGTTATTTGTTAATACTTTGTGCGGGAGGTTATTTTTTTGTTATACTTTGTGCAGGTGGTTACGTGTTTTTTTATTATTTCTTGCGGATGGTTACATATTTTTTTGTTATTTTGTGCGGGCGGTTGCTTTGGTTTTTATTTTTAAGGCATCGGGTTTGCCTATGCTGCATCCAGGTGGATTCCAAAAATGGCAGGGTGGTGAAAGAATCCAACGGATTCTTTTACCACCCTGCCATTTTCGGAATCCACCGGGATGCAGCTTTGCTGCATTCCGGTGGATTCTTTTGGCTGCGCGCGCAGCCAACATTCCTTTGAGGATGCGTGCGCAACTGGCGACACCGACAAACGCGTTACAAACGCGATTATAGTATAAATACATACAAATAAATCTTTTGCAATGTATCTGTATGTATCTCAATATTAAAGTCCTTTGGCTACTTTTTTTTCTAACACCCGATATCTCATATATTTGAGCCCTTATAACTTTTGTGTGCAATATTTTTGAGAATAATATTTATTAGACAGTGTTAGTATGAGTGTAACTGTACTTTGTAATGTATTTTTGAAGTGTGTTGTGCAACTTTTTAATTTTGCTCAACTTGTAATATCAGAGCAATTAAAAAGCCCAATGATCCATTTTTCTTGTTGGTGTGCATTAAATTGTTTATTAGAAGCTCTTTTACTTTTATATCTCCATTTTAAATAGCTGATTTGCCTGTGGTATTCCTAGCTATATTGAAAATTGTAATATTTATGTTTTGGCTATAGAAAAGCTGTGTAAACATAGCCAGCAGATGATATTACACTCCCAGTGGGGGGTTGAAGAAATAAGTAATAAAATATTAGTTTTCAATTTTTCTCTCTAAGGCCCTGATGATTGAAAGTGCTGGGAGGCGGTGATATATTTTTAAAAGGGATTCGATGCAATGCTGAGAAATCCGGCAAAATAGTCAAAAGTGCCGACATAACTGTTTAAAGGCCACTTTGCAGTGGGGCATTTTACTATACATCGCAATGGGTGCCAATGCTGGATAAATATTCCAAGCAGCATTGGCACCTACATTGGCAATGTAAAGTAAAGAATCCCTTTTAAATATATAGCACCATGCCTAATAACTATACCTATGTATCCCTAAACCGCCAATACCCACCACCGCAAACTAGCCCTACCCTACTTAAAGGGACAGTCTACACCAGAATTGTTATTGTTTTAAAAGATAGATAATCCCTTTTTTACCCATTCCTCAGTTTTGCATAACCAACACAGTTATATTTATATATTTTTTACCTCTGTGATTATATTGTATCTGAGCCTCTACAAACTGCCCCTTTTTTCAGTTCTTTTGACAGATTTGCAGTTTAGCCAATCAGTGATAGCTCCCAGGTAACTTAATGTGCATGAGCACAGTGTTATCTATATGAAATTCATGAACTAACACCCTCTAGTGGTGAAAAACCTGTTAAAATGCATTCTTAAGAGGCGGCCTTCAAGGTCTAAGAAATTAGCATATGAACCTCCTAGGTTAAGCTTTCAACTAAGAATACCAAGAGAACAAAGCAAAATTGGTGATAAAATTGGAAAATTGTTTAAAATTACATGCTCTATCTGAATCATGAAAGTTTATTTTGGACTAGACTGTCCCTTTAACGCCTAAACCAACAATAGCCCATTGCAATAAACGTCCTAACTTATTAACCCCTAAACCACCAATAGCCCACTGAAATAAACTTCCTAACCTATTAACCCCCAAACTGACAATAGCACACCACAATAAACTTCCTAACCTATTAACCCCTAAACCGCCAATAGCCCACTGCAATAAACTTTCTAACCTATTAACTCCTAAGCCACCAATAGCCCACCACAATACACTTCCTAACTTAATAAACCTGAAATAAACGGGGGGGCGGAGCCGCGCCGTGCAGGGACATGGACGCACATTAGCAGTGCTCTGTTAATGCCTAGGTTCTCAGTCCACAATTAATGCACGAGGAGCCCAAATTTATAATATATAATTTAAAATCCCAGATAGAGATCATTATTACACCTTTTACTTTTAAAAAGGAGCGGGGAGACCATTGGATTGACAAGTCCCATAACCACACAGGAGGGCCTGC
Source organism: Bombina bombina (assembly GCF_027579735.1). Lineage (NCBI taxonomy): Eukaryota > Metazoa > Chordata > Amphibia > Anura > Bombinatoridae > Bombina > Bombina bombina. Next base: position 444,271,925 of record NC_069501.1, on the reverse strand, counting down.
AGCGACGGAACACCGCCATCGCGACCGGAGCCGGGTAAGACAGGAGAAGTGTCACATAACTACTGGCGGCGATAACGGGAGGTACCGCACTTGTCACAGACCACCCGAGGGCAACTTAAAAAGATAGCCGCAAGACCACTCACAGCTACGGCGCCTGTCATCCCTGACCTGTGACGCCTCTCTGACCTCGACCAGCCCTAGTGAGCTGTCCGGTGCCCGCTCTGGTCCCTTGGCTAGATAAAGTAACAAGAGGCAGAGTGACAAGTGATAACTCACTCAAGCCCACTTATACGCACGGCACCATCAGTACACACATTCACCACTACGGCCTCCCACGTGGTCTCACCGGCCTCAAACCGCAACTTTTTTTTTTTGTCGGATATAACGACACCTGACAAAAGAAAAAGGGAAGAAAAGAAAGGGAAAAGAGAAGAATAAATAATACAGATTTAGACCCCCCCCCCAGCCCATATCAAAATTAAAGGGCCTGAACTCAAAGCACATCAGTAAAGGGAATACACACCTGTACCCGCAGCATTCTACACCAGCTCAGTGACATAGGGAACTGGCCAGCTAAAAATGGCGGCGAAAAAAGGCCCCAAACAGGACAAGCATATTAAATCTTCTAACCCAGTACCCTCAGTATCCTCTTTTTTTCAAATCACTGATCCACCCATCACAGAACAATTGTCTACAACTACTGTGGGTATGGACCCTCAATTAGAGGCTGAAGCTAATCAAAAGAGCCCGTTATACGCAATTCAATCCCAAATCGCAGGGTTGCCCTCCAAAACAGACATTGAATCCCTTAAATCCTTTATCAAGGAGGAACTGAGAGACCTCAAAAAAGATCTCAACGAAATGGGATCCAGAATAGATTATTTAGAAGAAGGCCAAGATACCTTGAACAACCTAGTAAGCTCCAATATGCAACAAATCTCAATCCAAGATTCTATGCTACAAAATCTACACGATAAAATTGAGGACTTAGACAACAGGGGGAGACGGAACAATCTTAGAATCCGAGGAATCCCAGAAGATGTCTCACAAGACCAATTGAGATCCTATGTGTCAGATCTATTCCAACATCTCTCTCCTCGCTCCCCACTCCTTACCAATGAGGATATTGAGAGGATACATAGAGCTTTGAGACCACTTCCAAAACCACCCGCTCCCCCAAGAGACATCATTCTACGTTTCCTGAAATACACCCTTAAGGAAGAAATATGGCAAGCTTCAAGATCAAGACAAGCTATCTCTTTCCGCGGGCACAACATACAGATCTACCAAGACCTTAGCCCACAAACTATACAACGCCGAAAAGAAGTCAGATTTATCACAAATACTCTGCGAGAGAATAACATAAGATACCGGTGGGGCTTCCCCTTCAGCCTAATAATTAATCATAACGGCTCTCATTTTATATATAAGAATTTCAGTGACCTGGATGGACTATCTAAACATCTGAACATCCCCATTGCGCCTCCACCTGACAACACTATGACAACTTCATCCCTCCAACTCTCTGCGGAAACTTCCAGACCTAAAGAACAACGCCCTCAATGGAGTAAGGTCCTACCAAAACGAAGAAAAACCAACCCAGCACCATCTCCCGAACAATCATCGGACTAATTACGGCCTGCATGACATTCACACCATGGAGACTGTTCCAGATCTTCCTCAACAGCAAGGACCAGAAGGAAAGTAGGGTAAGAGGGCCCCGTTTGCTGGCATCAGGTCTTTGTCCTGATGTGGCGCCACTAGAAGGGCCATTGAATAGTGACACTAGTTCTAGGATAAGCCACACAATAGCACGTCTAATCTAGTTAAAATGTTTGACCTGTTTATTTAAAATGGTTTACTGTTTACTTCCTCCCTTTAAATGTGATATGTTTGAGACTTTTCCTGGACAAGCAACTGCGTTCCACACAACTGGAACACCCCCAATTTGGAATACAGTTCTAGCTGGTCCCCATAGGCCTTCTTATGTTTTGCCTACTGCTGTCCTAAACCTCCATGGGACTGATGATGGTTCCCTCATGACCTACTTCCCAGGAACAGCTCCAGACTTCTCCTTTATATTAAGTTAAATAATAACAAGTCTAGTCTATTTATAATGTTTAGATTGTTTACTTAACATGGTTTGATGTTTGCATTTTACACTTTACAAAAATTTTGTTTACCTGGTGATCTCCCCTAGCCAAGTCATAGAATCCCACACAGTTAAAACATTCTCAAATGTGTTTAATGTTTTTACACGGCTCCTAAGTGTTTTTATTTCCTAACTTCCAATTCTACTTGCATACTGAGAATATACCTCGGCATTGCTACCCCCCCCACCCATGGTGTATTACGAGAAAAATACACTTATTGTTTACACGGTTACTAGAAAATATTCAATTGTCTGTACTTTTTGCAATTTTGCAACGTTTGTGCAACTATGCTCCGTGTCTCTGATGTCAATTACCTTTTATCCTAGCTACTGTACAACACATACCTCCAGTCTTCATTATATAATCCACAAAATACCTCACTATGTCTTCAAATCCATTAATTGTTAAAATCATTTCCCATAATGTCAAAGGGCTCAATATACCCCAGAAGAGGTCCATAGCGCTTAGGGATTATTCGAAACTTAAAGGTAACATAATTCTGCTTCAGGAAACACACTTTAGGAAAGGTCACGAACCACACCAATCTTTTAAGAAATTTGGACAGTCCTTTTTCGCTTCCAACTCTGTCAAAAGCAGAGGAGTTGGCATCCTCTTTCACAAAACATTACCATTTACAGCAACCTCGATTAGCAGGGATAGAGAGGGGAGATACATGATAGTTACAGGACAACTATTTAATAAACAAATCACGATAGCTAACATTTATGCCCCAAACGGAAACTCATCTCAATTTTTTAAGCAACTGAGCAACCACCTTTTGGAAACAGTTAAAGGGTGCTTAATACTAGGAGGGGATTTCAACGTTTCCCTCAACCCCACACTAGATTGTTCTTCTGGAACATCGTCGGTCTCTAATAAAACCTTAAATTCAATCAAATCAAACCTAACAAGCCTAAATATACATGATCCATGGCGCATTTTCCACCCAACCACAAAAGACTACACTTACTACTCTTTTCCCCATAAGCTATATACTCGAATTGATTATATACTAACAGATGTCACCAGTCTAGCCATGGTACAACACACAAAAATTCACCCAATCACATGGTCGGACCATGCAATAACTAGTTGCTCTCTTGGATGGCCCACCTCCCACAGATTTGATAGAGTCTGGAAACTTGATGAAACATTACTGAAAGACCCCTTGATTTCTGCACAACTCACAAAGTCTATAGAAGAATACTTTAGACTTAATAATACCCCAGAGGTTAGTGTTCAAAACATATGGAATGCACATAAGTGTGTTATTAGGGGGGAGCTAATTGCCATGAAAGCAGCTAAGGTTAAACAACAAAGAGCATACCTGAAATCCTTACTAGAAGACCTTAGCAAACTTCAAGAAATTCACAAACAGTTCCCACATAATAGATCCCTACAGGATAGCCTAGAACATAAAAGACAGCAACTAAACCTACAATTGGGTATAGACGCTAAACGTAGAGCATTATACCTACAGAAGAGATATTATGAAGGGGCTAACAAACAAGGGAAACTCCTGGCAAGACAACTTAAAAAAAGAACAAACAAACGTTACATACTACACATAACAGACGATTCAGGGAAACAATGGTTCTCCTCGCAAGACATAGCGACCGCCTTCAAAACTTACTACACCAAACTGTATAATCTAGATCGAGATAAGCAGGGTCCTGACAGAAAGGAAATACGTAATTACTTAGCACACCTACACCTACCCACTCTTACCACCGAACAACAAAACGACTTAGAAACACCCTTCTCCCTAGAGGAACTAAAATTGGCCATTAAATCACTCCCCACCGGGAAATCCCCTGGACCGGACGGACTGGGAAATATATATTACACCAAATTTAAAGACCTCCTAGCACCTCAGCTACTAGCTTATTTTCATGAAATTGACGAAAACGCCTCCTTCCCCGCACAGGCCTTACGGGCACACATAGCAATAATTCCTAAACCCAATAAACCCTCTAACCAAATAACGAACTACCGCCCAATCTCACTGTTAAATACAGATATCAAACTCTACGCAAAAATTATAGCAAATAGGATGAATCGAATATTACCATCCCTAATACATCTAGATCAGGTTGGCTTTGTCCCTAATAGGGAGGCAAAGGACAACACGGTCCGAAATGTACTATTGCTTAGGTACGCTAAGGAGAGGGGTATCCCTTCTGTTTGGCTTTCCACTGACGCGGAAAAGGCCTTCGACCGGGTCAACTGGTCTTTCCTTAAAGCAACTCTACACACATTTGGTATAGGAGAAATCATGTTACATAGAATATTTGCACTCTATCTAAATCCTAGTGCCCAAATCTCTGTTAATGGTATCCTCTCGGATCCATTTTCAATTGCAAACGGGACCAGGCAGGGATGTCCCCTTTCCCCAATTTTATTCACTTGCCTTATAGAAACTTTTGCCACCAAAATTAGAAACAACCCGGCCATACCAGGTATAACACTTAAAGACGAAGAATATAAACTATCTATGTTTGCAGACGACGTCCTTTTCTCCTTGGCAACCCCTGAAACAGCAATCCCCCACTTATTACATGAACTAAAACTATTCCAAAACGTTTCTAATTTCCTTATAAACCCACATAAGTCAGAGATTATGGGAATCTCCCTCACTCCACAAATGGAGGGACAAATCAAAGCCCTCTGCCCGTTCAGTTGGTGCAAGGGCTCCCTGAAATACCTAGGCACATACCTGGCTGACAACCAGGAGTCGATATTTAAACTAAACTATATCCCAATCAAAAATGCATTAATACGAGACCTCTCTTCCTGGACCTCCAGGAACCTGACATGGCTAGGTAGAATACACACTATTAAGATGAATGCCTTCCCTAGACTTCTATACATCCTGCAAACTCTCCCTATCCCTCTGCCCCATAATTACATTCCACAAACACAGCGTATTTTCAACTCTTTCATCTGGAATAGAAAACCTCCCAGAATAAACAAGTATATCATGTCACTTCCTCCATCCTCGGGTGGGCTTGGAGTTCCAAATGTTGAATCTTACCGACAGTCCATATTTATCCAGCGCATCCTAGACTGGAGACTACATACACAACAAAAGCGGTGGGTGGTATTAGAGGGAAACCTGAACCCTGACATAAACCTTAGTTCTATATGCTGGCACACGAACATCAAACCTTTGCTAAGATCAATAGCCAACCCTATCACAGTTGAAACCGTACACACATGGGATGCAGCTAATAGATCAAATCAACTCCTGTCATCCAGACCTGGACCCCTAACCTCTTTAACCTATAATGATGAATTCTCACTTACGGAACTAATGAACCCCTCCATAGACATGGATATATACCAAATAATAAATAACGAGCATATTTCTTCACAGGAAGAATTGAAAGATTTAAACATCCCTTGGGCATATAACTGGTTCTCATACAGGAGGGTTCATCATTATATTACTACCCACAAACACACTCTTAACCTAACTCGTCCACTAACCAACCTTGAAAGATTACTCACAGCGACCCCTCCTCTAAAACACACCCTGTCTCACATCCACAAACTTTATACACAACCTCCCCCTGGACACTTACCGCACTATATTGAGATATGGGAAAAGGAACTGGGCACAATCATCACCCCCCAGACTGCTGCTACCATTTTTCAAACCACAAAATCTTCCTCCACATCCTCATCCATATTGGAAATAAACTATAAACTGTTACATTGTTGGTACTTAACGCCAAAACGTATGCATAGATTGTTCCCTAAAACTAGCAATAGCTGTTGGAGGTGCGGTCATGTGGGCAGTGGTATGGGACACATGTGGTGGTGGTGCAATCTAATCAATCAGTACTGGAGAGATATAATCAGGGAAATTGAAGATATTTTCCAAACAATCCTTCCTCTCGACCCCAGGGTTTGGTTGCTAAATAAACCTATTAAACTTCCCAATAAAAGTTATAAACCACTCTTTAAAATTATGATTAATAGTGCAAGATTCTTAATCGCAAAAAACTGGAAGTCTAGAGAGGTTCCCTCCCTAAAGTTGTGGAGATCAAAAGTCACCAACTTAATTGAACTAGAAGAATATAGCACGTATAAACTTGAAAATAGAGATTCGTTTATTGAATCACAGGCAACATGGGATCAATATTTGAGGGGGGAAAAAACAGAACAAAACAAACACACCCACTAAATATCAGTTAGTTAAGTCTAGACTAAATATACTGAGCAGCAGAAAGCTAAATTGGCCCTTTGAATATACCATACTCAATAACCCACATAGATCGTTCCAGACTGGGATCCTTAATAAACTACAAGCATATATAATTCTATGAAAGTAACAGAGACACGGAGAATTAAGTCGTTGCAATTACTACTGTTTAGTGTTAAAAATTGTTAAGAAAAGAATCCACACTATACAATTATTTACATATTACCAGCAATGTTACAATTGATTTGCTATTACTATGAACAATTGTGTTGATTTGTTGTTGCTTTTGTACCTTGTTTTCTTTCACTGGATTCTTAATAAAAAGAAATTGGAATAAACCTGAAATAAACAAAAGCCCGCCGCATCACCCGCTACACAACGTAACCCCTATACTGCCAATAGCCCACTGCAAACACCCTCTACACTACTTAACCGCCATAGTGCCAATCGCCCACCGAAAACACCCCCTACACTACTTAACCCATATACTGTCAATAGCTCACTGCAAACACCCTGCACACTTCTTAACCCCCTATATAGCCAATAGCTCACAACTACCATCCCGTGCAATTTTTAACCCCTATACTGACAATATCCAATTGCAAACTACTCCTACACTACTTACCTTCCTAACACCAAACCCCCTAAGTTACAAAAAACAATACTGTGTCAGGGTTTTTTCCCTGTTGTGTTTGCCATGTGCTGCTGGCAGCCATTTTACTCACCTCTCTTCCTGACTTTGGTGCATTGTGGGGGATGCTGCTCAATTCCTGCACTTCCTTTTATGGCCAGACTGGTGTGCATCCATGTGAGACAGGATGCAGTCTCAGAATTGTGATGTCATCACTTATTATTTAAAGGGCCTCTGTTCAGTATGCTTTGCCTTTGCGTTGTCTCAGACCTGTTTGTGAGATTTCCTGTGTATTACCTGGCTGCCTGACCTCCTTCCTGGTTCCTGATCCCTGGCTTGTTCCTGACTCTGCTGTTTTCCTTGTTCCTGATTCTGGCTCGTCTGACTATTCGCTTTGGCTCCTGACTCGGCTCGTCTGACTACCAGCTCTGGTTTTGATTCCTGGCTTGTTATTTGACTTGTGGACTTTTTATTATTTTTTGCTATTAATAAAGGTGTGATTATTTTTGCACTTCTCGTCTCAGTCTGATTCCTGGCACCCTGACATTATGCAAAGGCCATAAATCCTGATGGTGCTAATAATTCACCTTTACCTGCCATCATTTCCAGGATGGATGTACAGGATCACCGCTTGGATCAATTTGCACTAGCCCTGCAAACCCTGCTGACTCGCACTGCACATTTAGACCAAAGTGTCCCGCAAGTTATGGCTGCTCCTGTTTCCGCTGCTGCACCTATACCTACCAGGAGCATGTCCGGTTCTGCACATCTACCTCAGCGATATGGAGGCGATCCTATTCAGTGCAGAGGGTTTTTGAACCAGGTGGGCATTTACTTTGAGATGTTACCTCAGGCGTTTCCCTCTGACAGAGCTAAGGTGGGATTTGTCATCTTGTTACTCTCTGACACAGCTCTTGCCTGGGCTAATCCCTTGTGGGAGACTAATAAACCTGTGATTTCAAATTACCCTGAATTTGTGGCCTCCTTTCGAAGGGTATTTGATGTTCCGGCTCGCTCCTCCTCTGCTGCTAAATGACTCATGTCCTTTCAGCAAGGTACAAGATCTGTTGCTCAGTATGCTATTGAGTTCCGTACGCTTGCCGCAGAGGTAGGTTGGAACAATGAAGCCCTTGTTGCCGCCTTCTTTCATGGGCTCTCTGATGCGATTAAAGACGAAGTTGCTGCCAGAGATTTACCAGAGGATCTTGAGGCATTGGTGTCTTTTTTGATCCTAATTGACATCAGACTCAGAGAGAGGCCCTCTTTCAAGGAGCGCTTGTGGAAGCCTCCTGTTCCGTTGTCTCCTACGTGTTCGTTCCCACCCATGCCTCCCTCTCCTCCCATGCCTCCTGGTCCCGAGTCACCAGGTACTGCTGAGCTGATGCACCTGGGATTTACGCATCTCTCCGAAGCGGAGAGGTCCTTTAGGAGGAGGGAGGGGCTCTGCCACTATTGTGGGTTACAGGGCCACCTTTTGAAGTCTTGTCCTACACGGCCGGGAAACGCTCACACCTAAGGTCCTGTCGGGGGCAGACCTTGGGTTGTTTATCCCCGTCCCCGGAACCGCTTAAGGAGAAACCTTTGGTCACGGTTGTCCTTTCTTGGGTGGACTCCTCCATAGTCACCCAGGCTCTTGTTGACTCCAGTGCTGCGGGCTATTTCATTGACAGTGCTTTTGTATCAAAGCACTCCATTCCTGTTTTGCCTCGGTCCGTTCCGCTTGCTATTGAGGCCATTGATGGCAGGCCCCTTCAGCCCGCACTCGTTACTTACGAAACTGCTCCGTTGTCCATGGCTGTTGGGGCTCTCCATTTTGAAACCCTTCAGTTCCAGGTGATAAACTCTTCGCATTTTCCGGTTGTTCTGGGTTATCCCTGGCTCCAAAAGCACAATCCCAGTCTCAACTAGCGCAGGTCTGAAATTTTGTTGCGGTCCCCGCAATGTATTTCCACTTGTCTTCGGAAACCAGTTAAAGTCTTGTGCACTTCTTCTGTATTTCAATTGCCAGAGGAGTACCGAGAGTTCCTAGACGTGTTTGACAAGGTGCGTGCCTGTACGTTGCCTCCTCACCGGTCTTACGATTGTGCCATAGACCTGCAACCCGGAGCCATTCCTCCTCAGGGCCGGGTGTACCCTCTGTCTGTTGCAGAGAATTGTGCTATGGAGGAGAATGTTGCCGATGCTCTGTTGCGGGGGATCATCCGCAAATCCTTGTTTATAAGGGTCTTAATCGTCTTACCATTAAGAATGCTTATCCTATTCCGCTTATAACGGAACTCTTTGACCGCCTCAAGGGAGCTACGGTCTTTACTAAACTTGATTTGAGAGGAGCGTACAATCTCGTTAGTATTAAGAAGGGCCACGAATGGAAAACAGCATTTAACACCAGGAGCGGGCATTATGAGTATCTTGTAATGCCCTTTGGCCTATGTAATGCTCCTGCTGTTTTTCAGGAATTTATTAATGATGTCCTACGAGATATGTTGCAACAGTGTGTTGTGGTGTACTTAGACGACATCCTCATACACTCACCCACACTTGAGGCTCATTGTTCTGATGTTACACGGGTTCTTCAGAGACTACGTGAGAACGGTTTGTTTTGTAAACTCGAGAAATGTGAGTTCCATCAGACTAAAGTAACCTTCCTAGGTTATGTTATCTCCATTGCAGGGTTCTCCATGGATCATGACAAGTTATCTGCAGTTCTGCAGTGGCCTCGCCCAGTTGGTATTCGGTCTATTCAACGTTTTTTGGGGTTCGCCAATTACTATAGAAAGTTTATTAAAAACTTTTCTTCCTTGGACAAACCTATCACAGACATGACCCGTAAAGAGAATGATCCACTCCATTGGTCACCTACTGCCATTAAGGCCTTTGATAGTCTTAAGACTGTCTTTGCTGCCGCTCCAGTTCTGGCTCATCCTAACCCTGTCCTGCCTTTCGTTCTTGAGGTCGATTCGTCTGAGACTGGAGTAGGTGCCCTCTTGTCTCAATGTCCTACGCCTGATGGTTCCTTGCATCCATGTGGTTTCTTCTCTAAGAAATTGTCTCCAGCGGAGTGCAATTATGAAATTGGCGACAGGGAATTACTGGCCATAATTTTGGCATTTAAGGAACGGAGGCATCTTCTTGAGGGTACTAGCGTGCCAGTGCTCATTCTTACTGACCACAAGAATTTAACTTATCTATCTGAAGCAAAATGTTTGGCACCCCGACAGGCCAGATGGGCGCTATTTTTGTCTCGGTTTAATTAGGTGGTCTCCTACCTGCCTGGTAGTAAGAATGTTAGGGCTGATGCCCTCTCTCGACAATTTTCACCTCTGTCCAAAGAGGAGTCTTTACCTACTTCTGTTATACCTCCTGACCATATTTTGGCTACCATACATAATAATTTGACTTCTCCCTTGGGGGAGGAGATCCTGGCTGCACAAAGCAATGCACCTCCTGAGAAACCTAGTGGTAAGTGTTTTGTTCCTGAGAATCTTCAAACTAAATTTTTGCACACTTACCACTATCCTAAAGCCGCAGGTCACCCAGGCAAGAACCAAATGATTTGGTCTGTCACTCGACAATTCTGGTGGCCAGGTCTTCGTTCTGATGTTGCTGCGTATGTTGCCTCCTGCTCAGTTTGTGCACAGAATAAGACTCCTCAAAGTCTTCCTGTGGGTCTTCTTCAACCTATTGCTAATGGTGAGCGTCCGTGGACACATCTTTCCATGGACTTCATTGTCGAGTTCCCTGTTTCCAATGGCAATACTGTTATCCTTATGGTGGTTGACCGTTTTTCTAAAATGTCACATTGCATTCCCTTGATGAAGCTGCCTACCGCTCAGGAGCTTGCTTCAATTTCTGCTCGGGAGGTCTTCCGTTTACATGGGTTACCCAAGGAGATAGTGTCGGACCGGGGTAGCCAGTTTGTCTGCAGATTTTGGCGTTCCTTTTGTGCTCAAATGGGGATCCAGCTTTCCTTCTCCTTGGCATATCACCCTCAATCCAATGGGGCTGTGGAACAGTTCCTCCGTTGCTATGTCTCAGATCACCACAATAATTGGTCTGAACTGTTACCTTGGGCAGAGTTTGCTCGTAACAGTGCTATTAATGCTTCCTCCAAGATATCCCCGTTCATGGCGAATTATGGGTTTCAACCAGCCATGTTGCCCGATTCATTCATGTCTCAGGGTATTCCAGCTTTGGAGGAGCATCTCCGGCAACTCCGTTCCACGTGGGTGCAGATTCAGGATTGCCTTCATCGTTCTATGCAGCACCAAAAGTTCCAGGCTGATCGTAGGCTTCTGCCCTCACCTTCCTACCAGGTTGGTGAGAGAGTTTGGCTGTCCACCCGCAACTTGAACCTTCGTGTGCCTTCCAATAAATTGGCTCCCCGTTATGTTGGTCCTTTTCGAATACTCCGACGGGTTAATCCTGTGGCCTACGCTCTTGACCTTCCTCCTGCTATGCGCATCTCCAATGTTTTTCATGAAACCATCTATTTTTTATCGGTTTACCACTGTGTTGCCTCGTCCCCGTCCTATCTTTGTTGACAACCATGAGGAGTATGAGGTCAGCAGCATTATTGACTCTCGTATGTCCAAGGGCCGTGTACAGTATTTGGTTCACTGGAGAGGCTACGGTCTGGAGGAGCGTTCTTGGGTTCCCTCCTCTGATGTTCATGCTGCCGCCCTCCTCCATGCCTTCCATGCCCGTTTCCCAATAAGCCTTTTGTCCTCCCGCGGGGGAGGGGTCATTGAGGGGAGGATACTATCAGGGTTTTTTCCCTGTTATGTTTGCCATGTGCTGCTGGCAGCCATTTTACTCACCTCTCTTCCTGACTTTGGTGCATTGTGGGGGATGCTGCTCAATTCCTTCACTTCCTTTTATGGCCAGACTGGTGTGCATCATCCATGTGAGACAGGATGCAGTCTCAGAATTGTGATGTCATCACTTATTATTTAAAGGGCCTCTGTTCAGTATGCTTTGCCTTTGCGTTGTCTCAGACCTGTTTGTGAGAGTTCCTGTGTATTACCTGGCTGCCTGACGTCCTTCCTGGTTCCTGATCCCTGGCTTGTTCCTGACTCTGCTTTTCTCCTTGTTCCTGATTCTGGCTCGTCTGACTATTCCCTTTGGCTCCTGACTCGGCTCGTCTGACTACCAGCTCTGGTTTTGATTCCTGGCTTATTATTTGACTTGTGGACTTTTTATTATTTTTTGCTATTAATAAAGGTGTGATTATTTTTGCACTTCTCGTCTCAGTCTGATTCCTGGCACCCTGACACACTGTCATAAATAAAAATCCCACAGTTATCCGTATACTAAAACTAAGGTCCCCTTTAAAAATCACCCCAAAATAAAAACCCTAATCTAACATTTAAAGTTACTATAACAATAGCCATGAGAAGGACATTTTGTAGGGCATTGCTCTAATGTGGCACAACTCTTTTTCCATTAAATACTAAAACCATATTCTTAAATAAAATTGACCCCCCAACCTTCCAAAAAAGCATAATCTAAAAAAAACTAAACTTCAGATACGCCCCCCCCCCCCGCAGGCTGAAAGTGCTGACACTTTGTGGATCTGCACCCTTTTTTAGAAAATATTGACAAACGGACTGTGAGGCTGATGAGGCCAGAAAGGCAGTTTTTTTTTCAGGGCCTTAGTATTGGGCTTTGGTATACAGAGATAATAAAAAAAAGCATGTGCGTATAGAAAAGGATAAAATGTAGAGATCTGATTACCCTGACAGCTCCTCCCCCCAGCTATTACATATTGAAAAATAAACCTAAAGTAGCCATTCCTCATACATTTTATACTCTGGTCACAAGTTACTGGGAACACATTACAGGAAAAACAATTGTACAGTACTCTGTCTTTATAAAGGGCTAGATTACGAGTGGAGCACTTTTTATCGATCCTGCTCGCCAGCTAACTCCACTAGAAGTAAGCTTTCTGTGCTTGTCGGGTATGGTGCGTATTACAAATTAAAAATATAAAAGTTTTCTCTTGCGTGCTAACCCAATGCATGCAAAAAGCCGAAGTTATTGTGACCACATTAATGTATTGTGAATACAAAGTTTCCAAAGGGTAAAAAAGTTAATCTTTTATTCGTGGAAGTTCTCCATACGTTAAAACAATACACACAGGTGCGGGATGTCAGCAAGCTGGCTGACGCTTTTCGTCTTAACGCCGTAGTCTTAGCCTGGAATAATAGATTAACTTTTTTACCCTTTGAAACTTTGTATTCACATTCGTTGGCCGGTTTATCTACCAAAGGGTAAATCCTGCAGACTGGCTTGTTTTGCTCTATTGGCTACTATGTGCAAGGTGGGCGTGACCGGATTGGAGAAACGGATTGGTCATGGTGAGAAGCAGGTAGTATGTGGGCATGCTGGGTAACAGGAGTATGAATGAGGGGCACCACTGCATATGGAAATTAGAGGATAATGGGAATCACTAAGGTATGACACGGCCCTGTGCTCCAAAGACCGGACAAGTAAATGTTAGTTGTGGATTGGAGTGTCACAAATCAAAATATGTGTGATTATTACTACTGCTATCTCTCCCCGCTCATTTATCTGTGTGTTAATGTGTATGAGAGGCAGATGCACAAGCCTTTCCATTTGGAAATATGAATGCCTGATTGGAGGACTAAATACGTTTTTTGACACATTTTCGGAAAGAAGCAGTTAATGAATTGCAATTTGTGAATTAAGATTAATGGACTTGCACCGCTAGCACATAGTAACTACATTCATCTTCACATTAATGCATTCTTCTTCAATGGAGTGCAAAAAGTGGTAAAAAACTTAACACCCTTACTCACACGCAAATTCAATCGCATTTTCTCAAGTGTGCTAGCCCGACATGAAATATGAATATTTCACATTCCAATGTTCTTCTAATGTTTTTTAGTACCATATATATATCTATACCTATTACCTTATGTGAAAAACATTGGAATGTTAAACACTATAAATAAATTATAAAACTTTATTAAATATGCTTTCACATGCTTTCAGCTACTTGACTGCATAGTGCTCCAGTGCACTTATATAAATACTCAAATATACTCATATAAATGCATAAATACATATGCACAAATATAAACATGTATGTATATACAGTATATATCTCACGAAAGTGAGTACACCCCTCACATTTTTATAAATATTTTATTATATCTTTTCATGTGACACTGAAAAAATGACACTATGCTACAATGTAAAGTAGTGAGTGTTCAGCCTGTATAACAGTGTAAATTTGCTGTCTCCTCAAAATAACTCAACACACAGCCATTAATGTCTAAACCGTTGGCAACAAAAGTGAGTACACCCCTAAGTGGAAATGTCCAAATTGGGCCCAAAGTGTCAATATTTTGTGTGGCCACTATTATTTTCCAGCACTGCCTTAACCCTCTTGGGCATGGAGTTCACCAGAGCTTCACAGGTTGCCACTGGAGTCCCCTTCCACTCTTCCATGACGAAATCACAGAGCTGGTGGATGTTAGAGACCTTGTGCTCCCCCACCTTCCGTTTGAGGATGCCCCACAGATGCTCAATAGGGTTTAGGTCTGGAGACATGCTTGGCCAGTCCATCACCTTTACCCTCTGCTTCTTTAGCAAGGCAGTGGTCGTCTTAGAGGTGTGTTTAGGGTTGTTATCATGTTGGAATACTGCCCTGCGGCTCAGTTTCCAAAGGGAGGGGATCATGCTCTGCTTCAGTATGTCACAGTACACGTTGGCATTCATGGTTCCCTCAATAAACTGTAGCTCTCCAGTGCCGGCAGCACTCATGCAAGCCCAGACCATGACACTCCCACCACCATGCTTGACTGTAGGCAAGACACACTTGTCTTTGTACTCCTCACCTGGTTGCCGCCACACATGCTTGACAACATCTGAGCCAAATAAGTTTATCTTGGTCTCATCAGACCACAGGACATGGTAACAGTAATCCATGTCCTTAGCCTGCTTGTCTTCAGCAAACTGTTTGCGGACCTTCTTGTGCAACATCTTTAGAAGAGGCTTTTATTCTGGGACGACCGCCATGCAGACCAATTTGATGCAGTGTGCGGCATATGGTCTGAGCATTGACAGGCTGACCCCTCACCCCTTCAACCTCTGCAGCAATGCTGGCAGCACTCATACGTTTATTTCCCAAAGACAACCTCTGGATATGATGCTGAGCATGTGCACTCAACTTCTTTGGTCGACCATGGTGAGGCCTGTTCTGAGTGGAACGTGTCCTGTGAAACCGCTGTATGGTCTTGCCCACCGTGCTGCAGCTCAGTTTCAGGGGGTTGGCAATCTTCTTATAGCTTAGGCCATCTTTATGTAGAGCAACAATTCTTTTTTTCAGATCCTCAGAGAGTTCTTTGCCATGAGGTTCAATGTTGAACTTCCAGTGACCAATATGAGATAGTGTGAGAGCGATAACACCAAATTTAACACACCTGCTCCCCATTCACACCTGAGACCTTGTAACACTATCGAGTCACATGACACCGGGGAGGGAAAATGGCTAATTGGGCCCAATTTGGACATTTCCATTTAGGGGTGTACTCACTTTTGTTGCCAACGATTTAGACATTAATGGCTGTGTGTTGAGTTATTTTAAGGGGACAGCAAATTTACACTGTTATACGGGCTGTACACTCAGTACTTTACATTGTAGCAAAGTGTTATTTCTTCAGTTTTGTCACATGAAAAAATATAATAAAATATTTACAAAAATGTGAGGGGTGTACGCACTTTTGTGAGATACTGTATATACACATCTTTAGAGACCTCATATCTTTGATCCCATATACCTTTATGATGCAATTTTTTTGCAATATTTTTTATTAGATGGTGTTATTATTAGTGTAACTGTACTTTTTAATGTATTTTTGATATTTTTTGTGCAACTTTATATTCGAGTATAACAGTTAATCAGATCTCTGAGGTCACGCTATCCTGATGCATGTTAAATTCAATTGTGAGCGAATTCGTTTTTTTAAACTTGTAATTTGCACGCTAATTCAGAGGTGCACAAACCCGATATCGCTTGCACACAATAGTAAGCGTGCCACTTGAAATCTAGCCCCTATATAGGAATATAAATTTCTAAATACTTAGAACATATTCCTTCATGTGAAGAACATTGGAATGTGAAATATTTACAGTACAAAGTTAAACACATTATTAAATATTAATATTGCATAAATATGATTTTACACGTTTTCAGCTACTTGACTGCAAAGGGCTCCAATGCATTTATATATTTATCTATATGTGTAAACAAATGTATTTATGTGTTTATGTGTGTATATATGTCTGTAAATGCATATATACACATATAATTACATAAATATATATGCACACACATATAGACATAAATATATATATATATATATATATATAAAAATATATATATATATATTTATATTTACATATATATACATCTTTAGACATTTATATGTATGTATCTCTATGTTAAAGCCCTTTGAATGCCTTTTTCCCCCTAACATCTGAGACCTCATATCTTTAAGCCCTTATAACTTTTTATGCAATTTGTCATTTTTTTTTATTAATGGTGTAATTATGAGTGGGACTTTACTTTTAATGTTTTTTTGATGTGTTTTGTGCAACTTTGTAGTCAAGCGTAGCAGTTAACCAGGGCCATGAAGTTGCGTTAACCCGACGCACGTTAAATTAATCTGCGCTCGAGCGAACATGTTTAGTTTCAACTTTGTCATTTCTGCGTGACTTCAAACACGTGCAAAGATCCGTGCTAACACCTTATCGGGCACAACTATTAGCGAGCCACTGTAATCTAGCCTAAAGTCAGCTCCAGAGCAGCAATGAACTACTGAGACCTAGATGAACACATCTGGTAAGCTAATGACAAGAGGCAAATATGCATAGCTACCAATCACCATTTACTGTTTCATTGCTGCTTCTGAGCCTACTTAGGTATGGCTTTCAACAAAGGATACCAAAAGAATGAAGTAAAGTTGGTAATAGAAGTAAATGAAAAAGTTTCTTAAAATTGTATGTTCTAAATGAATAATGACATTTAATTTTGAATTTACCTTTAAGCATAGTGCAGTTTACTGGCTCTACTTTCTGCTACACTGAGATTGGTTAAATCAGTACAGGAGCTCATTTACATCTGACCCTAACTGGCCACAGCAAAGGCTACATGATACTCAAGTGAATTTTCAAGAGGTTTATTCCTGGGGTACTGTGAAATAGCAAAGCCATGAAAATAGTGCTTACTAAATTACAATTTTAAGGCATAGATTACGAGTAGAGTGCATAATTTTGCTTTTGCGAGTGTGATATTTGCACTCCACTCAGTAATTCCGGCGCACTGAAAAGATGCTAATATATTTGTTTTTAATAAAGTTAATAGATTTATTAGGTAGTCTGCGATGTTGGGGTTGGTGGATTTAGAGGTTAAAAATTTTATTAGGTAGATTGCGATGTGGGTGAATGGCGGATTAGGGGTTAATAGTTTAATTAGGCATATTGCGTTGTAGGGGGTTGGCGGTTTAAGTGATATTACTTTTATTATTAGTTGCGATGTGGGGGATTGCGGATACAGGGGTTTTGATGTGTTGGGTTTATTTTTGGGAGGCGGCTTAGACTTTGACAGGATATTTAACTTTTTTTTGTATGCGCCGGCAGTTTCTAAACTGCCGTAAGACACTGGCGACTACAGAAATGGGTATTTACTCACATTTCTGGACATCGCTAGTTTATTCGATTTACGGCAGTTTATGAACTGCCGGCGGGGTTTATGTGATTCCCCGATTTGCAGGGTGAAATTACGGGCGACGCATATGTAATCTCGCCCCTAGTTGGTAGTTTATTCCATAAATCCACAACCCCTTCTCCTGAATCTGCTACTCTCTAACGTAAAATTATGACCCCCTTGTTTTTGCATATTTTTTTTTTTGTGGAAAATGCTTTCAGCTTCCACTTTATTAAGTCTCTTCATATATTTGAAGGTTTGTATCATGTCACCTCTTTCCCTTCTCTCCTCTAAACTTTACATATTTAGAACATGGACTCTTTTCTTTGTATATTTTATCATTTAGACCATGTACTATTTTAGTAGCCCTCCTTTAGACAGTTTCTAGTTTATTTGTATCTTTCTGAAGATATGGTCTCCAGAACTGGACACAGTATTCCAGATGAGACCTAATGATCTGTAAAGTGGCATAGCAACCAAGTATTTTATTGGCCTTACTGGCTGCACTGCTGCATTGTACCAAGTTTTAAATCATCTGAAATAATAATTCTCAAGCCCTGTTCCTCTTCAGTTACAGTAAGTAAAGTACCATCGAGACTGTAATTGACCTTTGGGTTTTTGGATCCTATCACAAAGAAAACAGCAACTGTGACTTTTTTCATATTACAATAGTGGGTTTTAAAAACATTGCACTATGTAAAATGTGTTTTTTAATGATGACATCTTTTTTAACACTGTTTGTAACTATAGACAGATCAAGTTAACACTGTACTTATCGTGTTTCGTTCTAATATTGCAATTGCAGTGTACCAAACAGGTTTGGCTTTCATCATTCGAAGAAAGAATGCAATTTTAACAAAGTTTCTTATTTGCTTCTTTTATCAATTTTGCTTTGTTCTCTTGTTATTCTTTGTTGAAGAGATATCTAGATAGGTAGTGTGCACATGTCTGGAGCAATATATGACAGGAAATAGTGCTGCCCTCTAGTGCTCTTGCTAAAATATAACATTGTTGAAAAACTGCTACAGACATCTGCACAATCCTGAACATATCTTTCTGCTTTTCAACAAAGGATAACAAGAAAACAAAGACATTTTGATAATAGAAGTACATTGGAAAGTTGTTAAAAACTGTATGTTCTATCTGAATCATGAAATAAATATTTTGGGTTTTATATTTCTTTAAATAGTGTAGTATAAAACCAAAATAGTGTAGTAGTGTAACCATAGTTTAATTGTAATGGGGCATTCTATTTTAAAAACTTTAAAAAAAAAAAAAAAATAATAATTCTTGATTGGCTGAATAAGTTTGTCTGAAACTCAGAGCTTTACAACATAATGACAGTCATTACACTTTGTAAATCCATTTAGTAGCCTTGAAGATTTTTTAAGTAATCCCTTTACATGACATTTCACGATATGCGGATTATTTGGCAGTGCTACAGCCAAAACTACTGCACTAGTTGTTATGATATAAAACTTCAAAGATGGGCTATATTATGTTGTTTCCATAAGCACAATAGAAGGCATTCCTTAAAGGGACACTGAACCCGATTTTTTTCTTTTGTAATTCAGAAAGAGCATGCAATTTTAAGCAACTTTCTAATTTACTCCTATTATCAATTTTTCTTCGTTTTCTTGCTATCATTATTTGAAAAAGAAGGCATCTAAACTTTTTTTTGGTTTCAGTATTCTGGACAGCAATTTTTTATTGGTGGATGAATTTATCCACCAATCAGCAAGGACAACCCAGTTTGTTCACCAAAAATGGGCCGGCATCTAAACTTACATTCTTGCATTTCAAATAAAGATACCAAGAGAATGAAGAAAATTTGATAATAGGAGTAAATTAGAAATTTGCTTAAAATTTCATGCTCAATCTGAATCACGAAAGAAACATTTTGGGTACAGTGTCCCTTTAAGGTGTACACTCCAAAAAACTTTTTTTTTATTTCTGGATGATACTAATTTTTAATTTCAATACCAAATTAAATCAAAAGTTATAATGATATAGAATAGAAACATATATTAGGAACATTGATTTAATTCATTCTTTTAAGTCAATTATAGAAGTAGTCATGATTACAGATTGCAATTTCAGTTTGAACAGCAAATTAGATTGGCTTCACAGGGAATTAGGGAAATTACAACAACCAACAAGGCAGCCTGGCATTGCTGCCTGACTAATTAGCCATGTGAGATTAAAACTAGTTCATTTTGCTTTTATCCCCCCTAGAAATATTCACTGTATTGCTAGAGACTAGACCCTTAGCATATTTTCAACCTCTTTCTGAAAAAATAATTATTTGTTTATTTATCAGCAGTAAATGAAACATTTAACTGGACCTTACATATATATATTTTTTTTCTTCCAGGAAACATTTCACAGTGGACTGTAATAACCAAATGTTTTCTGAATTCCTGTGATAGTGCACAGAATATATGTTTCCTTTTACAGAAACCATTCAGAATGTTATTGCATATGTCACCAGTGAAGTTACTGATAATAACAAGTATAATGTCATCAACAAGTCCTAGGGAGTTTAAAAGTACATTTAAAAAAAAAAAAAAATACATACACAAGCAACATAAATTAAAGGGACATTGTACACTATCTTTTTCATTGCATAAATGTTTTGTACATGATCAATTTACATAGCCCATCTGGGAGTGTTGTAACAATATATAGATTTGCTTGTTTTTTAATAACATTGTGCTGATTTTAAGACTCCTAACCAAGCCCCAAAGTATCAGGTGTAGACTGTAGTCTACAGATTCCTGCTTGCTCCTATTTGTGTTATGGGTCTTTTCATATGCAGGGGGGGATAAGGGTCTGCTCTTTCTGCTTTATCAGCCCTTTACAGTGGGTGTCCCAGCCTAACCTTATCACCACTGCTAAACTGGTAACTTCTAAGTACGTTTTTAAAAGGTTTTATAACGGATTTTTAGACCAGTATCTGTGCATATTCTTCTTTACAGTAGTTTATATTCCATGCAGTTTTATAAAAATTGGTGTATACTGTCCCTTTAATGCCGTTATGCCGTTCTATTCCGTCATAATTACACTGGGCTTTAGTGTCGTTAGGACGAAATAGAACGTCATAACCGTTGGCTGTCCTAATGCCAACTGTGCTTCCGATGATGTGATCGCGGTCTGGAGGGCGTGCCTAGCGTCACAGGGAAGCCCCCCTGACCCAATCCCATCATTGAAATCTCGCGATCGCCTGCATGATCGCAGGGTTTAAATTTGTTTACATTGGAACGTTGTTCCGATGTAGACAAATTAACCCTGTCATCAAAGGGTTAAACACATATTATTATTATTATTAATAATAATTTTCAAAGTTTTATTGAACAAATTAGTACAAAAACAATACAAATTCCTAACGGCTAGATTTAGAGTTCTGCGGCCAAAGGGGTGCGTTAGCTACGCGTGCTTTTTTTCTCCCGCACCTTTTAAATACCGCTGGTATTTAGAGTTCACAGAATGGCTGTGTTAGGCTCCAAAAAGGGAGCGTACAGGCATATTTACCGCCACTGCAACTCTAGATACCAGCGTTGCTTACGGACGCGGCCAGCTTCAAAAACGTGCTCGTGCACGATTCCCCCATAGAAAACAATGGGGCTGTTTGAGATGAAAAAAACCTAACACCTGCAAAAAAGCAGCGTTCAGCTCCTAACGCAGCCCCATTGTTTGCTATGCGGAAACACTTCCTAAGTCTGCACCTAACACCCTAACATGAACCCTGAGTCTAAACACCCCTAACCTTACACTTATTAACCCCTAATCTGCCGCCCCCGCTATCGCTGACCCCTGCATATTATTATTAACCCCTAATCTGCCGCTCCGTACACCACCGCAAGCTACATTATAGCTATGTACCCCTAATCTGCTGCGCCTAACACCTGCCGACCCCTATATTATATTTATTAACCCCTAATCTGCCCCCCTCAACGTCGCCTCCACCTACCTACACTTATTAACCCCTAATCTGCCGAGCGGACCGCACCGCTACTATAATAAAGTTATTAACCCCTAATCCGCCTCACTCCCGCCTCAATAACCCTATAATAAATAGTATTAACCCCTAATCTGCCCTCCCTAACATCGCCGACACCTAACTTCAAGTATTAAACCCTAATCTGCCGATCGGATCTCACCGCTACTCTAATAAATGTTTTAACCCCTAAAGCTAATTCTAACCCCCCCTAAGTTAAATATAATTTTATTCTAACTAAATAAATTAACTCTTATTAAATAAATTATTCCTATTTAAATCTAAATACTTACCTGTAAAATAAACCCTAATATAGCTGCAATATAAATAATAATTATATTGTAGCTATTTTAGGATTAATATTTATTTTACAGGCAACTTTGTAATTATTTTAACCAGGTACAATAGCTATTAAATGGTTAATAACTATTTAATAGTTACCTAGTTAAAATAATTACAAAATTACCTGTAAAATAAATCCTAACCTAAGTTACAATTAAACCTAACACTACACTATCAATAAATAAATTAAATAAACTACCTACAATTATCTACAATTAAACCTAACACTACACTATCAATAAATTAATTAAATACAATACCTACAAATAAATACAATTAAATAAACTAACTAAAGTACAAAAAATAAAAAAGAACTAAGTTACAAAAAATAAAAAAATATTTACAAACATTAGAAAAATATTACAACAATTTTAAACTAATTACACCTACTCTAAGCCCCCTACTAAAATAACAAAGACCCCCAAAATAAAAAAATGCCCTACCCTATTCTAAAATTAAAATAGAAAAGCTCTTTTACCTTACCAGCCCTGAAAAGGCCCCTTTGCGGGGCATGCCCCAAAGAATTCAGCTCTTTTGCCTGTAAAAAAATAACATACAATACCCCCCCCCAACATTACAACCCACCACCCACATACCCCTAATCTAACCCAAACCCTCCTTAAATAAACCTAACACTAAGCCCCTGAAGATCTCCCTACCTTGTCTTCACCTCACCGGGTCCCGATCTGTCCAGAAGAGCCTCTGATGTCTTGATCCAAGCCCAAGCGGGGGGCTGAAGAGTGACGTCCATCCTCGGGCTGAAGTCTGGATCCAAGCGGCCGCTGAAGAAGTCCATAATCGGGATGAAGTTTTCTATGAAGCAGCATCTTCAATCTTCTTTCTTCCGGAGCCATCATCTTCCAGCCGACGCGGAACATCCTCTTCTACCGACGCCTACTCGCCGAATGACGGTTCCTTTAAATGACGTCATCCAAGATGGCGTCCGTCGAATTCCGATTGGCTGATAGGATTCTATCAGCCAATCGGAATTAAGGTAGGAAAATTCTGATTGGCTGATGGAATCAGCCAATCAGATTGAGCTCGCATTCTATTGGCTGATCGGAACAGCTAATAGAATGCGAGCTCAATCTGATTGGCTGATCGGATCAGCCAATCGGATTGAACTTGAATCTGATTGGCTGATTCTATCTATCGGAATTCGACGGACGCCATCTTGGATGACGTCATTTAAAGGATCCGTCATTCGGCGAGTAGGCGTCGTTAGAAGAGGATGGATCCGCGTCGGCTGGGAAGAAGATGGCTCCGCTCCGGAAGAAAGAAGATTGAAGATGCTGCTTGATAGAAGACTTCATCCCGATGATGGACTTCCGACTTCAGCCCGATGATGGATTTCTTCAGCCGCCGCTTGGATCCAGACTTCAGCCCGAGGATGGATGTCACTCTTCAGCCCCCCGCTTGGGCTTGGATGAAGACTTCGGACCCTCTTCTGGACCGATCGCTGAACCCGGTGAGGTGAAGACAAGGTAGGGAGATCTTCAGGGGCTTAGTGTTAGGTTTATTTAAGGGGGGTTTGGGTTAGATTAGGGGTATGTGGGTGGTGGGTTGTAATGTTGGGGGGGGTATTGTATGTGTTTTTTTTCCATGCAAAAGAATTGAATTCTTTGGGGCATGCCCTGCAAAGGGCCCTTTTCAGGGCTGGTAAGGTAAAAGAGCTTTGAACTTTTTTTAATTTAGAATAGGGTAGGGCATTTTTTTATTTTGGGGGGCTTTGTTATTTTATTAGGGGGCTTAGAGTAGGTGTAATTAGTTTAAAATTGTTGTAATATTTTTCTAATGTTTGTAAATATTTTTTTATTTTTTGTAACTTAGTTCTTTTTTATTTTTTGTACTTTAGTTAGTTTATTTAATTGTATTTATTTGTAGGTATTTTATTTAATTAATTTATTGATAGTGTAGTGTTAAGTTTAATTGTAGATAATTGTAGGTATTTTATTTAATTAATTTATTGATAGTGTAGTGTTAGGTTTAATTGTAACTTAGGTTAGGATTTATTTTACAGGTAATTTTGTAATTATTTTAACTAGGTAACTATTAAATAGTTATTAACTATTTAATAGCTATTGTACCTGGTTAAAATAATTACAAAGTTGCCTGTAAAATAAATATTAATCCTAAAATAGCTACAATATAATTATTATTTATATTGTAGCTATATTAGGGTTTATTTTACAGGTAAGTATTTAGATTTAAATAGGAATAATTTATTTAATAAGAGTTAATTTATTTCGTTAGATTTAAATTATATTTAACTTAGGAGGGTGTTAGGGTTAGGGTTAGAATTAGCTTAAGTGGTTAAACAATTTATTAGATTAGCGGTGAGCTCCGATCGGCAGATTAGGGGTTAATACTTGAAGTTAGGTGTCGGCGATGTTAGGGAGGGCAGATTAGGGGTTAATACTATTTATTATAGGGTTATTGAGGCGGGAGTGAGGCGGATTAGGGGTTAATAACTTTATTATAATAGCGGCGCGGTCCGGTCGGCAGATTAGGCGTTAATAAGTGTAGGTAGGTAGCGGCGACATTGGGGGCGGCATATTAGGGGTTAATAAATATAATATAGGGGTCGGCGGTGTTAGGGGCAGCAGATTAGGGGTTCATAGGGATAACGTAGGTGGCAGCGGTGTGCGGTCGGCAGATTAGGGGTTAAAAAAATTTAATATAGTGGCGGCGATGTGGGGGGACCTCAGTTTAGGGGTACATAGGTAGTTTATGGGTGTTAGTGTACTTTAGAGCACAGTAGTTAAGAGCTTTATAAACCGGCGTTAGCCCAGAAAGCTCTTAACTACTGACTTTTTTCTGCGGCTGGAGTTTTGTCGTTAGATTTCTAACGCTCACTTCAGCCACGGTTCTAAATACCGGCGTTAGAAAGATCCCATTGAAAAGATAGGATACGCAATTGACGTAAGGGGATCTGCGGTATGGATAAGTTGCGGCTGGAAAGTGAGCGTTAGACCCTTTCCTGACTCCAAATACCAGAGGGCAGAAAAACCAGCGTTAGGAGCCTCTAACGCTGGTTTTGACGGCTACCGCCCAACTCTAAATCTAGCCGTAAATGAATAAGCTAAACATAATTTTGTCCCAAATTTCAGATAATAGATAAATAGCAAACATTCACTAACCTTTGTTATATTAATTATAGAAATCACTAGACATTATAAACCATGAATTAAGACTCACCAGTTAAACAATTTACGGTAATTAGTTAGCTAATAACAAGTTTATCATCCCGCAATTGTTAATAGAGTTTCATAAAAGTCAACTTTATTTAACTTAAGATAATGGTAATGCTCCATTGTAAGGGAGAGTTAGACCTGCAGTTTTCATTCTTGGATCGTAGAAATATTTGCTTTCTTCCAGTGAAAACGTCATGAGCACTTTTGTGCTATAAATGAGAATTTGGAGGAGTTTGTTTTTAAGTTTACAAGGGATTTGGGGAAAATTATTAAACAAAAATGTAGCATGTATCAACGTGTTTTCTGTCTTAAAGGGACAGTCAACACCAGATTTTTTGTTGTTTAAAAAGAAAGATAATCCCTTTATTACCCATTCCCCAGTTTTGCATAACTAACACAGCTATAATAATACACGTTTTACCTCTGTAATTATCTTGTATCTAAGCTGCTGCTGACTGCCCCCTTATTTCAGTTCTTTTGATAGACATGCAGTTTAGCCAATCAGTGCTCACTCCTAGGTCACTTTATGTGCATAAGCTCAATGTTATCTATATGAAACATGTGAACTAATGCCCTCTAGTGGTCAAAATGTATTCAGATTAGAGGCAGTCTTCAAGGTCTAAGAAATAAGCATATGAACCTCCTAGGTTTAGCTTTCAACTAAGAATACCAAGAGAACAAAGCAAAATTGGTGATAAAAGTAAATTGGGAAGTTGTTTAAAATTGCATGCCCTATTTAAATCATGAAAAATAAATTTGGACTTGACTGTCCCTTTAATATACTTAAGTAGTGAAGACCAATAGGGTATAAAATATGGACAGTCTCACTAAATGTGGAGAATGGATCTTTTCCAACATTGATCTAAGGTGTACGATACCATCTTAGAAATATCTTTTAGGTTTTTTTCCCAAGATACCATCTGAAACAAAAAACTTGTTTTAGTCCACTCCTTGCAAGACAAAGGCCTCATCAATTCTTTTTTTCTGGAATTGGTATAAGAGAGAAGCTTATGTCTAGTAGAGGCAAGTAAGAGAGAATATGCAACATAAATGTACCGGTATATATGCTGCATGAGTAGATTAGCAGTGTAAAGCATTGTGAAAGGTGGTAAATGTTTAGTGATTTTAAAGTATGTCTCTGTGAGTCATTATGAAATGATTTAATGGATGATAATGCAACCACATCTGGAAGAATCCATTATCTGGTGATTATAGAGATATGTGTTGTATCAAATATTTGGAATGTATTACTAGATATATAGGCAAAAACCTAGCAATTTCTGGTGTATTAGTATTGAACTGATAACTCAAGGGGATATCAGGATTATGAAAGAGCGGTGTGCTATAGATGAAGGTTGGGAGGAAATATTTGGGTGCTGGTGTAGGACTGATCTCCAAATGTTCATAGCCTCTTCTGTTATTGAATGCTGCTGATTTTATGTTGTCTCAACAATGGAACTTCATTGTTGGCTACCTGAGTGCAAATAACATGTCACTGTGTGTTTCAGCTTGACCCATAATTTATTTTGCATTTAAAACATTTTTTTGAATTTAGTTTTTTTGTATGGTAAATGGTAATGCTCAGACCCCCATGTATCAAGCTGCATATGCAACTCTAAGGGCCCATCGCTACAGCCGAAAGTCAGGAAGCAGTGGTTATCAGACCACAGCTTCCTAACCAGTACAGTAGCTATTAGCTGGTGGACTAAATCCCCCTGGGTATACATTCGCCCAGGGTGATTGACAACCCCCTATTTGAGCGCCATTGGGCTAGCGCGAGCAGGGGGGTGTTAAATACGGGCAGGGTATTGCTTCAATATGCTGCCTGTATTCTGCAATACTGGGCGGACAGATTTGTGTAATCGAATACTATTTGTCCGGCAGTTGATAATCTCTCTAAAATTATATTGATATCAGGGGATTAATTTCTAAAGCAGCGAATGCTGGTAAATCGCTGTACCATGGATGTGGCCAGCAGCCAGTTGTACTCACTGCCGTTTCTCGCACTGCTACCACCATGTTCTCTCTGGGTGTACTCCTTACGTGCGCATTCCTGCACCCACCTTTAAAGGGACAGTCAACACCAGAATTATTTTTGTTTTAAAAGATAGATAATTCATTAATTGCCCATTCCCCAATTTTGCATAACCAACACAGTTATAATAATACATGTTTTACCTCTGTAATTACCTTGTGTCTAAGCCTCTGCAGACTGCCCCCTTATTTCAGTTCTTTTGACAGACTTGCATTTTAGCCAATCAGTGCTCACTCCTCTGTAAATTCATGTGCATGAGCTCAATGTTATCTATATGAAACACATGAACTAACACCCTCTTGTGGGGAAAAACTGTCAAAATGCATTTAGATTAAAAGCGACCTTCAAGGTCTAAGAAATTAGCATATAAACCTCCTAGGTTTAGCTTCAACTAAGAATACCAAGAGAACAAAGCAAAATTGGTGATAAAAGTAAATTGACTGTCCCTTTAACTTATAGCTTCTGGTGGTATCTGCAGGTAATGCAGTAAAGCTCTCTGATACTATTTAAAGAGTAAGCACATGGTTGTTTAATTCCTGGCTGTTCTTACAGCTTTCATGTTCCAGTTTACATATCTACAATTCTTGCTCATTCAGTCATCTGCAGTGCTTGCTTATTTATCTGCTCCTTTAAATACACGCTCTGCAGCAAAGGCTGTAGCTGTACTTGTCTGTCTATCAGTTCTTAAAATCAAGTTTTTAAAAGTTCATTGTTATTTGATGTAAACAAATTCTCTGAATCTGAAGTTAATTATGTGTTTTGGCCTTGTGCCTTTTAAAATTGATACTTGATGTTGTCTTTAAACATTGTTTTCTCAGGTTGATCTAGGACTGTGTACTGAGGCAGTCTTTCTGCACTCTGAGTATGGTTATCATATCTGCTGTCTTCTGTGCATTACTCTCTGGTGCCTCTGTATGTAACCTGATCGTGACTAATGCTGGAATACCCATGTATGAATAATGCCTGTATATTGTACTAAGCGTATATAATCTGATTGCAGTGGTCTATTATAAAGGATTAAAAAATGCATATGGTGGTAAGTACACCAGTGTTGTACCTACTAACTAATAATTATATCATTTGTATGTCACATAATTCCACAAGGGTACTCATATAGCAGGCCTTGGACTCTAAGCAACAATTAGCAGCTAATAAATAGCTATAAAAATTCAGTTTAATGAGATTCTCTGACCCAGAGGTTTTGAATAGTTACTGCAGCTGCCAAAAAAACAACCAAGGCATTTCACCAGCTGCTGACTTTTTTATTCAATCACACTCTGAGAGTGCTCAGCAATTCTCAAACGTCAGCCATCTTTAAACTAGGGAGAAGCTAAAATGCTGAGAATCATTTATACTGGATTACAGGTTTCTCGTTTTCTCATCCTTGCTAAAGTGCAGCATTTAAACCTGTTTGTTTTTTGGCTGAACCAAATGTGAAATGAAAGCTATTTAAATGCAATGTTTATTGGTTGATAGGTACCAAGCATAGGCATGGACCAAGGCTGTGGTGGACATTTTCCAAAGTACAGACCTTAGTGAAGGACACCAAGGTACATTTAAAATTAAAAACATCAAAAAACACTCTCTTTACCGAGAGGGTAGAGGATTCATGGTGGAATAGCCATCCAACAGAAGTGATAGAGACAGTGAACGGGTTTAAACATGCATGGGATAGGCATAAGGCTATACTAGATATAAGATAAGGTCAGGAACTAATGGAAGTTTTCAGGAAATTGGGCAGACTAGATGGGCCGAATGGTTCCTATCTGCTGACACATTTTATGTTTACATAAGTCAGGAGCACTTTGGTGTCAAATGAGCCATACATTGGATGCCCTTGGTCTAGTTCCACAAGTGCAAATTAGTCATCTAATCAAACAAGTTTAAAATAAAATTTATATAAAGACTGCTTGTGGTATACTGGTATAAAATGTTTTCAAAATTCTTACCTTTTATTTTTTTTGGTTGTATTGAGAGTCTGCATCTCCTGACCAAACCCTCCCACCTTGATGTTAATCACATGATCATCATGGTTGGTTACCTACTTGGTAAGGTAAGGTTTGTCAGAGTATGCAGCGGTCTTCTACACAGAGACATCAGCACCATGCTGGCGCACAGATCAAGAAATCGGGCCAGGTCCCGACTCACTAGTGGTTGACACAGCTTCACTGCAGGCAGCTTGCTTCTTCCCTCTCATTCACTTTCCCGCTACTGAGCGGCGTCATATGGATACAGCACCAACCCCGTGAAACGTGGCGCTGCGTGTGTCAAGGTGGTGTCAGGACCAGCATTCATCTGTCCTACTCCTGCCTCCCAACTGCAAAACGAGTGGAGGACACTGCAAGGCCCAGTCACTGACACCAGTGTCCGTGTATGGACACCTTGCCTATCCCTGATAGGTACTACTCGGACAATACTATTTTGTGGAGATAGATACACATTTTCAAGCCTAACCATAAAACGTTGTTTTTATCAGTACAGGAATAATTGATAACAATGCTCTTTTATGTTATACACCTGTTTATGGTTATACAGTAGGCTAAATTTTTGAAATTACAATGATCCTTTAAAGGGACAGTCTACTTGAACATATTTATTGTTTTAATAGATAGATAATTCCTTTATTACCTATTCCCCAGTTTTGAATAATCAACAGTTATATTAATATACCTTTTACCTCTGCGATTACCTTGTATCTAAGCATCTGCAGACTGCCCCCTTATCTCAGTTCTTTTGACAGACTTGCATTTTAACCAATCACCTCCAGGGGAGTAAGCACAATGTTAGCTATATGACACACATGAACTAGCACTATGTAACTGTAAACAACTGTCAAAAGGCACTGAGATAAAAGCCAGCTTCAGCGGCTTAGAAATCAGTTTATGAGCCTACATAGGTTTAATTTTCAACAAAGAATCCCCAAAGAACAAAGCAAATTTGTAGGAAAGTTATTTAAAATTGCATGCCTTATCTTATCATGAAAAGTTTAATTTTGACTTGACTGTCCCTTTAAAGAGGTATGTATCAATTTTAATTTATTGCTGTATGCATAGTATACATCAGCAATTAAGCACTGCAGGGGAAACGATCTGCATAAAAATGCACATGTATGATAGAGATGTTGTAGTGAGTGATGAAATCACATTTTACTAAGATTTTTATTTTCTGTATGAAGGGGGTGGTGTTTGACTATAAGTGAACCTAACAAGAAGTGCAACAAATGCCTAGATATGGCTGAAAGAGACCACACCCACAGAAAACATTGCTTTATTCAGTGGAGGAACATTTAAAAAAAAAAAAAGAAAAAGAAATATTACCTCTTAGATAATGATGAAAAAAAAAAAAGCAAAATCAAGCATGGACAGAGATTTATTCAGCACCCATAGAAAGAACCCTAATAGGGATGCAGCAAACAAATGAATTAGAAATAAATGAACAAATGCATGAATAAAAAAGTCAGTATAGGTAATTTTTAAACATAAATATGTTTACCAGTTTTACACGCTGATACAAGGCTCGCAAATTATGTATTAAATGTAATGTTTTAATTCCCTGTCCCTTTAAAACTGTTGTATAAAATAATACTCAAATGGCACAAATTATTTATACACATATAAAAGTGTCAGATTGGAAAACAGCTGTATTAGCTATTTTGGTGTATTCTCTTTAGATTTTTAAAAACACAAACATCCTTAGCTTACTATATTATATGGGTGGTGAGCTTGCCCTTTTAAGCAGCACAAATAACATTTGCATTTGTCTCTTGACCTTGGCTTCCTCATGATCAGGAATTGTGCTTGCAGGGTCTGGGTGCCTTTGGGCAGCTTCAGGCTTATCTGCCTCATTATGTCCTTGGAATCAACCACCTATTGTCACCTTACAAGACAAATCTCACAATGCGTTGCCAATCTCGGCCTCCTCTTTTCTTTCTCTCTCTGCAGCAATGATGCACTATGTTAACCTCGGAGGACACCAATTAAGAAATGTTCTCCGAATTATATGTGTTGACTGGCAGGATGGTGAATAGATAGTGGAGTAATTAGCCCTGGGAAACACAGAGTGAGATAGAGAACACTTTACAGCACATAAATCACTTGCTAAACGTGTCGATGGAGC
Source organism: Bombina bombina (assembly GCF_027579735.1). Taxonomy (NCBI): domain Eukaryota; kingdom Metazoa; phylum Chordata; class Amphibia; order Anura; family Bombinatoridae; genus Bombina; species Bombina bombina. The sequence goes on along the minus strand of NC_069501.1, from coordinate 444,240,518 downwards.
TGGTAAGAAAACATTATAACAACCAACAGCATCTCTAAGGAAAAGTCGGTGACGTATTTAAAGGATTACTTTGCTTGACTGATGTGAAAAGAAATTAAATCTTTTTATTTAAGCTGTTTCACAAGTTTGGAATATTTTTATATGATAAGCAGATTCAGTCCTCTACAGGTATACATAGTTTATTAGTACACATGACACACACAAATATGTACTACAGAGTATATAGGAACTATAAAAGCTGTATTTTAACAGGTTTTTATAGTGTCTTGTTGTTTGGGATTTAAAAAAAAACAAAAAGCGAAAGCACCTGCACTGTATATAGTTTTACATTGTACAAGCAGTTCTGGTGAACTGCTTGTGCAATGCCCCCCTGCAGATTCATGGCCAAACGGCCGCTAGCAGGGGGTGTCAATCATCCGGATCGTATCTGATCAGGATGATTGCTGTCCACCACCTGAGAGGTATCGGATAAATTAGGGAGAAGCTGTCTTTAGACCGCTGCTTCTTTGGCCGCTTACAGGGGGTGTCAATCAACCCAATCGCAAAGAATTGGGCGGATTGATGTCCACAGCCTCAGAGGAGGCGTATGAGTTAAGAGGCAGCGGTCTTAAGACTGCTGCTTCTTAACTCCTGTTTCCGGCGAGCCTGGAAACAGGGTGATTAGGGGCCATTCGGCCCTTGTTAAATCGGCCCCTCTGTCTACGCAAGAATTGTTTTTGTTTAAAAAGATAGATAATCCCTTTATTACCCATTCCCCAGGTCTGCATAACCAACACAGTTAATATACTTTTTACCTCTGTGATTCCCTTGTATCTAGGCCTCTGCAGACTTCCCCCTTATTTTAGTTTTTTTTGACAGACTTGCATTTTAGCCAATTAGTGCTGACTCCTATGTAACTCCACGGGCGTGATCACAATGTTATCTGTATGGCACACATGAACTAACACTCTCTAGTTGTGAAAAAATGTCAAAATGCATTCAGATAAGAGGCAGCCTTCAAGGGCTAAGAAATTTGCATATGAGTCCCCTAGGTTTAGCTTTCAACTAAGAATACCAAGAGAACAAAGCAAAATTTATGATAAAAGTACATTGGAAATTTGTTTAAAATTATGTGTTCTATCTGAATCATGAAAGTTTATTTTTGACTAGACTGTCCCTTTAAATAGCTGTGTTAATTGTGCTTGTCCCAAACTCCGTAGACACACAAATCTGTAACCTACTAATGCTGCAAATCGAATAGCTGGTTTGTGCAGTTTATTATTATTATTATTATCGGTTATTTGTAGAGCGCCAACAGATTCCGCAGAGCTATAAACAAGGGGGGAGTACAACAAAACAATTATAGGGATCAAATGGGTAGAGGGCCCTGCAAAGAGTTGCATTGATGTAGTCAGCTCTTAAGAAGGTGATCTACAAACAGCTGGACTCTTAGGCTTACATGCTAAGGGGGTTCAGGGGATAGCAGTGGAGGACTGGAACTGGTATAAAGTAAGGTTAGCATAGGTTGTATGCATCCCTGAACAGTAGAGTCTTTAGGGAGCGCTTGAAGCTTTCAAAACTAGGGGAGAGTCTTGTGGAGCGAGGCAGAGAGTTCCACAAGATGGGAGCCAGTCTGGAGAAGTCCTGTAAATGGCAGTGCGATGAGGTAACCAGAGAGGAGGAGAGTAGGAGGTCATGAGCAGAGCGAAGGGGAAAGGAGGGAGAGTATCTGGAGACAAGGTCTGAGATATAGGGGGGAGCAGTGCAGTCGAGGGCTTTTATGTCAGAGTGAGACTTTTGTGTTTGATCCTAGAGGCAAAAGGAAGCGAGTGAAGGGATTGGCAGAGAGGTACAGCAGATGAAGAGCGACGTGTAAGGAAGATGAGTCTGGCAGAGGCATTCATTATGGATTGTAAAAGAGCTAGGCGGCAGGTGGGGAGACCAGAGAGGACAGAGTTGCAGTAATCGAGGCAGGAAAGAATGAGAGAGTGGATTCAAATCTTAGTTGTATCTTGTGTATGGAAGTGTCTAATTTTAGAGATGTTATTAAGGTGGAAGCGGCAGGCTTTAGCCAAGGACTGAATGTGAGGAGTGAAAGAAAGATCTGAGTCAAATGTGACCCTGAAACATCGGGCATGCGGGGTAGGGGTAATGATGGAGTTGTCGACAGTTATAGAGAGATTGGGGGTGGAGATTTTGGAAGAAGGGGGGAAAAATGAGGAGCTCAATTTTGGAGAGATTTAGCTTGAGGTAGTGAGAGGACATCCAAGAAGAGATGTGAGAAAGACAGTTAGTGACACAGGTTAGCAAGGAATGAGATAGGTCTGGTGCAGAGAAGTAGATTTGGGTGTCGTCTGTATACAAATGATATTGGAAACCGTGGGACTTTATTAGGGAACCTAGTGATGACGTGTAGATTGAGAAGAGAAGGGGACCAAGGACAGAGCCTTGCAGAACTCCGACAGAAAGTGGTGACGGGGCAGAGGAGGCCCCAGAGAAGGCTACACTAAATGTACGGTTTGACAGGTAGGAAGAGAGCCATGAAACGGCTTTGTCACAAATGCAGAAGGATTGAAAGGTTTGGAGAAAAAGAGGGTGGTCAACAGTGTCAAAGGCTGCGGACAGATCAAGGAGGATAAGCAGAGAGAAGTGGCCTTTTGATTTTGCTGTAAGTAGGTCATTGGTATCCTTAACAATAGCTGTCTCTGTGGAGTGATGGGGACAAAATCCAGATTGCAGTGGGTCAAGAAGGGAGTTTAACGTAAGAAAATGGGATAGACGTGCATGTACTAGTTTTTCGAGAAGCTTTGAGGCAAGAGGGAGGAGGGAAATAGGGCGGTAGTTGGATGGGGAGGTAGGGTCAAGGGAAGGTTTTTTGAGGATAGGTATGACCAGTGCATGTTTCAGTGATGAGGGAAATATACCGGTGCTGAGGGAGAGGTTGAAAATGTGTGTGAGTATAGGGGTAAGGGTAGCAGAGAGGGAGGGGAGTAGCTGTGAGGGGATAGAGTCAAGGGGACAGGTAGTGAGGTGAGAGCACAGTATAAGTGCCGAAACTTCTTCCTCAGTAACAGGGGAGAATGAGCTAAGTTTAAGGTTATGTGGGTTGTGGTTGAGTGAGAGCATTTGAGAGGGGGAGAGAATGAAATGATGTTGAGAGCTGATTTCATTTCTGATGTAGTCGATTTTGTTATTGAAGTGTCTGGCAAAGTCATGAGCTGACATAGAAGTTGTATTAGGAGGTGGGGGAGGGCGGAGGAGAGTATTGAAAGTGGAGAACAGACGTTTTGGGTTTGAAGAAAGATTAGAGATAAGAGTAGAGAAGTAGTGTTGCTTATGGAGATTAAGGGCAGAATAGTAGGAGTTCAAGATGAATTTTTAATGAAGAAAATCAGCTGAACTCCGAGATTTTCTCCAGTGCTGCTCAGCAGTATGGGAACATTTGCATAGGTACCGTGTCAGAGGAGTATGCCAGGGCTGAGGATGAGTGTGTGATTTCCGAGCTATGGTAAGAGGGGCCAGATTGTCAAGGACAGATTTAAGGGTGGAATTATAGTGGCAGACAAATTGTTCAGGGCAGGAAAAGGAGGAGAAGGATGAGAGGAGAGTTTTGAGGGAATTAGCAAGCAGTTTGCAGCATTTTGAAAACCTAGGTGACAGTTTTTGTTTTTCCACCTCTCTAGGGACTGTGGGACAAAGCACAATTTTAACACAAAAGCAAGAGGTGTTTAATGTCTTTAACCCCTTAACGACCAAGGACGTACGCCACACGTCCTCAAAAAAAATACAGTTAATGACCGAGGACGTGTGGCGTACGTCCTTGGTCTGGAAAGCAGCTGGAAGCGATCCTGCTCGCTTCCAGCTGCTTTCCGTTTATTGCAGTGATGCCTCGATATGGAGGCATCCTGCAATAACCCCCCTTGGCCATCCTATGCAGAGAGAGCCACTCTGTGGCCCTCTCTGCACCGGACATCGGTGGCCGGTATCGTTGGTGGGTGGGAGCTTACGTGGGAGGCGGGTGGACGGCCATCGGTGCTCAGTGTGGAGTGGAGGGGGGCGGGAGCTACGGGGGCGCGCACGGGAGCGCGCGCGTGCACGGGGGTGGTGGGCGGGCGCGTGCACGGGGCAGGAGCGGGTGGGAACCGCTACACTACAGAAAAAAAAGGTTAAAAGTTAAAAACACCAATACTGTAAAATATAATCTAAGGGACCTGGAAGGGGTTGGGGGTTGGTCTCGGTGGGGGGGGGAAAGCTACACTACAGAAAAGGGAATTTTTTTTAAAAAAAGGCACATTTTGTTACAAAACTGGGTACTGGCAGACAGCTGCCAGTACCCAAGATGGCGCCCATTATTGCAGAGGGGAAGGGTTAGAGAGCAGTTTGGTGGGGGATCAGTGACTTTGGGGTCTAAGGGGGGATCCTACACATCAGCATATGTAAATATGCTTCTTTTTTTTTTTTTAAAAAAAAGGGCCAAATACCTTTTATTTTAGTACTGGCAGAGTTTCTGCCAGTACTTAAGATGGCGGGGACAATTGTGGGGTGGGGGAGGGAAGAGAGCTGTTTGGGAGGGATCAGGGGGTCTGATGTTTCAGGTGGGAGGCTGAGATCTACACTAAAGCTAAAATTAACCCTGCAAGCTCCCTACAAGCTACATAATTAACCCCTTCACTTCTAGCCATAATACACGTGTGATGCGCAGCGGCATTTAGAGGCCTTCTAATTACCAAAAAGCAATGCCAAAGCCATATATGTCTGCTATTTCTGAACAAAGGGGATCCCAGAGAAGCATTTACAACCATTTGTGCCATAATTGCAGAAGCTGTTTGTAAATAATTTCAGTGAGAAACCTAAAATTGAGAAAAAATTAACGTTTTTTTAATTTGATCGCATTTGGCGGTGAAATGGTGGCATGAAATATACCAAAATTGGCCTAGATCAATACTTGGGGTTGTCTACTACACTACACTAAAGCTAAAACTACCCCAAAAAGCTCCCTACATGCTCCCTAATTAACCCCTTCACTGCTGGGCATAATACACATGTGGTGCGCAGTGGCATTTAGCGGCCTTCTAATTACCAAAAAGCAACACCAAAGTCATATATGTCTGCTATTTCTGAACAAAGGGGATCCCAGAAAAGAATTTACAACCATTTATGCCATAATTGCACAAGCTGTTTGTAAATAATTTAAGTTAGAAACCAAAAGTTTGTGAAAAAATTTGTGAAAAGTGAATGATTTTTTTGTATTTGATTGCATTTGGCGGTGAAATGGTGGCATGAAATATACCAAAATGGGCCTAGATCAATACTTTGGGTTGTCTACTAAAAAAAATATATACATGTCAAGGGATATTCAGAGATTCCTGAAAGATATCAGTGTTCTAATGTAACTATCGCTAATTTTGAAAAGAAATGGTTTGGAAATAGCAAAGTGCTACTTGTATTTATGGCCCTATAGTTTACAAAAAAAAGCAAAGAACATGTAAACATTGGGTATTTCTAAACTCAGGACAAAAATTAGAAACTATTTAGCATGTGTGTTTTTTGGTGGTTGTAGATGTGTAACAGATTTTGGGGGTCAAAGTTAGAAAAAGTGTGTTTTTTCCATTTTTTCCTCATATTTTATAAATTTTTTTATAGTAAATTATAAGATATGATGAAAATAATGGTATCTTTAGAAAGTCCATTTAATGGCGAGAAAAACGATATATAATATGTGTGGGTACAGTAAATGAGTAAGAGGAAAATTACAGCTAAACACAAACACCGCAAAAATGTAAAAATAGCCTTGGTCCCAAACGGACAGAAAATGGAAAAGTGCTGTGGTCATTAAGGGGTTAAAGACCAGCACATGGGTATTAAAAAGATTATATAAAGGTCTTATGTGGAGACCCAGGCATTAAAAAAGGGTAACGTAGATAATTGTACACTCACATAATAATAAAAATAGAAGTAGTAATAAAGCCAAATTATGTTTTTGGGGGTTTTGAGAAATGATTATCCATTCAATATTTTCAGGATGTCATATTTCTGGAACATCTATACTGGATTTAGATAGGTGGCTAAGTGTCCAAACTCCTTGTTAATACAGTGCAAATGGTGACCTTTACAGTTAATCAGAAGTGTGCACTTGTCTGGAGAACTATACTTTAGCAGTTTTGCAAGAATCCATTTGCAAAAGCACTAGAAAGCAGCACTATTTTCTGTCAGGTAGTAATCTAGACACCTACATAGGTATCTCTTTAAAGGGACACTGAACCAAAATGTTTTCTTTTGTGATTCAGATAGCATGCAATTTTAAAGGGACACTGAACCCAAATTTTTTTTTTGTGATTCATATAGAGCAAGCAATTTTAAGTAACTTTCTAATTTACTCCTATTATCAATTTTTCTTCATTCTCTTGCTTTCTTTATTTGAAAAAGAAGACATCTAAGCTAAGGAGTCAGCCAATTTGTGGTTCAGAACCATGGTCAGCACTTGTTTATTGGTGCTGTCCAATCAGCAAGGACAATCCAGGTTGTTCACCAAAAATGGGCCGGCATCTAAACTTAAATTCTTGCTTTTCAATTATAGATACCAAGAGAATAAAGAAAATTTGACAATAGGAGTAAATTAGAAAGATGCTTAAAATTGCATGCTCTATCTGAATCATGAAAGAAAAAATTTGGGTACAGTGTCCCTTTAAGCAACTTTCTAATTTACTCCTATTATCAATTTTTCTTCGTTCTCTTGCTATCTTTATTTGAAAAAGAAGGCATCTAAGTTATTTTTGGTTCAGTACAATGGACAGCACTTGTTTATTGGTCAGTTAAATTAATCCACCAATCAGCAACAACAACCCAGGTAGTTCACCAAAAATGGACCAGCATCTAAACTTACAATTTTTGCTTTTCAAATAAAGATTCCAAGAGAACAAATAAAATTTGATAATAGGAGTAAATTAGAAAGTTGCTTAAAATTGCATGCTCAATCTGAATCACGAAAGAAAACATTTGGGTTCAGTGTCCCTTTAACATAGAATACCATGGGAGCAAAGCAAATTTGATAATAAAAGAAAAAAAATGTTTAAGTGTATGCTCTGTCTGAATCACAGAAGAAAATGTTTGGGTTTCATATCCCTTTAAGTTTCAGAATTATGGGTTTTCCACATCTGAGATTGGAAGTGCACACTTCATACTTCACAATCTTATGTTTGCCATGTATTTGGTCTCAGCAAAGATAAAAGATCAAAGATCTAGCAAACTATCTGCTAGATTACGAGTTTTTGTCGGTAAGGCTTGCGGGGCTAACGCTCCTCTTTTTCCCACCGCTCCCTTAAAACAACGCTGGTATTACAGGTTTTTTTAAACCTGGCGTTAGCCGCAAAAAGGTAAGGGTTGAGCAAAATTTTGCTCCACATCTCACCTCAATACCAGCGTTGCTTACGGTAGCGGTAAGCTGGCTAAATGTGCTTGTGCACGATTTCCCCATAGGAAACAATGGGGCTGAGCTGGCTGAAAAAAACTAACACCTGCAAAAAAGCAGTGTTCAGCTCCTAATGCTCCATTGTTTCCTATGTGGAAAGAAAAAATATGTCTGCACCTAACACCCTAACATGAACCCGAGTCTAAACACCCCTAATCTTACACTTATTAACCCCTAATCTGCCGCCCCCAACATCGTCGCCACCTGCACTATACTATTAACCCCTAATCTGCCACTCCAGACACCGCCACCACCCTACATTATACTTATAATCCCCTAATCTGCTGCCCCCAACATCGCCGACACCTACATTATAGTTATTAACCCCTAATCTGCCCCCCTAACGTCGCTGCAACTATATTAAATTAATTAACCCCTAAACCTAAGTCTAACCTTAACCCTAACACCCCCTAATTTAAATATAATTTAAATAAATCTAAATAAAATAACTACAATTAAATAAATTATTCCTATTTAAAACTAAATACTTACCTATAAAATAAATAAAAACTAATAGTTACATTGTAGCTAGCTTATGATTTATTTTTATTTTATAGGCAACTTTGTATTTATTTTAACTAGGTACAATAGTTATTAAATAGTTATTAACTATTTAATAACTACCTAGCTAAAATAAGTACAAAATTACCTGTAAAATAAATCCTAACCTAAGTTACAATTACACCTAACACTACACTATCATTAAACTAATTACCTAAACTACCTACAATTAATTACAATTAAATTCAATAAACTAAATTACGGAAAAAAAAACACTAAATTACAGAAAATAAAAAAAAATTACAAGAATTTTAAACTAATTACACCTAATCTAATCCCCCTAATAAAATAAAAAAGTCCCCCAAAATAATTAAATTTCCCTACCCTATACTAAATTACAAATAGCCCTTAAAATGGCCTTTTGCGGGGCATTGCCCCAAAATAATAAGCTCTTTTACCTGTAAAAAAAAGTACAATCCCCCCCAACATTACAACCCACCACCCACACACCCCTACTCTAAAACCCACCCAATCCCCCCTTAATAAAACCTAGCACTACCCCCTTGAAGATCACCCTACCTTGAGCCATCTTCACCCAGCTTGGCACAAGTGGTCATCCGATCCGGGCAGAAGTCTTCATCCGATGGGGCAGAAGAGGACATCCAGACCGGCAGAAGTCTTCATCCTATCCGGGCAGAAGAGGACATCCGGACCGGCAGAAGTCTTCATCCTATACGGGCAGAAGAGGACATCCGGACCGGCAGAAGGCTTCATCCAAGCGGCCTCTTCTATCTTCTTCCATCCGACGAGGAGTGACGGACTAACAACGAATGACGGTTCCTTTAAATGATGTCATCCAAGATGGCGTCCCTCAAATTCCGATTGGCTGATAGGATTCTATCAGCCAATCGGAATTAAGGTAGGAAAAATCAGATTGGTTGATTTAATCAGCCAATCGGATTGAAGTTCAATTCGATTGGCTGATTGGATCAGCCAATAGAATTGACCTTGCATTCAATTGGCTGATCCAATCAGCCAATCGGATTGAACTTCAATCCGATTGGCTGATTAAATCAACCAATCGGATTTTTCCTACCTTAATTCCGATTGGCTGATAAAATCCTATCAGCCAATCGTAATTCGAGGGACGCCATATTGGATGACATCATTTAAAGGAACCGTCATTCGTCGAGTAGTCATCGTGCTGGAAGGATGCTCCACGCCGGATGTCTTCAAGATGGAGTCGCTCCTCGTCGGATGGAAGAAGATAGAAGATGCCGCTTGGATGAAGCCTTCTGCTGGTCCGGATGTCCTCTTCTGCCCGGATAGGATGAAGACTTCTGCCGGTCTGGATGTCCTCTTCTGCCCCATCGGATGAAGACTTCTGCCCGGATCGGATGACCACTTGTGCCAAGCTGGGTGAAGATGGCTCAAGGTAGGGTGATCTTCAATGGGGTAGTGTTAGGTTTTTTTAAGGGGGTATTGGGTGGGTTTTAGAGTAGGGGTGTGGGGGTTGTAATGTTGGGGGGGGGGGTATTGTAATTTTTTTTACATATAAAAGAGCTGATTACTTTGGGGTAATGCCCCGCAAAAGGCCCTTTTAAGGGCTATCTGTAAGGCAGTATAGGGTAGGGCATTTTATTATTTTGGGGGGCTTTTTTATTTTATTAGGGGGATTAGATTAGGTAATTAGTTTAAACTTCTTGTAATTTTTTTTTCTGTAATTTAGTGTTTTTTTTCCGTAATTTAGTTTATTGAATTTAATTGTAATTAATTGTAGGTAGTTTAGGTAATGTATTTAATGATAGTATAGTGTTAGATGTAATTGTAACTTAGGTTAGGATTTTTTTTACAGGTAATTTAGTACTTATTTTAGCTAGGTAGTTATTAAATAGTTAATAACTATTTAATAACTATTGTACCTAGTTAAAATAAATACAAAGTTGCCTGTGAAATAAATATAAATCCTAAGATAGCTACAATGTAACTATTAGTTATATTGTAGCTAGCTTAGGGTTTATTTTATCTGTAAGTATTTAGTTTTAAATAGGATTAATTTATTTAATTATGTTAAATTTATTTAGTTTAATTTAAATTATATTTAAGTTTGGGGGGGTTAGGTTTAGACTTAGGTTTAGGGGTTAATACCTTTAATATAGTAGCGGCGACGTTGGGGGTGGCAGATTAGGGGTTAATAAATGTAAGTAGGGCAGGCAGATTAGGGGTTAATAAAATTTAACTAGTGATTGCGAGGCAGGAGTGCGTTGGGGTTAATAATTGTAGGTAGGTGGCGGCGACGTAGGGGACCGCAGATTAGGGGTTAATAAATATAATGTAGGTGTCTGCGATGTTAGGGGCAGCAGATTAGGGGTTCATAGGTATAATGTAGGTGGCGGCGATGTCCGGTCAGCAGATTAGGGGTTAAAAAAAATTATTTTAGTGTTTGCGATGCGGGGGGGGGGGGGGGGCTCGGTTTAAGGGTTAATAGGTAGTTTATGGGTGTTAGTGTACTTTTTAGCACTTTAGTTAAGAGTTTTATGTTCCGGCGTTAGCCCATAAAACTCTTAACTACTGACTTTTAAATGCGGTAGAAGTCTTGACAGGAGAGGGTCTACCGCTCACTTCTTCCAAGACTCGTAATACCAGCGTTAGGCAAATCCCATTAAAAATTGACGTAAGGGGATTTGCGGAAGCCTCGAGTCGCGGAAGAAAAGTGAGCGGTAGATCCTTTCCTGCCTGACTCGTAATACCAGCGGGCGTTAAAAAGCAGCGTTGGGACCTCTCAACACTGCTTTTTAAGGCTAACGCCAAACTCGTAATCTAGGCGAATGTGTTAATGCATTAAAAAATTAACCTCCATGCCTTTTAATTAACCCTCAAAATTATTTTTAATTCGTACATCATGAACAGAACTTTCAAATCTCTACTGGTCCTATTTCCCCACGCATCAAGCTTTCACAAATTTCTTTTTTGTGTATTTGTCAATAACTTTATTTTTACATAATATGCAGTTATGCAAATAAACTGAATTTGGTCATAAAATTGTTAAGTTAAAGGGACAGTCAAGTCAAAATTAAACTTTCATAATTCAGATCGGGCATTCAATTTAAAACAAATTTCCAATTTACTTTTATCATCAAACTTGCTTTGTTCTCTTGGTATTCTTTGTTGAAAGCTGGTGGTGGGTGGCTTTTTAGGGGTTAATAGAGTAAAGAGGTAGTTTGCAATGTGGGTGGTGGCAGTTTAGGGGTTTATAGTAAAGTTTAGTGCAACTGTTTTATTTGGATAAACTCTGTACGCGACCTGAAAGTTGTAATTCGAGCGCATATTACCACTCTACGCTACCCATAAAAAAATAAGAGTAGCAAAAATTACTGCAAGTTCACGCAAATGAATTTGTGGTAATTTGAACAGCATGCCACTTGTAATATGGATTTAAATGTAAAGAGCACCGCAATCTAGCGACTGTGTTTACGCTCCTAGCACTAACGATAGCGATCCACTTGTAATCTGGCCCAAATTTTTTTAAGTAGACTGCCCCTTTAAGTGAAAAAATGTTTGCATGTGGAGCTGGTACTAAAATAAACTCTTGGGACAACTAATGTTTATGAGTTAAATCCATGTAGACTATTAGCAATGCAAATGATAATAAAAGAAAATTAGAAACAAGACTCTTTGTAGGCTAAACTACTGTGAAAACGACTGAAAATATATATTTTACTATATTAAAAACATTTTTATATTTAGGCTGATGTTAAACGCTTATGAGATAAATATATTTTCTACCACTCAGCTACCACTCTCTTTAAAAAAGAAAAAAAAAAAGAAAATAAACATCACTTTAGCCTTTCAAACACATAAATCTCTTGTGGTACTTTATTTTGTACGAGTCTAGAATTGAAACAAATAGGCAAGGTCGGACAGAACGATGTTTTGAAAAGCAGCTGCTAAAAATGAATTCCTAAGTTGGATACAGGAGAAAGGAATAGAATAATGAACAGTTTCAAACTGTAGCTGGAATGCAGTCATGTTAAGAATGTACTCATATAATGTTGTGTTTTGATTATACAAAGTAGGTGTCATTGCCTAGGAGGACGTTGGCAATTGTAGTATGATTTGATGGAACCTTTTAAAATAAAAGGAACAAGGACTACTTGGAATTGATTCTACACAAAACAACAAACCTGCATTAGGCAAATTTAAAGTAAAATGTTTATAGGGCTAAAATAGGGTGCATGCCACTGCCGTCTCTCTTTGAATGCGGGTGCACAAGGCATAAATATATTGTGCTCTATTCGATGTAACATTTAAAAATAATATAAGTTTAATTCATGAAAATACACAAATTTAAAACTTACTGTAGTAATTTACATATAATAGCTTCTTTGCTACTGCACGCTCCGACACTAAGACTTTTTTTCTCCCCCTGACGTTTTCGCCATTGTCCAATGAAAATTGTGGCATTTTGGCATGTTTTAATCTAAAAAAAATAAAAAAAAAGGATATTTTGCGCATGCGCAACTATTTTCATTTGACAACGGCAAAAAAGTTAGAAAAAATAAATAAAAAAAGGCCTCAGTGTTGGGGCGGCCGGAGCGTGCAGTAGCAAAGAAACGGTTATATGTAAATTACTACAGTAAGTTTTAAATTTGTGTATTTTCATGAATTGAATATTTTAGTTTTAAATGTTACATCGAATGGCACACAATACAAGTATTAAATTTATCATCACTTTAATGAAACAATTATACTTTTACTAGAAGCATTTTTAATGCAATAATGTGTCTGTTCAAAACTTAAATGCATTCATAAGCATTTACATTTTGACTATTGTCTCTTTAACCGTGGATTTGTGAATGCAAAATGTCATATGATGTGAGAGACATTACTTTGTGTGGTTACGTGCACCTGTGTACATAGTCTTTTTAGATATTCTCATAGAATAATTATTATAAATGTTTTCAGTCTTATAGATGCATCACTCTATAAAAGTGATGTTTGTTGTAATGTAGGCAGTCCTTAATTAATGTATGTTATGGAGGGGCATTTTACCCCTAGCCTAGTTGAGTAAAGTGACCAGGCTAAAGGAAGAAGGGGGTGAAGTGAAATGAGATATGATTGGGGACTGGAAGATGGCCTGGCCAGACTGTGCATTAGTAAAGAAGTCCCTGTCTTTCTCATTAATTTCGCATTAATTCCTGAAGATTATGTGTTAGAACAGGCTGGGTACTTGATCTGTGGATTGAAAGCAACTTATGGAGGTAAGGAGAGACTTAAAAAGGTAGTTCAGCTTTGTGGTCCAGTTAAGTGTCACAAAATGTGGCTCATCAGACAAACAGTTTGGGTGGATATTTTTTTTATTAATGATATTTATATTACTTTGTTTTATATTAATTGGTTAAAAGTTGCACCCCTTATAACCCCTATTCATCTGTTTATTCTGCCTGAGTATGGGTTCAAGTGATTATCCACCAATTAAAATATTAAAATGCTCTGAGATTGGCACCTAGTATGTGCTGCTGTGTTAACCAAGTTTAAAATATTTAGCACCCTTTTCCTGGGCTACTGAGTCTTAGGGCATTGTTTATCATGATTGCAGACTTGCAGGTTTCCCAAGTAAAGAACCTGTCTGCTTGCAGTCGGAACTTACGATGCTGCATAGCCTGGCAAAATTTAACATAGCACAAGAGCTTTCTTGTGCAATGCTACCCCAGCGCATCTGCAACCCATTGTGCAAAAGCAGGACATGTCAATCACTCCAAATGAGTCACAGGGAGAAATAGACATAATACTCACAGACCTTCTTTAATCTTTTGTTACTCTAATTAGTAATTTCCATCAAATTTTCCATAAATAATATGAGGTAAAATAGTAAATTCTTCATATTTGCATATTATGTTATATTAAAAAGAAACTTAAAAATGTGACTCTAAAGATACTTTAGGTACGTTCTTCAAAAAGATCATGCTCATGGGATATTTGAAAAATAATAGGAAAAAAGATTACAGCCAAAAATATATTTATAGAAGTGCTGGGTCTCTTGATAGTTTGAGACCTGTACAAGATATTTAAATAAAAAAGATAAAAGCCTTTTTTTTTTTTTAAATCTACCGATAGCTAATTCTTTGTTAAATCTCACAAAGCTTAACTAAATAATTATCCTATACATTTTTTCGATCAAAGTGTTCTTTGTAGTGGACATGAAAAGCATCAGACTGCTATGATGCAAGGTTTATGTAATGCTGTTTTAAATACCTAAATAAAAATGGAATATGTTTTAAGGGAATCCACACTATCTGTGTTGAATAATTCAATAATAACCGCTATCTGTATAGTTGTTTTTCAAAAATGAATCTCTTTTTTCCCTGCTAATGCAAGGTGAAAGCAGCATTTCATGTGTACACAACTGAAAGGCAAATTCGATTTTTCCTACAAGCTTCTGCTTTGATTGGATGGCAATAGATGATGACTTTGATTAATCAACATTAGATTTAGTTTTATGCTGTTTTATTTTTCTGGGTCTGTAGACTACAGCTGTCAATATTTTTCTTGTAAGTTTACAGGGAATTGATAGGGAAAAAAAGGTCTAGAAATACCTTTGCTACATAGGGCAGATTAAGCATTCCGCTGTCAGGCCTCAGAAAGCTCCCTTGTGAGCTAAGAAGTGTATGTTTAGCATGGCTTGTGGTCTAGGGTGAGCTATCTACTCCTCAATACAGGTATACCTCACTTTACAGCGCTTCACTTTACAGCGTTTCGCTAATACAGCGCTTTGTGGAGCTGAAGTTCAACCTCCAGTGATTTTGAAACAGTGCTGTAATCATTGTGAGATTGCAAGAAAAGTGACTGGCACCATTTTGTTATGCTTAGATCACTCTGTTTATAGCATTACAGTGCAATCTGTGTCTCAGTGCTATAGTCTGGCAAATTGTACTACAGTAATTGTCACTATTTTACAGGTACAGTATTTATTAAATACAGTACTGTGCTAGTGTTAAACTAAATCTAGCACTATTGCACACCTAATATATGTTAGTTCAAATGTGTTTTCATGTTTTTAAACACACTGGCAAGTGAAAAGAAAGCTAAAACCGCCTTGTTTCACTTTAAGGCGGTTTTCACTTTACAGCAGGGCTCCGGTCCCTAACCCGCTGTATGAGCGGGGTATACCTGTATTAGGTTCTAAAAAGGAGTTTAGCTCTAAGGAAAAGTAGTGCACTAAGTTTAGTTCATTGGGGGCCCATGTTGATGTAAATATTAGCATAGTTGTGGTGACCTGCTCTAAGGATAGCACTATTAATGCTAGTACAATCAGAAATGACCTTGCAGCAGAATTAGGGCCAGAATACACACATGAAGTGGTAAAAAGCTTCTGAAAACATCACTCTGTGTTTGGTTATTTTTGTAAGAAGACACTGATATCTATGTTCCTGTCCTGCATATCATGACCCTTCACTGTTATTTAGATAAGGTTTCTGGCCTAACCCCTTTCTGTAATGAGAATTCTGAACAGTTTATTCTGTTACTGATGTCTGGCAACTGTTATGTGAATTACCTGTTTACCCATAACCCGACACCTGACTTCTGCTGTATATCCTGCTACCTGACCTTTGGCTGCCTCCCGACTACCCTTCTGGGTAATCAATGGGTATTGGTGCTTGGTTCTGGTCCTGTTCTTCCGGTTACAACTACAGCTTGCTTCTAACTTCTGCTCACAGAACGTCTTCTGCTGCACTGGTTCCAGCCATACAGCAAGGTAATTACTTATTTACCTTATAGCGCCATAAACTGCAAAGGAGAAGTTGCAGGAAAACTGTTATTGTTTAAAAAGATAGATAACCCCTTTATTAATTATTCCCTAGTTCGGCATAACCAACATTGTTATATTAATGGAAAAACAAACTGCGCTAAATTTCTCAATGTCTAATATAACCAAATATCATAAGTAAAAATGGCCACACTCTTTCAACAATCTATGTTATATAATTTGCGATATAGCAGCTGCGATCACATACTCCTGTTCCCCATATGGTCAAGCATAAACCTACCTATTCATTGAGCCAAGTCTCTGTCTGCTGTCTTTTGAACTGTGTGCCCAGCCTCTGCCAGTGGCCTGGCATCTTCTCATGTTTATATAAGGCATGAGCCTGCTGCCATCTGAAGAAGAAACTCTTTTTAATTGATACACTTCAGGAAAGTTCTCCTTTGTGAAAAGCACGATTAGGCTTAAAGAAGCTACTACAATTTGATCGTCATTACTTTCCCTTGAAAAAGCCCGGTTGAAACCTGGGAGAAACGCGTTGGGCTACACTATCTGGACAGTATATGCATACATATGCTTATTTGCCAGCTGTTCAGTGAGGTTAAACGCAGTCCACACCAGATTTCACCCCAAGGGTTATACGCTGGGAGAGCATTAGGGTGTCTTTCAAACTGATCCAGAGAAGATTTTATGCGGCTCACCTACACAGTGATCTATTTTACATGCTGTTTTTTATCTGTTATTCTGTAAGTACGATTTATTTTGTGCGCAGTGTACTTGTTAATAAACTCCATTTGATGAGAGTACACCTTTCTGTCTTTTGTCTAGCATTGTTATATTATTACACTTTTTTTTCTCTGGGATAAAAACTTGAATCTAAGTCTCTTCAGACTGCCCCCTTATCTCAGTTCTTTTGACCGACTTGCATTTTAGCCAATTAGTGCTGACTCATAAATAACTTCACGGGAGTGAGTACAACATTATAAGGGCTTAGAAAATAGCATATGGGCCTACCTAAGTCTTGCTTTCAACAAAGAATACCTAGAGACAAAAGCAAATTTGATGATATAAGTAAATTGGAAAGTTGTTTAATTTTGACTTGACTGTCCTGTCAAGTTAAGAGCGTGCATACCCTGTTTTCGTTTGCCATGTGCTGCTGGCAGCCATTTTACTCACCTCTCTTGCTGACTCTGGTGCATACTGTGTGATGCTGCTCATTTCCTGCACTTCCTTTTATGGCCAGACTGGTGTACATCATCCGTGTGAGACAGGATGCAGTCTCAGAATTGTGATGTCATCACTGTTCAGTATGCTTTGCCCTTGCGTTGTCTCAGACCTGTTTGTGAGATCTCCTGTGTATTGCCTGGCTGTCTGACGTCCCTCCTGGTTCCTGATCCCTGGCTTGTTCCTGACTCTGCTGTTATCCTTGTTCCTGATTCCGGCTTGTCTGACTACTCGCTTTGGCTCCTGACTCGGCTTGTCTGACTACCAGCTCTGGTTTTGATTCCTGGCTTGTTATTTGACTTATGGACTTTTTATTTTTTTTGCTATTAATAAAGGTGTGATTATTTTTGCACTTCTCGTCGCAATCTGATTCCTGGCACCCTGACATTCCGCAAAGGCCATGAATCCTGATGGTGCTAATAATCCACCTTTACCTGCCATCATTTCCAGGATGGATGTACAGGATCGCCTCTTGGATCAATTTGCACTAGCCCTGCAAACCCTGCTGACTCGCACTGCACATTTGGACCAAAGTGTCCCGCAAGTTATGGCTGCTCCTGTTTCTGCTGCTGCACCTAGTCCTACCAGGAGCATGTCCAGTTCTGCACCTCTACCTCAGCATTATGGAGGCGATCCTAATCAGTGCAGAGGGTTTTTGAACTAGGTGGGCATTTACTTTGAGATGTTACCTCAGGCGTTTCTCTCTGACAGAGCTAAGGTGGAATTTCTCATCTCGTTACTCTCTGACACAGTTCTTGCCTGGGCTAATCCCTTGTTGAAGACTAATAAACCTTTGATTTTAAATGACCCTGAATTTGTGGCCTCCTTTCGAAGGGTATTTGATGTTCCGGCTCGCTACTCCTCTGCTGCTAAACAACTCATGTCTATTCAGCAAGGTACAAGATCTGTTGCTCAGTATGCCATTGAGTTTCGTACTCTTGCCGCAGAGGTAGGTTGGAACAATGAAGCCCTTGTTGCCACCTTCTTTCATGGCCTCTCTGATGCGATTAAAGACGAAGTTGCTGCCAGAGATTTACCAGAAGATCTCGAGGCATTGGTGTCTTTTTTGATCCTAATTGACATCAGACTAAGTGAGAGGCCCTCTTTCAAGGAGAACTTGTGGAAGCCTCCTGTTCTGTTGTCTCCTATGTGTTCGTTCCCACCCATGCCTCCCTCTCCTCCCATGCCTCCTGGTCCCGCGTCACTAGATACTGCTGAGCCGATGCAGTTGGGATTCACGCATCTCTCCACGGCAGAGAGGACCTTTAGGAGGAAGGAGAGGCTCTGCCTCTTTTGTGGGTTACAGGGCCACCTTTTGAAGTCTTGTCCTACATGGCTGGGAAACGCTCACACCTAATGTCCTGTCGGGGGCACACCTTGGGTGGTTTATCCTCGTCCATGAAACCTTTGGTCACAGTTGTCCTTTCCTGGGTGGACACCTCCATAGTTACCCAGGCTCTTGTTGACTCTGGTGCTGCGGGCTATTTCATTGACAGTGCTTTGTATCAAAGCACTCCATCCCTGTTTTGCCTCGGTCTGTTCTGCTTGCTATTGAGGCCATTGCTGGCAGGCCCCTTCAGCCCACACTCGTTACTCACAAAACTGCTCCATTATCCATTGCTGTTGGGGCTCTCCATTTTGAAACCCTCCAGTTCCAGGTGATAAATTCTCCTCATTTTCCAGTTGTTCTGGGTTATCCCTGTCTCCAAAAGCACAATCCTAGTCTCGACTGGCACAGGTTCAAAATTTTGTTGTGGTCTCCGCAATGTATTTCCACTTGTCTTCGGAAACCAGTTAAAGTCTTGTGCACTTCTTCGGTATCTCAATTGCCAGAGGAGTACCAAGAGTTCCTAGACATTTTTGACAAGGTACGTGCCGGTACATTGCCTCCTCACTGGTCTTACGATTGCGCTATAGACCTGCAACGCGGAGCCATTCCTCCTCGGGGCCAGGTTTACCCTCTGTCTGTTGCGGAGAATTGTGCTATGGAGGCGTATGTTGCCGATGCTCTGTCGCAGGGGATCATCTGCAAATCCTGCTCTCCTGCAGGGGCTGACTTCTTCTTTGTGAAGAAAAAGGGTGGTGAGTTAAGACCATGCATCAATTATAGGAGTCTTAATCATCTTACCATTAAGAATGCTTACCCTATTCCGCTCATTACGGAACTCTTTGACCGCCTCAAAGGAGCTATGGTCTTTGCTAAACTTGATTTGAGAGGAGCGTACAATCTCATTAGGATCAAGGAGGGCCACGAATGGAAAACAGCATTTAACACCAGGAGCGGGCATTATGAGTATCTTGTAATGCCCTTTGGCCTATGTAATGCTCCTGCTGTTTTCCAGGAATTTATTAATGATGTCCTACGAGATATGTTGCAACAGTGTGTTGTGGTGTACTTGGACGACATCCTCATACACTCACCCACACTTGGGGCTCATCATTCTGATGTTACACAGGTTCTTCAGAGACTACGTGAGAATGGCCTGTTTTGTAAACTCGAGAAATGTGAGTTCCATCAGACTCAAGTAACCTTCCTAGGTTATGTTATTTTGGTTGCAGGTTTCTCCATGGATCCTAACAAGTTATCTGCAGTTCTGCAGTGGCCTCGCCCAGTTGGTCTTCAGTCTATTCAACAATTTTTGGGGTTCGCCAATTACTATAGAAAGTTTATTAAAAACTTTTCTTCCTTGGTCAAACCTATCACAGACATGACCCGTAAAGAGAATGATCCACTCCATTGGTCACCTACTGCCATTAAGGCCTTTGATAGTCTTAACACTGCCTTTGCTGCCACTCCAGTTCTGGCTCATCCTAACCCTGTCCTGCCTTTCGTTCTTGAGGTCGATGCGTCTGAGACTGGAGTAGGTGCCCTCTTGTCTCAACGTCCTATGCCTGACTGTTCCTTGCATCTGTGTGGTTTCTTCTCTAAGAAATTGTCTCCAGCGGAGTGCAATTATTAAATTGGCGACAGGGAATTACTGGCCATAATTTTGGCACTCAAGGAATGGAGGCATCTTCTCGAGGGTACTAGCGTGCCAGTGCTCATTCTTACTGACCACAAGAATTTTACTTATCTATCTGAAGCAAAACGTTTGTCACCCTGACAGGCCAGATGGGTGCTACTTTTGTCTCAGTTAAATTATGTGGTCTCCTACCTGCCTGGTAGTAAGAATGTTAGGGCTGATGCCCTCTCTCGACAATTTTCCCCTCTTTCAAAGGAGAAGTCTGTACCTACTCCAGTTATACCTCGTGACCATATTTTGGCTACGATACATACTAATTTGACTTCTCCCTTGGGGGAGGAGATTCTGGCTGTACAAACCAATGCACCTCCTGAGAAACCTAGTGGTAAGTGTTTTGTTCCTGAGAATCTTCTAACTAAACTTTTGCACACTTACCACTATCCTAAAGCCGCAGGTCACCCAGGCAAGAACCAAATCATTTGGTCTGTCCTACGAGATATGTTGCAACAGTGTGTTGTGGTGTACTTGGATGACATCCTCATACACTCACCCACACTTGGGGCTCATCATTCTGATGTTACACGGGTTCTTCAGAGACTACGTGAGAATGGCCTGTTTTGTAATGTGAGTTCCATCAGACTCAAGTAACCTTCCTAGGTTATGTTATCTCCTTTGCAGGTTTCTCCATGGATTTTGACAAGTTATCTGCAGTTCTGCAGTGGCCTCGCCCAGTTGGTCTTCCTTTTGTCCTCCCGTTGGGAGGGGTCGTTGAGGGGAGTTTACTGTCAGGGTTTTTTCCCTGTTTTGTTTGCCATGTGCTGCTGGCAGCCATTTTACTCACCTCTCTTGCTGACTCTGGTGCATACTGTGTGATGCTGCTCATTTCCTGCACTTCCTTTTATGGCCAGACTGGTGTACATCATCCATGTGAGACAGGATGCAGTCTCAGAATTGTGATCTCATCACTTATTATTTAAAGGGCCTCTGTTCAGTATGCTTTGCCCTTGAGTTGTCTCAGACCTGTTTGTGAGAGCTCCTGTGTATTGCCTGGCTGTCTGACGTCCCTCCTGGTTCCTGATCCCTGGCTTGTTCCTGACTCTGCTGTTCTCCTTGTTCCTGATTCTGGCTCGTCTGACTACTCGCTTTGGCTCCTGACTCGGCTCGTCTGACTACCAACTCTGGTTTTGATTCCTTGCTTGCTATTTGACGTGTGGACTTTTTATTATTTTTTGCTATTAATAAAGGTGTGATTAATTTTGCCCTTCTCGTCTCAGTCTGATTCCTGGCACCCTGACAGAGACTTAGGATAGCTATGCGGTCAAAGTTTTGTGGGAGCTTAAACATACTGTAAAATATTCTAAATAATCCATAGAATATCTGTATTTTTTACAGTATGTTTAATCATTTTTATTATTTGTTTTTTAATATTTTATAGTTAATATTTTAGTAACGTGCCTTAGGATTGCTAAGCTTTCATGTATGCTAAAATGATCACGTTAAATCTAAATTTGCTCAACCCGATGCGCAAAATGCATATTTTACATTCCTATGTTCTTAACATTGGAAATAATATACTTTTTATTATATTTTTTTTATACCTATATATCTATAGACCCGTGGACTCCTTGGTTCAGTTTGTTACTGACCTAAATTCTTCTGTAAGGAATTTGGAATTCACATTGAATTTCAGTGAAGAGAGTATCATGTTTTTGGACACTAGAGTGTATAAGAAAGGTCCTACATTGGAATTTGATTTATACTCAAAAGAAACGTACAGGAACACATTGTTAGAGTTCCATAGTCTCCATCCACGCCATTTGGTAGAATCCTTACCCAAGAGTCAATTGATGAGGGTTCATCGTATAGTATCAGAATCAGATAATCTCAATAAAAGAATTAATGAAATGCAAGAAAAATTCCGTAATAGAGGTTACCCCCAAAATGTATTAGATAAATGCAGTAATAACCTTACTACCAATAAAGATGATAAAGATGAGAGTAAGAGAATGATCTTTACATCACAGTTCAGTGCCCATGGTAGACAAATAGCCAAAATTATTAATAAACATTGGCCTATATTGCAGAGGTGCAATAATAATATTATTGAATTTAAAGAGAAACATATTGTAGCCTATAAAAGGGTAAAGAATTTGAGGGACTACTTTGTGAAGTCTGATATAGGACCAGCCAAGCAGCTACAGCAGAGCCATTTGACAACGAAGAACTTAGGATGTTACCCTTGTTTAGGATGTATCAGTTGTAATTCAGTAATAAGGGGCAAAGAGTTTGTCCACCCTAGAAGTGGTAGACGGTATACTATTAGGAATTTTTTTTACTTGTGACACTACATATGCAATTTATTTAATTAAATGTCCATGTTCCCTCATCTATATTGGAGAGACGGTAAGAAAAGTGAAAGATAGGCTTAGCCAGCACCGCTCCAATATTAGATGTGGGAACAGGGAAGCACCAGTCTCCAATCATTTTTTAGAGAACCACAGAAAAAGAGGAGGGGGGAAAGAGAGAGGAAAAAAGGGGGGGGGGAGGGGAGGGGAGGGAAGGGAGAGAGGGGAAGGGAAGAGGGATCCAAAAAACAATCAAGTAACAACTAATACAGCATTAGGGCTCCGTAATTAGGCAATAGAGTCTAGGTCAAAAGGCACACATTAAAAGACTCACATCGCTTGATCAATATAATGCAGTTAGAATCTCAGGGTGTTTAAAACTAACATAGGTGGTTTCAAAAAGGGGGGTACAAAACAGTTTTAGTTAACGTAAACAGTCAATAGTGACAACAGTAACCAAGCCTTTTATCAAGGTAGGAGCACTCAACTCAGCAGCTCGTAGCAGGCCAACAGGGACTCAGGTTCATTGAGGGTCGCTGGGGAGGAGACACCCGGTCCGTCCTGAATGGTGTATAATATGTTTCCCCACACATCTACACAGGAGGGGCATGAAGAGTTAAAAAAGTGAGAAAGGTAAGGGGGGCAGGAAGTGGGGGGGTAGAGAGGGTGAGAGAGAGGGGCGGAGGAGAAAGGAGGAGGAGAGAGGGGTTGGAATGTTTAAGAGTCAGTTAATCGACCTGTGAGCCCTTGGCCTCTCAAACTCTCTGTCATCATGAATGTACTATTGGCAAAGGGCGAAATGATCTGTGTGCGTATGGTGGTGGGTAGGGTCAATAAATAAGGTTCCCATTTCTTATAAAAAGTCTTAATTCTCTTCTCTATGTCTCCCTTGATGTCCGCCTGTTCAATTAGTAGTTGTACGTGCAGAAGACTAGTAAAGTGTGTGATGTGTGGTGGTTTGTTGGAGACCCATTGTTGTAAGATTAATTTCCTGGCTATCAGGATGGCGGTATTAGTAAAGCGGTCTTGTGGGGCACTCTGTGTGTGTCCCCTGAGAAAGAAAACATCATGCATTGTTAAGGTCAGTGTCGCACCACACACTCTCCTCAACCAGTACTGTATCCTGTTCCAATATTGGGCTATTTTGGGGCAACCCCAAAACAGGTGAGTGATGTCGGGGCTAGGTAAAGAGCATTTAGGACATGAGTCTATCGCACCTGGGACCCACTTAGCTCTAAGGTGAGGAGTGATGTAGCTGAAATGTATGAACATTAAGGTGCATCTCTCTGTAACTCATCCATCAGCGTGCTAGTAGTAAAGCAGCCTAAGCTGTTTGAAATAGTGTCCTCACTAATGTTAAGTTGGTGCAACCAGGTCCATTTGGCACTCAGTTGCTGCATGATCTCTGCAGTTCTACATGCTACAAATTGCGCTATAGATGTAAGACAATGTAAAGTCATCCCCTGCTTGGTCAGAGAGCAGATGGTGCTCTATTGGAGTGCCAGTCTTGTCGCCAAGGCCCTCAGTTAGCAGTTTGCGGGTGTAGTGGGTGGCTTGAAGGTATGCAAATGGTCTGTGCCTGGAAGGTTGAATTTATCTTGTAGGTGCGCTAATGGGAATATGGTGTTAATAAGCAGGATTTATTATCTGCGAGATTGCGCTTAGGTACATTTTCTTCCCACTGGGCAATATTCGCGTGGTAATACCAGGGAGGAAATAAGGGTTGCCATCTCAGCCGGGAGATGTTTAGTAACTGCAGTGGGAGCTTCCACCAACTTTGCATAATTTTGCCCAAGCGCGCAGTGGATCCCTGAAAAGAATTGCCTGTCCTTGAATTGGGTGGGGTGGTAAGGTGTGTATGGGGGCATGCGAAGGAAAGCTAAGGTGGAGAGGGTGGGTTAGGGATTTTTCCAGCTGCTCATCATTAAAGACCGATGTGCGCGCTAGCCAGTCGATACTATTTTTGCCAGTGTCGCCCAGGTGTACCACTCAACGTTCGGGAGTTTTAACCCTCCTTTGTCAGTGGGTAATGCCAGCTTTGTTCTGCTGATTCTATGTTTTTTTGAGTTCCACGCAAAGTCACTAAAGGCACTAGATATGCTCCTCAGATCCTTCTGCGTCATTAGCAAGGGAAGCAACTGCAGCGGGTATAGCAACTTGGGCATTGCCATCATTTTAATTAGACTCACTCGGCCTGATAGGGGTATTGGCAATTTAGGACCAGCTCGCTAACAGTGACCGGATATGTCCGAGAACATGGCGGAATGTTATAGTTTGTATATTAAGAGCGGGTTGACATGCAGGTAGATGCCCAGGTATTTAAAGGAGCCATTCGTGGACCCTAAGTGGGGTTATGTATGGGTGTAGGGAGCTGCGAGATAGGGAGGTATGTCACCTCCGATTTGGTCTAGGTCACCCTTGTAGCCCAAAATGGACTCTGAATTGCTGAAAAGTAGAGATAAGCCTGGGGAAGGTGTCATGAGGTCTGGGTTACATATTAGGAGTAGGTCGTCAGTGTACAGTGAAAGATGCAGTGAATGAGACCCTATCTGCATTGCTGGCAGCTTATTTCTGATATAGATAGCTAGGGGTTCTATGGCGAGGGTTAAACAGCAGGGGTGACAAAGGACACCCCTGCCTAGTGCCTCTTTTGAGGAGACAGGGCTGGGACACCTCCCCATTCACTATCACAGAGGTGCGGGGGCTTTGATATAGTGTTTTGTATGAGCCTATGAAAATCTCCCAGTAATTCCCCCCTGTCGAATGCCTTTTCCGCGTCGACAGAGAGGAGGCAGCCTCGGGAAGGTGTATCAGTGTCCTTTCTATTACTGTCTTTTCCTTGCCAATAATGCTCTATCACTGACAGGGTCTTACGTATATTAGTAACCGAGGACGCGGGGTTTCATGAATCCTGTCTGATCTTTATGTATGACTGATCCTAGCACAGAGGCTAGCCTGTTTGCAGTATGGCCGTAAAGAGTTTATACTCACTGTTTAGAAGTGGCTATTGGCCTATAAGAGGCAGGGGGACGTCGGGTCTCTATCTGGTTTCAAGATTAAACACATAAGTGCATCAGCGAAGTCAATTGGGGGGGTTGCCTATTCCCCTCAAGTAAGCTGTAAATGTCTGGGCCAACAGGGGACTGAGTTCCATTTGTAGCAATTTATAGTACTCAATTGGTATCTTATCGGGGCCTGGGTCTTACCTAGCTTAGCTGTTTTAATGGCTTTCAGCACTTCCGACGTTTGAATTGGGGCGTTAAGGAGATCAAGGCTGTCTGAAATGAGGGATGGGGGGGACTATTTGCCTCCAGAACTCATCCCTATCCTTCTGTGTGCATGGCTGTGCTGTATAAAGTGAGGAGTAGAAGTTTAGGAATTCTGACATAATGGATTTAGTGTCTGAATGCATTCCCCCTTGTGTCTTAATTGAGGGAATTACGGATTTTGGTTTAGCAAGTTTTACTACATTAGCTAGCAGCTTTCCAGTCCCTATCTCCAAATCTATAAAACCGGCCCTTTCTATGTGTCCTGAAACATATGGTCCTGCTGAGCCAGGGCATCTTCCCTGAGTTTCTTTTTCTCATAATAGCTATCTCTACTTTGGGGGGAGGGGTGCGCTAAGTATGTGGTTATATGCAGCTGTCATTTCTGTCGCAGTGATAGTGTCTGTCCTTTTTCGTTTAGCATTGTAGTGGGCAGTAAAGCTGGGTAATTTGTCCCCTCATGACCGCCCTTAGATGCTCCCCAGAAAGTTCCCGGCTCGTGGAGGGTGTGGGGGCATTAAAGGTATAGTACTTATTCCATTGGGCTTTTAAATGTTTACTAAATTCAATGTTGTGGTATAAGTATGTAGGGAATCTCCAAGACTTTTGAGTAGGAGAGCTAGGTTTGGGGCCTAGCAGTAGCCATATGGGTGCATGGTCCGAGATTATAATCTCTGAGATGTCTGTCTGTGGGATTTGCAACGTGTAGCTGGCCAGAACACACAAAAAGTAATCTATGCGGGAGAGAGTCCCATGCGTTTTGGAGGCGCACGTAAAGTCCCTCCTAGTCGGGTTGCGGGAGCGCCACAGGTCTATGAGATCTAATGAGTTCTTAAAAGGTAGCTATTATATCAGTTTCTTTTTTCCGCCTACTAAGCATGAGCCCTTTCCTGACCTCTAGTGTGTGCATCAGTTCTACGATCTAGTGGTAAGTCCTGGACCAGATAAAGTCCCCCCCATTCAGATTGGTGTATCAGCCATAGAGTGTATGTTTGGCTGTATCTGCCTCTAGGGTCTATTTTGATGGGGGTGATTTGCACTGATAATCCTTTTCTCACCAGTATAGCTACTCTTCTCTTGCGTCCTTCTGTGGGAGTGTAGTAAACCCTGTCCACCCACCTACTTTTTATTTTATCATGTTCCGCCCCCGTGAGTCGCGTCTCCTGCAGGAGAGCAATATCAGTGTGTAGGCGTCCCAGATGTTGTAAGATGATGCTTCGCTTGGCTGGGGAGGTAATTCCTCCCACATTCCATGACACAATTTTAAGGGGGGCGCGCCATAGTGTTGAGGGAAGAGAGGTATGAACGATAAGCGCCTTTTAGTGGATGCAAAGGTTATAGGCTTAAACTGTCTTTGTTTGATTGTGGAGGGAGGGGTGAATTGTGTGAAAGGCCTTCCAGAAAGGTGAGAAACAGAAGTCATGTGTTTGAGAGGGTATGACTGGTGCTTGAGTGACTTACAGTTTAATGTGCCTGCGAGTAAAAAGCTGGACGGAATCCGGGCGCCCCTCCCCACAGCCTAAGGAGAGATAAATGCATACATGTAAAAAGATTACAACTTGTTCTCCCAGAGATGGAGGAAAATAGAAGGGGGCAAGAGGAACACACAGAGGGCGGGGGGTCAGGGCGAGGGAGGGGGGGGGGAGGACACACCCAGGTAAACAAAACAGAGAGAGACTGGACATCAAACCCCCAAGCGGGGTAGATATACACATTACCCCGGGTCACTAGGGCTTGCCCAGGGCATATACACAGTAAAACACACTGCAGACAAAGACAAATACTTAGTCCTTGAGTTAGATAGCAGGAGAAGTCTCTGGTATAGGACATCCATTCTGTAGCTTGAGTGAGGCTAGAGGATGAATGTATACAGAATGTCCCTTCAACCCTCCCCATTGCGAGTTTCAGCATCCAGGAACTCTTGTAGCAGTTCGGATTCAAGAAGAACTTGGGACCCTCAGGTGTCATCAGCCTCAGCTTGGCCGGGTATAATAGTGAGGCTTGTCATCCCATGGAGTGCAGCTTGGAGCAGAGGGGGTGCGAACCTCTTTCGTTTTCCTGGCTAATTCAGCAGAAAAGTCTTGGAAGATGAGAAGTTTGTGACCTTCATAACTAAGGTCAGGTGTAGAGCGATATGCTTTTAGAACTGCCAACTTTTCCTGGTATCTCAGCATTTTGAAAATTGACCCTGTCTTGGTCTTTGGTTAGGCTTGGAATGGCAAGGAGTCCGGGCCCAGCCTATGTGCCCTCTCGATGTCAAGCGGCATGGTCCTCCTGGTCCCATTTTTCAGTAGTTTAGGCAAGGGTGTATGCAGTGAATTCTAGTAAGTCTTTGTTTTTAATGGACTCAGGGACCCCCACTATCCTCAGATTGTTGCGGCGAGATCTATTTTCAAGATCATCTAATTTATCTTGTAACGAGGAGTTGTGTCATTCTAAGCGTTGTATGGCTAAAGTAGATGTTTGTTGGGCGTCCTCCACATCAGATATCCTTTGTTCAGCATGTTGTAATCTATTGGCATATTGCCGAATCTCAGAAGTGAGGGTGTCCCATTCCTGCCTGTAGTGTTCCATCTTAGGCAGAAAAAAGGCTTTAAGATCTTGGAGTAGATCAGGAGGCGGTGCAACGCTGATATCTCTTTGGGCAGGGGAGGGAGGGATCTTGATGTATTTCAGCGACATGTTTCCTCGTCTTGTCTGCTGTTTTCTGCCTGTTAGACATGATGGGTATAGCCTGTGATGCAGAGACCTTAAAATATTTATCGACTTTCATAAGGGATGGTGTCCTCTGCCTTCTTTCTACACGTGGTCCTTGAAGAATGATTTCCGTTAAGATATGTCGCTGGTTACTGCAGCAACAGAGATTACAACAGTGTATCTGAATGCTTATATGCTCCACAAATTTTAGACAGGTCTGAGGGCCTAGGCTGCATGGGTACAGAGCTCTATCTTGCAATGCCAGCAGCTCAGTGAGATTTTTTACTCTGCAGCAGCGTTCAGTATATATACTCCCAAGATGGCTTAGCAATGGGGGTGCATTGATAGAGGGGGTCAGTGTCTACAGAGGAGAATGCAAGTTCTGGGGAGAGAGAAGGGTACGAAATAATGTCCTGGATCTTGCTATTGTAGGAGTAATAATAGCGGGGGGGGGGGGTATGTTGTTTGGCAGCGTGTGTTGGACAGGGAGTGTGCAGCAGGAGGGTGGATGCAATGCTGGTGGTACTCTAGAGTAACTAATGCTCCTGCCACTCCGGAAAGCGTCTGCACAGATTTAGTGCACCCCTGCCAGGCCTACCCCTGAGGTAATATTAGGAGCCACGTCCCTAGTGGCCTTGTTCTCTTTCCAGTTTATCCCCACAGTCTCTAGATTAGTGTCAGAGTGTCCACCTCCAAAAGTAACCGAAGATGGGTGCCCTTAAAGGAGAGAAGCTTCAGGTGCGTAGACTGATTAGGGGGGCAAGATGGCGGCCGCAGTATAGGCCGTGCGTGTAGTACCCTTCCATCTTTACCACTGTGGTTCAGGTGGGCTCGCCTGTGTGGCCTCTACTATGGCAATGTCCGCCTCCAGAAAAGAAGAAAAAATAACCCAATGTGGGTGCCCTTAAAGGAGAGAAACTTCAGTTGCGTAGACTGATTAAGGGGGCAAGATGGCGGCCGCGGTACAGGCCGTGTGTGTGGTGACTTTCCTTCCTTACCGCTATGGTGCAGGTCGAGTCGCCTGTGCGGCCTCTATTAAGACAAGTAGGGCAAAGTCAGGGATTCCGTCACCGGATCGGAGAACACCGCTCCTGTGTCTTTTCTTCTGCCACTCCCAGCGTGGCTCTGTTCTGTGGGATCCCAAGTTGCAGGTGCGACGTCCAGGGGCTAGGGCAGATGGAGCGCCCTTCACAAGCAAAGAGTCAGCTGGCGGTGACCAGAACAGGGTCCCCCAGCAAGACAAACAATGTGGGTCACTGGGTGGTTGCCAAACAGCAGCTAAAAAGTCACTTTTAAGGTTCTCATGTGCGGAGCTCTTGCTACTTGCTTCCATCCAGTAAGACCGCCCACCGAAGTCGTGAAACTGTACTTTTAAAGGTATTTTTTATGTGTTTTGTACAACTTTTTTTTGTCTTGCATAACAGCTGACCAGAGCTCTGAAGTTGCACTAACCCGACGCACATTAACTTCAATTGCACTCAAGCAAACGCTTTTACTTTTTTAAGTAGTAATACGTGCAAAATATTTCTAAAGTGCGCAAAGAGCTGCAAAATATCCCTAATCGCTCTTGCATTAAACGTAGTGCTCCACTCTTAATCTAGCCCTGAGTAAGCAATACACTAAAGCAAGTCAAATTATAAGGAGGACTTGCCAGTTATGAGAACTGATGATGGCTTCAAAGACATCATGGATGTAATTTGGTTTTGAGAAGGCAATTTTATTTCTCCTAGTTTGTTTAACCAGTCAAAATGTAGGACTAGCTGCCTCAAATGTAAAGGCAATTTATACATTTATAACTATAATGATTATAATGCATGTGGTTTCCTAAAACTGGAACTCATTTCCAGTCTAACAGAACACAGAGGGTTATTATATTGACTGTTGTATCAACTGTAGATCTATGCATGTTATTTACTTCATTAATAGAATGGACTGTGCCTTACAATATGTGGGGTGCATAACACGGGAGGTCAGAACAAGAATATGCAAACACCTTAACAACATAGCATTGGGTAGTCCATGCTCAAAAAGTAACAAGACTTTATAATAATTCATCATAAATTGCTGACCATATAGAGAAGGAGACATTCCTTTTGAAAAGGAGGCATTATGGGTACTGGAGGAAAGAAATACCCGGGTGAGTAAGGAAGCTGTAGCAGATTAAACTGTCTATTCTCTATATTTTCAGAGAGTGCTAAATGAGCACATGCTTTAAACAATTCTGAATTGTTAACGCAAGGCTAAGCGCAAAATAGTGTAGCATGCCCATTATTATGTGTGCTTGACTTGCAATCTAGGTCTACACATAAATCGTGTTTAGCCTCAATAAGCAAGTGATTAAATGATTAATTGCTTAATTCTCAGATTGTTTGTAGTATTCCTGGAGCTAAATAATTTTTTCCAAACTAAAAACAGGCATCAACACATATGACCCTGGTAAGTATAAAGATCACTGACAGGCAGACTTTAAAAAGACAAAACGCTCCTTTATTGCTTTAAAACCAATGCAATCAAAAGCAAAATAAAATCTTTCCACAATGAAGGTCACAGAGGAACCATGCATACGCGTTTTTTTATGCGGGTTCACCGTTCTTGTTCTCTGCTGAAATGGTCCTCTATGATTGGTCCTTTTATTCACACCCTTAATTAACACACCTGTGTTTATATATGTCTTAACCTTCAGTGTTATACAATATCTACCAGTTTCTAATATAATACACTTACTGCCCATTTTCTGATGCATATGTTATCATATATTTACATTTCCACACAATATTTACACTTGGCTTCAATTTCTATTTTGCCCACTTATGTAAATTTATTTAATTGCTGTTGCATTATATTAATTATATTTTGTTGATTCAAAATATTTCAGAACTTTTTCTTACATTCTTTAAGGGAACACTAATGAAATTAGATAATTTTATCTTATCATTTTGACTCTTAAACCATATTAATTTTTTATCAACCTTAATGAATGAACAAATTCACATCACCCTCTACACGTAGGCCATGGGGCACTCTGGTATTCAGATAAAATATCCATTGAACTCCTTTTCTGTTCAATACCTTCTCTCTATCACCCCCTCTGGCCAAAATTGGAACATGATCTTACCTGTACTTTCACATTATTGACTTCAGATGTATGAAATGTTTTAAAATGCCTAGCTATTGACTTGAAGACATCAGGATTCTTAATGTCTCTAATGTGTTCCTCTATTCTATACCTCAGACTTCTTTTAAGCTTCCCTACATATTAAACATTGGTCACTCGTCAAAAGATAAACTACATGAGTAGTACCACAAGTTGCAAAATGTTTTATATCATATGCTTTTTGTGTCACACAAAATATTTCCGTATTTAATATAGGTGCAAAAACTACATCTTTTAGAGATGCACCTATACGTACCTTTCCTTTAGGATAACCACATGTTTTTTGTAGTAGATGGTAACATAGATGGTGAAATAATTTCCCCTATAGTTCTTTCTATTTTTGAAATAAAGCTACAACCTTTACTGATAATTTCTTTGGTTACTGGATCAGCATATAGAATAGGTAGACTTTCCTTTATAAATGCCTAGAGTGTTTTTTAGGTTTTAATAATGTTTCTCTAATCACACTATCCACTTCTCTTTTACTTTTCTCTAGAAGTGTCCTATCATATTGCCTATCCTCTAGTCTTGCCATTAACTCATTGGACTGTTTTTGATATGTTTATTCACTGGAACGCAGTCTCTAAGTGCGGATCAGCTGTCCCTTAGGTATACCTTTTTTAACATGTGTAGGGTGACAAGATCTATCATTTAAAATGGTATTCCCAGCTGTTTCTTTGCGATACACTTTAGAACTAAGATTTCCAGAGTCTACATTTCTTCCAGTGTCATATCAAGGAAATTGATTCTGTCAATATTCTGTTCAAAGATAGATTTTAAATTTAACACATTTTAATTGATATATCTAGAAAATACTTTGATCTATATCTGTCTCTTCCAAAAATGTACTTTCCACATCTCCTTGAAAGAGAAGAATATAGATCAAAGTAGCTTTAAAAACAAAAGCAAATGTTATCCAGTGAATACTAGGAACAATGTGATTGATGTTTTTTAACGTACTGTAGAAGAAAAGTATGGAAAGAACAACACAAACATGACTGTTCCTATAATATCCCTGGACGTTTGAGGGAAGCATTAAAAAGGATGCAGGATAATACTGAGATTGTCATCAAGGCATCAGACAAGGGTGGCAATATAGTAGTGATGGACAGGTCCTACTATTTAAGTGAAGCCACTTGACAACTAAATGATGTTGAAGTGTATAAGAAAATTGATGGTAATCCAAAACAAATATTCATGAAAACTTTATTGTCACTAATTGATTATGGAAGGGAACATGGGTTAATAACTTAAAAAGTAGAGGAATATTTAGTTCCTTCACTATGTTCCAGTGAATAAACATATCAAAAACAGGCCAATGAGTTAATGGCAAGACTAGAGGATAGGCAATATGATAGGACACTTCTAGAGATAAGTAAAAGAGAAGTAGATAGTATGACTAGAAAAACATTATTAAAACCTAAAAAACACTCTAGGCAGTACTCTAGGAGAAGTCAGCAAGGTGAAGGTAAGCTTAGGTTTATAACACAGTATAGCTTAGGGTATAAGAAGATTTGTACAATTATAAAGGAAAGTCTACCTTTTATATATGCTGATCCAGTAACCAAAGAAATTATCAGTAATGGTTGAAGCTTTATTTCAAAAAGAGCAAGAACTATAGGGGAAATGATTTCACCATCTATGTTACATCTACTACAAAAAACATGTGGTTAACCAAAAGGAAAGGTATGTATAGGTGCAACTCTAAAAGATGTAGTGTTTGCACCTATATTAAATACGGGAATACATTTGTATCTAGTGTGACACAAAAAGCATTTGATATACAACTTGTGGTACTACTCATGTAGTTTATCTCTTGACGTGTGAGCAATGTTTAATACAGGATGTAGGGATAGAATACAGGAACACAGTAGAGACATTAAGAATCCTGATGAATTCATGTCAGTAGCTAGACATTTTAAAACATTTCATTCATCTGAAGTCAATAATGTGAAACTACAGTTCCAATTTTGGCCAGAGGGGGTGATAGAGAGAAGGACTTGAACAGAAAGAAGTTCAATGGATATTTTATCTTAATACCAGAGTGCCCCATGGCCTGAATGTAGAGGGTGATGTGAATTTGTTCATTCATTAAGGTTGAAGAAAATTAATATGGTTTAAGAGTCAAAATGATAAGGTAAAATGATCTAATTTCATTAGTGTTCCCTTATAGAATGTAAGAAAAAGTTTTGAAATAATTTGAATCAACAAAATAAAATTAATATAATGCAACAGAAATTAAATAAACTTACATAAGGGGGCAAAATAGAAATGGATGCCAAGTGTAAATACTGTGTTGAAATGTAAATATATGATAACATAGGCATCAGAAAATGTGCAGTAAGTGTATTATATTAGAAACTGGTAGATATTGTATAACACTGAAGGTTAAGACATATATGAACACAACTGTGATAATTAAGGGTGTGAATAAAAGGACCAATCATAGAGGACCATTTCAGAAGTGAACAAGAGCGGTGAACCCGCATGAAATGCGTTTGTATGGTTCCTCGTGATCTTCATTGTGGAAAGATTTTATTTTGCTGTTGATTGCCTTGGTTTTAAAGCAATAAAGGATCGTTTGTCTTTTTAAAGTCTGCCTGTCAGTGATCTTTATACTTATCGGACTAGCAAGAGTGCGGAAGCATCCTATGTGTTGATGTCACTTCCTGGTGTATTGGGCAGATTATGCTGCTTTCTGCACCAGAGGTGCAGTCCTGTCGGGACCAAGTCAAGTGTCCTGGCAGAATAAACGCTACAAATCCCTTCAAGTAGGCGGTAAGCGCACCAGTTTGTGTATGTTTACTTTTGTAAAAACCGGCATATTTGGTATTGGTTAGTGCCCCTGATAAACAACAAGATATCAAATGGTGACCAATTGGCATGTCCAATATTTGTGAGTAGTAAAGGAAGGGCAAAATCTAAAAGCACTTGATTATTTTGTTATAGTATTAAGCATATTGCTTTTTCTTTTCAAAGGCACTAATGTAAGATCTATTTTTTTCCTATTGTATTTTGTGAGCTGAGCTTCCTCTACTTTCATATTTGTCAGTGACAGAAGAATTATATTGTGAGCTAAACTGCATTTTCATTTGAGTGTATTGAAGAGAAATATAGCTAAGGAAAGATAAAAGATCTTTCTATGCAGGGAATCTGAAGGGTCTGAAGAACTTAATAAATGTATCAAAACACCTGGGAATGGGACAATAACTTCCTAAAGTCTGACAAATCACTAGGGTGCTTTATATTTATGCCTGGGTCCAAAGAAAATGTCAGATACCATTTTCAAATATTGATCATTCACTGTTCTTTGTGTTTATTATTATTATAGCAGCCACTGAAATAAAAAAATATATACTAGGATCATAAGTTTATTTTAACACTTTAATCATGATGAACACATTTTTAAAATTCTATTAATAGGTCAATAATTTATAAAAGCTCAGTAAAGTACAGTCATCTTAAAGGGACATAAAACTCAAATTTTTGTATTTCATGATTCTGATAGAGCATGCAATTTTAAAAAACTTTCCAATTTACTTTTAAGGGCGATTTATTAATGTGCAGTTGGACATGATCAGCTGTAGTGGGTCATGTCCGCCCCACAACGATAAATGCCGACAGCATACACTGTCGGCATTTATCATTGAACAAGCTTTTCTAGTGAAATGCTTGTGCAATGCTGCCCCCCTGCACATTTGCGGCCAATTGGCTGCTAGCAGTGTGTGTCAATCATCCAGAACGTATCTGATCAGGATGATTGCTGTCCACCACCTCTTACGACCACTGCTTCTTAACTTATGTTTCCGGCGAGCCTAAAGGTTGCCCGGAAACAGCAGCATACGCTGCTTCTTAAATCGCCCGCCTATAATATAATTTGTTTTGTTCTCTTGATAGCCTTTATTGAAATGGATACCTAGGTAGACTCATGAGCTGATGATTGGTGGCTGCACATTTATGGCTCTCCCAATACATTCAACTAGTTCTCAATAGTGCATTGCTACTTATTCAACAAAGGATACCAAGCAAATTAGATAATATAAGTAAATTGGAAAGTTATTTAAAATTGTAAGCTCTATCTGATTCATGAAAGAAACATTTTGGTTTTTGTGTCCGTTTAAAGTACATGGTCAGATTTATAATGCTGAAGTTCTAGGCACAGATTAATTAGACACCTCTTGACTATTTAACCCACTGCTATCTGGCGATGTCATCTAAAATGTTCACCCAGTGTTTCCAGCCTGCAGTTATCTGTTTGAGAAGAGGCTATGGACATCCTTCATTCTCCTGGCTGGCTTTTACTACTGATCTTTAGTCTAACTCCCACATTCACAACTAAAAAATTCCACTGTTTCGGTTGATAATAAATTAGAATGTGTCCATATTCAAAGAATGGTGGGAGATTTGGATGTTCTTGTCCAGTCTTTCGGTCACTACTCTCTGAACTTTCTGAACAATATATTTGTGTGGATATCCTAGAGATGCCTCAGGTATGTCTGCATGTACTTTATTTTTTAATATTTTAAATGCCCATGATGAACCCTGCATTGCTGCCTCTTCCTGGCAGGCACTGGGCGTTCACCACAGATGAATAGGGTGATGACGCAAGAAGGCAAGAACTCCCTGCTTTTGCAGAAAGTTATGGCGACTGAGCCAGGGGGCTAAGGTAGCTTTGGAAACTGCTAACAAACTAATTGTTGTGCAAAAGAATGCAAACAATTTTAAACCTGGTACATTTAATCATCAGATAATAATATATCCAAATACGTAAAGAAATAAGGACAAATAAACACACTGTATTGTCCAAAAGCAATAGAATGCCTCTTTAATGCTAACAAGTAATTAATAATACAGTTGTCTTCCTCTTCTTTACCATTTATTCTTCCTGTGTATACTTTAAGAAGAAAGACAAAATAAAAATTTGCAATATCATAAAAACAATCACCGCCACGAGGCATACATATATAGATTCTCACCAAATATCATATTCTGAATATATATCTCTTTATCTATTGTAGTGACTAGAAATCTATAATGGAAGCCTTGTGAAGAGCAACAACTAAAAATCACAACACAGGCTACAAACAGTTAATATACCTTCACTACATATACATAATGTTATTCTTAAAGTTTCAAAATGTATAAAATCTGAGCAATATATACTCAAAGATTTACGCATTTTAGTCATGTCCACCTGTTTTTTTGTGAAGGGCTTTACAAGCCCATTTCTCAGGGACCAGGCCACTAGTGGCAGAGATAGTGGCTATAAACATACAATGTTAAAAAAAGCCGTGTATTTTTAAAAAACACGTTTTACATAGTGCAAGTTTAAAACAAAATAAGCTGTGTCCGTCTTCTATGAAATATTAATATCTCGTACATGAAATCTTGTTTTTTGAAAGAAGAGAACACACCAAAAGATAAAAACAAGTTTATTTATATAAAAAACTTAGTTAAAAAAACGTGATATAAATCTCTGGGGACGCTATACAATAATACCCAAAATTGTAATACAATAGTGGAAATATATAAAAAATCCAATGAATCAAGGACTCTCAATTAGCTACTGTACATTCATGCATAGATACAAATCAAAGTAATTTAATCAAGTGAACAAGTCCATTTCATCTATCAGACAAAGAGATATGATGTAGTAGGTAAAAGGCTTCAATGCGTATGAGGTGTGGTGCAGGCAGCACTCTCCTTTCTCCTTTACAGGTGATCGTTCTAAAAGTTAATCCAAAGTAAAGAGGTGCCAACATGTGTGTATCAATAGGTTATGAAGAGAGTACACACAGTAAGAATAAACACAGGGTACTCACATTTATGTAGAGCACACCAATGTGCTTGTGGACACAGGCTGGTTATCGCAGCTAACCAGCTAGCTGTTCCTGGGCTCTGGAACCGGGGAATTCAACAATCTGATGGTTTGGTAGTGTGAAGCTCACAGTAGGGAAGTGCAGACAGCGGTATCAAATGATACAGTGTTTATTAAACACAATACAAAAATATACCATAAAAACAATCCTACTGGATGAGCAATAAAAACTATTCTATTTTGCAACCTGTTTCTTGGCTCTAAAACCTTTCATCAGGCATAACTAAAATTTAAATTTACCCGGCTTTTATAGCCGCACACTACCAAACATTTATTAGCATTTATTAGCACCTCCCCTACTGGGAGGAAATACGGCAACCGATCCCTGTCGTCCTTATGCTGGGTGTGTGGAAATCACTTGTAAATGTACACAAACTTTATTTAATGCAGTGATATATATACACACAAAGTGCAATAATGCACTTAAAAATTACTATTATAGGGGAACTTCCGGGCAGCGGCCATGTTTAGTCGCACTGCTGTGTGCTGCTACAGCTTTTCCTTGAAAACCACAGAAATTCACATCTTAGCTCATAGATCTCTTTATTATTTTACTGGAACTGTATTATGATTTGAATTCTGCGCCTATTGAATACAATTCTGTGAGGATAGCTGCTGGCATCGGCGCCTGGAGCCATTACACGATCGTGGCCTACCTCTTACCCCCCGGCAGGGCGCCTTTGGCCCTGTCGTTACGCACCACTTAAGGTGCTTTAGAAGGAACATACCCACAACTTTATAAGCTGATTGTCCCCTATAACAGACTTAGCTGTCATGGAATCTTCCTTCCTACTAACAGAAATAAGCCGTCTGCTTCTTCATTATCGAGAGGTCTTCTTAGGAGCACCCCACGAACCATGCCACACTTACCTAGCAGCTCCTACCCTGAATACCTCCCTGAATGCATCGGAGAGTCATCCATGTTGTGACGGCACAGCCAGTTCTTCTGAAGGGCAACTGACTTCTCCCCAGCCTACCACACGAGCGAGCCCAACCTTCTCATCAGAAATGGAAGGCACATCAGAGATAGATAATGCTGCAGAGCCTGGAGGTCCTTTCGTGACACTTACCTGCCACGCTGGAGCTGATGAGCTTGTGGAAGCCGAGTTTGTGACTCCTGTTTTGCGGATGAGCAGCGCAGAGACTAAGTTGTGCCGAGTCACGACCCAGAGAATGGCCCTGAGGAGGCTGGGCGCTTCAGGGCATGGTCCTGTTCCAGACACCTGGTATCAGAAAGACGCTATTGTCACGCACATGTGGTTTCAACTGCTGTCGACACCGCTCTCTGTCAGTGACCTGATTATGAGGAGTTCATCACAGCCACAACTTCTAACTATAACAGATGACCGAATGTGGAGGGTAAAAAAGCATCTACCCGGTATGCTATTTAGGTTGGCTGCACTAAAACAACAGCAATCTCTATCTTGCACACAACAACAGTCGCTGGACTATACTTGTACTATGGCTCTTACCCGGTCTCTAAGGATAGGAATAGGCTGATAAGTTCCCTGCCGCAGTCTTATGTTTGCAGTGGGTATGTGGTAGCTACTTAACGCTTTATACCAAACATTTCAAAAAATATCTACTGCCTATCAAACTTTCTTTTGGTTACCAGAAATATTGACTCGCATAATAAGTGCAATTTCACCTCGCAATGACTGTCTTCTATGGACTCTTTATATAGCCTAGTGATGGCATTTGAGCCGGATTCATGGGCGAAAAGTTGAGCTGATAGATGCCTGTACTGTTATTA
Source organism: Bombina bombina (assembly GCF_027579735.1). Taxonomy (NCBI): domain Eukaryota; kingdom Metazoa; phylum Chordata; class Amphibia; order Anura; family Bombinatoridae; genus Bombina; species Bombina bombina. Next base: position 444,201,528 of record NC_069501.1, on the reverse strand, counting down.
CATCTGTGGGCAGAATTATTGTGATATTTAGTTCTCAGAACATTAGCAGCAGTTGTTTATGTTTAAACTTTAGCTTGTTTTTATCTTACTTCTTTATCCTATTATCGAGCTCAGTAACAACTAATAGTTTAGAGGACCCCACTACTTACATTTTATTGGGCTTATGAAAGTGTATTAGATATAATTGCTATTCTCCTGAGACTCCTTCCTCTCCTGACCTATGCTAGTATACGTTAGAAACTATACATATAGGTCTACTAGTCCTATTAACTGTTTCCTAGTAATCCATAGCTAGCAGAGACTTGTATGAATCAAATATATTTGCTCTTATGTCATTATGAGTTTTCTATGTGAGAGTACCTCCTACCTAAAATGTTTGAACACTCAAGACCCTTACCAAGAAGCAGTCCACATTTACACATACATCTCACTATTTGAACATAGGGAGCGATGCACAGTTATAAACTTTTATAAATGTCATGTTGTACACTGTAATTACTTCACTAACCCAGTTCCCTGGTTTCCCTTTCCCCTAGTACACTCATGCTAAACATATCATGAAACATCTCTTAAGTTCTTAGATGACGCTAACTATACATGATGCTATGAGAAGTCAGCTGTAATGTTGATCATAATATAATTAGTAGCACTGGAACTGCAATACACCAGTTTTAGGTCTGTTCACCTTATATTTTGTATTTTGCCACTTAGATAGCTATCAGCATAGCCACAGCTTTAACATACAGCAATGCTAGTATACTTATTCTATTTTGATGTTATCTTAGCCAATGTTCTTTAGGTCTTTTTCTTAGTTTTAAAGAGGCGCCGCCTGCGGCCGGAGCGGTGCAAACCTAACGCTAACTACAGCCTGACAACCTTTTATACAAACAACTGCCTGAATACTACACCTAGGTAACCCCTTATTTATGCATAGAAACATAACACTTTCCCAACAAAGATTGTGCTCACATTAGTTTACAGCTTTAAGACATTTAGCACCTGAGTTCTTTACGGTTTATAGATTTGGTATTAACTGACGATATCAATTTATCATATAGATGAGGTGTAAGTGGTGGAGGGGTGAACTACTACAGTTTAATCCAGACATGGGCCAAATCAGGACATTTCTTAACATTAGTTTTATGCTGCTATCCTGGATCATTGCACTTACTACATTCTATATTTAAACTATGATTGTGTGCCCATGTCAATCTGGCCCTTCTAGCCTCACTATTCATAGTTTTCATTTCTCAATACGCTGTGGCTTCATAACTAGCTAACTCTCAAATCATTGTCAAATGATCTAATATTGCTCTGAAAATGAAAGGTAATACATTTTCTTCCACCTCACATATTGGGAATTCCTCATAATTTCCACATACCTGGCCCCATACTATTTATATTAGCACCTTTACCTACCGCCTTCAATAAGATGCTATTAGATGGGCTACTGCCCTTTATGGAAAGGGTTCCCTTATTATCGGTATTTTATTAGGGGATAGTCAGCCATATATATATACGTTTATAAGCATGTGTTTGTATACAAAAATTATTACATACAACTATTCCTAGTAAAATTAAAAAATGGGGTTCCTGTCTGGAACCCAAAAGTGGTTTCCATTGCTAGAAATAGTCTCCCATAAATTCTCATATACATATGTATGAGGTCCAAGAGTGGCCTCTTGTGTTAGTTGGGAGGCACACAAGAATAATAGGCATTCAATCTGCACGTTATACCTCTAAAATGACCTTTTGAAACACACTATGTATTTATGGATTTGTATTACATGAACCTTACTTGTTATTATTGTTGTGCTTGATTTTTCTGTTTATGTATGCCTTACCTTGAGCCTCAATAAAAATATTTAAAAAAAAAAAAATTACTATTATATAGATCCCTAAAAAGTAATTGGAGCAAAAAAAAGGATATCTAGTGAAAGGATACGTTATATTGTGATACTGGGAGTGATAACGTGACGTCACTGAAGGATGTGATAATATGTGTGTGAGATATCATAATCTGCTTTGGACGGCTTGATCTTTATAGCCGAATGTGTCTCAAAAATAATAATAAAAATACGATTGCGTGTGGGCACTAACTAAGAGTCGCTACACTGCTGTAAAAATTTTATGAATCAATAGACGTTGCTAATAGATCAGTGTATACTGGCGTGATCTTGCTACGTTGCTGCATACTTGTGCAACTATGTCTGGGCTACTATGTGCCAGATTAGGTAGTGTAAAGGGGATATCACTAACATTGACATAACTGTGAATAGGAAAATTTGTCAATGTACCCAATTTGCTACAATGTGTCCCAGCTATCTACATTCTATATATCTCACCCAGTATATGTGTAGGAAAATAATGGAGGTCAAATTTATGAGCTAGATCCTATCACCCATATGGGTATCTAAAAATTATATACATATATATATATATATATAGAGCCTACTGTTAACTAGAATGACACTTCACAAAAGTAGGCAAATTGATAGTGCAAAAAATAAATAAGTAAGTGGGGATCATATATACTAAGTGTGTGTAATGTGGATGATGGATGTATATGTACAAAAACTAATACATAAATAAACTCATTAATATATGATAAGTGAGTCCAATAATATACCAAAACAGTTCTTTAAATTACATGGGTGTTGATGACATAATAATCAACAAAGTGTCTATTTGAACCAATATGAATGTGAGCAAAAGACCTTTGATCATATTGAAGGTAATAGACTCATTCAACCCCATGTTACATTACTACAAATGGACTCAACATGATATGTTGAGGGTCAGTGAAATAAAACTATTAAAGAATAGTAGCGTTATCACAAGAATTTACCAATGTGTGACACCCACATAGGATGACTAACAGGTACTAAAAACATATTTAAAACATATATACTAAGTGTGTGTATCGTGGATGATGGATGTATATATACAAAAACTAATACATAAATAAACTCATTAATATATTATAAGTGAGTCCAATAATATACCAAAACAATTCTTTAAATTACATGGGTGTTGATGACATAATAATCAACAAAGTGTCTATTTAAACCAATATGAATGTGAGCAAAAGACCTTTGATCATATTGAAGGTAATAGACTCATTCAACCCCATGTTACATTACTACAAATGGACTCAACATGATATGTTGAGGGTCAGTGAAATAAAACTATTAAAGAATAGTAGAGTTATCACAAGAATTTACCAATGTGTGACACCCACATAGGATGACTAACAGGTACTAAAAACATATTTAACACAGTAAATTAAAAATAAAAACAAGAGTATTAAGAATATATATATATATAAATAAAGTTCAATAAAGATCTGGTTAAAACGCAGCAGTATCTATCACCACATTGAGCCCCAATGGAAATAATGAACCAAATTTGTAGATCCAAAACTTCTCACTCTGCCTTAACTTAATGAATCTATTATATTTATTAGACCCTGGGATACTTTCTAATGGGTGATGCGAAAATTGCAGGGTTCTCCATTGTGTTCATGTACATGATGTCTAGAAACACTATGTTTAAGTGATTTGTTTCTAATGTTACGAAAGTGTTGACTCCACCTAGTGCGTACATTACGTGTTGTGCAACCCAAATATTGTCCACATTTACAAGTGAGAATATAGATAATGGATGAAGAACCACAGGTATGGGGCTCTCCAATCTGGAATGTTTCTCCTGTGACATTAGATTTAATATTTTTATAACCATGTGTTATATAGTTACACATGAAATATCTTGTCTTCCCACATATGAATATTCCCTTATGTACAGCCTTTTTAGTATGATCTCTATTTCTAATTACTTTTTTGGAGAAACCACTTTACTTGGAGCAAGGGTTTGTTTAAAAGTAGGTGCCCTCCTAAAAAACAAATGTGGTTGTATCTCAAGAGCTTTCTTGAGTATAGGATCCCTTAGGAGGATCGGCCAATGTTTAAACAAAACTTTTTTGATTAATTTGAAGTTGGAATTATACTGTGTTACAAAATGTAGTTGTCTGTTGCCACTGATATTATTTTGGTCGTTCATCTTCTTTTTATTTTTAGATTGGAAAATATCAGACCTGGCCAAATTACATGCTTTCTCATACCCATTCATAATTATTTCAATAGGGTATCCTTTTTCTTTGAATCTTTCGATCAAAATCTTAAACTGTTGGTGACATTTTTCAACAGGACTACAGTTCCTTTTAATCCTGCAGAACTGACTGTATGGTATATTGATTTTCTATTGTCTGTGATGATTGCTTGAGAAATGTAGAAAGTAGTTACAATCTACTTCTTTGAAGTATGTAGAAGTGCAGATAGTTGTGTCCTTGTCCCAAGCTAAAACTAGAGACAGAAATTCTATAACATGTGTTTGTATATTGGAAGTAAACTGAATGCCCATTGTATTCTCGTTCAAATGTGTACAAAACTGTTTAGTTTCCTCCAATAATCCCCTAAAGATAAAAATTAGATCATTTATATATTGGCCATAGAACACCAGGTTGCTCCTCCACTTTGCATTATAAATGTAACTCTCTTCAAAAACTCCCATGAAGAGATTTGCAAAGATAGGAGCAAACCTGGTGCCCATGGCCGTACATTTGATCTGTAGGAAAAAGTTGTCAAGAAATTTAAAGTAATTGTGTTTTAGAATAAACTCAATTAATGTGAGTAAATATTATATTTGTAAGTTGGGCACATATATATCACCATTTAAATAGTATTTGACTGCAGAAATCCCTAATTTATGGGAAATGAATATAAAGCACCCATGTCAGAGGTCAACCAAATTAAGTTGTTCTCATATTTAATATCTTTAATTTTGTCCAATAGGCTGTAGTATCACAAATAAAAGATGGCAGGTTTTGAACATATTTTTGCAAATAACTATCAATATATTCTGACAATTTTTCTGCTAAGCTATTTATACCTGAGATTATTGGTCTCCCAGGGGGCTTAGATGGATTCTTATGTATTTTTTGAAGATGGTAGTAGTAAGGGATGGAAGGATGGTCTGGAGTGAGATATCGCCTTTCCTTCTTGTTCAAAATACCTTCACTACTACCATATTCCAAAATCTTCAAAAGTTTTTGCATGAACACAACAGTGGGGTCTTTATCGAGTTTCCTATAATATTCATTATTAAACAGAATACTTTGAGCTTCATTGACATAATCACTGTAGTTTGGAGTACTATGCCTCCACCCTTATTGGCCTGTCTGATGACCAAGGATTGGTCATCAGCCAGGCTTCTAAGGGCTTTTTCTTCATTTGGCCAAATTTTCTTACAACCCTGTGGATAGCATGGCAATTTGCCAAAATCTTCCATAACGAGTTGTTGAAATAGATCAATATACGTGATGTAATCTTTAGGGGGATTGAAGTTAGAGGGTGGAGAGAGTGATGAACGGATATATTCCTCAAAAAGCTCTTCTATCAGTGTGTCTGGTTCAGTATAAATAACTGGTTGTTGCTTCTGGGGATTCGTAGAATTTAATAGAATCGGTGTACCAGTAACATTATTTTTCTTAAGTGACTTCAAAGCAAAATATCTCTGTAGAGATCATTTTCTTGTATATTTGTTCAGATCAACGAACAGATCAAAAATCCTATGGGAGTTAGGAGGACAATAAGACAGTCCTCTCCCAAGTATCCTAATTGCATCATCTGAGAGTACGTGGGATGATAAATTGAAAATGCCACGTCCATAATAGTCCACAGAAGGACTCCATCCAATTCCCTGGAGTCCTTCGTCATCGTCAAAGTAATTTTCCTTAACAATAATGAAAGCTGGAAATACAAAGTGTATATAAAGCCTAAAAGAAAGAAAGAAGAAAAAATAACAAAAATAACACCCATGGATATAAACTTACGCTATTATTTATAACATCCTCAGCAACATATAATTTTGATTACTACTCTTCATATTCTCTCTATCTTGGCTCATTCAAATTTCCTTAATATTCATATAGCTTATTTTATATTTTCTTTAAATTAATTTCAATATAGAACATAAATATACTCTTTATGTTTTTATTGTAAAAGATTTTTTATATTGTAATACAGATCCAACTAATCCATTAATTGATAATATAATTTTTCCATCGATATAGAGTATTGTATTTGCGATTGCCATTCTATTAGTGTCGGTGCTCTTTTCTGTTTCCATAATCTTGGTATTATCTGCTGTGCGCTATTCAGAAGTATATACAATGCTCTATCGTATTCTATTGATAATTTTAAAACAGGCTTGTATAATAAGACTATTGTTGGTTCTAATGGGAGTTGTATCGATAATAATATATTTATTTCTGTAATTATTAAAGACCAGAAATTAAATATTATTGGACATGACCACCATATATGTATTAATGTGCCTTTTCCTCCACACTCTCTCCAACACTGTCCTGAAGAGTTAGGGAATATTGTTTTTACCCTATTAGGTGTTAGATACCACCTCATCAGTAATTTATAATTCGTCTCTTGTATACTAGCTGATATTGAGGTTTTCGCGTGACGTTGGAAAATTATACTCCACTCTTTTTTTTGTAGGTGGCACTACGAGTTCTCGCGACCAGGCTTTGGTGTATGAGGGTAGCTCTAAAGTTGTAGCTGTAATTAATAATTTATATATATCAACGATATTGTACCCTTTACTAATTGATTTCCTGAACAGATTACTTCAAAAGGGGACCTTTGTCTAATTAGATCTGTTTTCTTTAGATGAGTAGTCAAAAATGATTTCAGCTGAAGATACCTAAACCATGGGCTTAACATCTTCAGCCCATTATTAATTAATTCTGATTGGGATTTTAATATATTACCATTCATAAGTGTATAAATTGGAAAGAAATCATCCAAAGTTCGTATATTAATATCTTCTATAGATTTACAAAATGGTAGAGAATCATTTAGTATAGTAGGTGTGAGTGGGGAAGGGATTGTTGTAATTGGTTTTTCCAATTTAAGAATAGTGTTCCATGTTCGTAACAATTCTTTTAAGATAGGGTACTCTTGCATTACTTTCGGCCAAGCTCTTATTGGTAGCCAACATTTACCTCCTAATTGCTTACTTTGTATTAAATTATGTTCCAATTGTACCCATTCTTTCTGTTCTATATTTTTACACCAATCAATAATCCTTTGTAATATTGATGCCCTCCTATATTTTAGTAAGCATGGCACTCTGAGTGCTCCTTCATTGGTTTTCTAGCTCTTTTTGGGTGGTATCAATCTCTAAGCCTATAGCATCCACCAATTTCTGCCTATGTGCAATCAATAAATCAATTAAATTGAATGAACACTCATCTAAATTGGTGTACCATTTTTTCAACAACTCAGTAATGTTTTTAAATGAACAGTGTTTAAATATCCTCAAACCCCTTGGTATTTGCTTTTTTTCTTTATATTTCTCAAGACAGTCCAGGTCCCACCAATGTCTGTGTTTAGCTTTCAACAAATCCTCCAATTTGGAAAAAAGGCTGTCAATGCTTTTGATCACGGTGGGGCCTGGACTGTCTCCTTCCACACCAGTAGGGGAGGTGCTAATAAATGTTTGGTAGTGTGCGGCTATAATAGCCGGGCAAATTGAAATTTTAGTTATGTCTGATGAAACTGCCTTAGAGCCGAGAAACGCGTTGCAAAATAGAATTGTTTTTATTGCTCATCCAGTAGAATTGTTTTTATGGTATCTTTTTGTATTGTGTTTAATAAACACTGTTTTTTTTATACCGCTGTCTGCACTTCCCTACTGTGAGCTTCACACTACCAAACCATCGGATCGTTGAATTCCCCAGTTTCAGAGCCCAGGAACATCTAGCTGGTTAGATAACCAGCCTGTGTCCACAAGCACATTGGTGTGCTATACTTTAATGTGAGTACCCTGTGTTTATTCTTACTGTGTGTAATCTCTTCATAACCTATTGATACACACATGTTCGCGCCTCTCTGCTTTGGATTATCTTTTAGTTAAAAAAACATTGGGCTACATTACAAGTGGCATGCTAATGATAGCAAGCACAATAAGCAGTACTTCTTGGCTGCGCTATTATTAGAACACAACTTGATATAACAAGCTCTGGTAAAATTTTATTTTCCAGAGATGAGTTAGGGCGACTGACTTTGCTCGAGCACAATCTATACTTTGAATAGATATTGCGACCGCACTAATTTGCGCTGGTATTATAGGTTCAAAGTTATAGTTTGCACTTAAGCACAAGCTAAAAATGCGCCGAATATTTAGAACACCTTGAGACCTTGGGGGATATTTATCAAGCTGCCAACCGAAAATATGCTGGAATTCCGCAGCGTAATTGTTGCAAGCTTGATCCGACCTAGTTATCAAAGCCTACAGACTGGCAAAAGTTGAAATCTGTGATGTAACATGTGATCCGCCGGTCTCAATCCAAACATTTACACCTAACACCCTTACATAAGACCTGAGTCTAAACACCCTTAATCTGCCGCCTCCGACATCGTCACCTTCTAAATAATGTTTTCAATCCCTATTCCGCCACTCCCAGACCCTGCCGCAACCTAAATAAAGTAAATAACCCCTATACTGCTGCTCCCGGACCCCGCCGCCACCTAAATAAACGTATTAACCCCTAAATCTCTAGCCTCCCACATCACTACCACTAACTAAACCTATTAACCCCTAAACTGGCAGCCCCCCACATCGCCTTAAACTAAATTAAGCTATTAACCCCTAAACCTAACAAGCCGCTAGCTTTAAATTAAAATTACAACATCCCTATCTTAAAATAAATTTAAACGTACCTGTAGAATTAAAATAAACTATTTTTAAACTATTAATTAACCTACCCTAACTATTATACTACACTTAAATTAAACTAGCAATTCAATTAACTAATTTTCATATTAAAAAACCCTAACCCTTCTCATTTAAATCTACTATTTAACCTTATTAAAAATTACTAAATTACCAAAAAAAATAAACGCTAAGTTACAAAAAATAAAAACACTAAATTACGAGAAAAAACCCCCACCTTATCAAAAATAAAAATGAATTACACCTAATCTAATAGCCCTATCAAAATAAAAAAGCCCACCCCCAAAATAAAAAAACCCCTAGCCTACAATAAACTACCAATGGCCCTTAAAAGGGCCTTTGTGGGACATCACCCCAAAGAAATCAGCTCTTTTACCTGTAAAAAAAAATACAAACACCCCCCAACCGTAAAACCCACCACCCAACCAACCACCCCCCCCTCAAATAAAAACCCTATCTAAAATTACTTAAGTTCCCCATTGCCCTGAAAAGGGCATTTGTATGGGCATTCCCCCTAAAAGGGCATTTAGCTCTTTTACCTGCCCAGACCCTACTCTAATAATAAAACCACCCAAAAAACCCTTAAATAAACCTAACACTAACCCCCGACGATCCACTTACAGTTCTTGAAGTCCCGCTTGAAAGATCCATCCAGCCGGCAAGAAGTCTTCATCCGGGCGGCCTCATCTATCTTCATCCAGCCGGCAAAGTCTTCATACAGACGTCATCTTCTGTCTTCATCCATCTGGCTTGGAGCAGGTCCATCCTGAAGACATCCGGTGTGGAGCTCCTCTTCAATACGGTCGCCACCGTAAACTAGCACTTGAATGCAAGTGATATCATCCAAGATGGAGTCCCTTGCATTCCTATTGGCTGAAAGGTTCCAATCAGCCAATAGGATTAGAGCTGCTAAAATCCTATTGGCTCTTCCAATCAGCCAATAAGATTTGAGCAGCTCTCATCCTATTGGCTGTTTCAATCAGCCAATAGGACGAGAGCTCAATCCTATTGGCTGATTGGAACAGCCAATAGGATGAGATCTGCTCAAATCCTATTGGCTGATTGGAACAGCCAATAGGATTTTAGCAGCTCTAATCCTATTGGCTGATTGGAACCTTTCAGCCAATAGGAATGTAAGGGACACCATCTTGGATGATGTCACTTGCATTCAAGTTCCAGTTTTCGGCGGCGACCGTATTTAAGAGGAGCTCTGCGCTGGATGTCTTCAGGATGGACCCGCTCCGCACCGTCTGGATGAAGATGGAAGAGGCCGCCTGGATGAAGACTTCTTGCCTCCCGGATGAAGACTTCTTGCCGGCTGGATGGATCCTTCAAGCGGGACTTCAAGAATTGTAAGTGGATCGTCGGGGGTTAGTGTTAGGTTTATTTAAGGTTTTTTTGGGTGGGTTTTATTTTTCAGGGCAATGGGGAGCTTAGGTTATTTTAAATAGGGTTTTTATTTGGTAGGGTTGGTTGGTTGGGTGGTGGGTTTTACTGTTAGGGGTGTTTTTTTTTTTACAGGTAAAAGAGCTGATTTCTTTGGGGCAATGCCCCACAAAAGGCCCTTTTAAGGGCCATTGGTTGTTTATTGTAGGCTAGAGTTTTTTTTATTTTGGGGGACTTTTTTTATTTTGATAGGGCTATTAGATTAGGTGTAATTAGTTTTTATTTTTGATAATGTGGTTGATGTTTTTTTTCGTAATTTAGTGTTTTTTATTTTTTGTAACTGAACGTTTATTTTTTTTGTAATTTAGTAATTTTTAATAAGGTTAAATAGCAGATTTAAATAATTTGAGTAAGGTTAGGGTTTTTAATATGTAAATTAGTTAATTTAAATGCTAGTTTAATTTAAGTGCAGTATAATAGTTACGGTAGGTTAATTAATAGTTTAAAAATAGTTTATTTTAATTCTACAGGTAAGTTTACATTTATTTTTAGTTAACAACAGTCCGATGCTCATCACCCCATACTTGGTGCGTGCCTTTTTTTATAAATATGGAGAGCGTATTCATTTCCACGGCCGTGATGTTAGGCGATGTTAGGCAAGCGTATTGGTGCCGGCAAATGCAGCATAGTTGAGGCTTTGATAACTATCCCCCCTTAAGTAAACTGTAAGTCTTAAAAATAAGTTGTACAAAACACATTAAAATAAAGTATTATACACATACAAAAAACACTGTTTTTGTATACAAATATATCATTTTAATATTAATAAAAAGGTTTTAAAATGTTAAAAGGGATATGATGATATGGTAAAGTGTTTGAATGGAAAGGGCTCCAATGTATATGTCTAAATATGTATAAATATATACTTAAAAAAAAATCTTCTCTGTGAAGAACATTGGAATGTAAAGTAACTAATTTCTGGTTTTAGTGCACTTTGTCTAACGAGGTGTCGGGTTAGTGCACGAGTGTTAAGTATTAGTTCCTGAAGTTAGCGGACTTTCACAAGCAAACTTTTTACTTTCAACTTGTAATAAGTGCGCTAACCTGCCTGTGTTAAAAGATTACTTCTGGCAAAATTTGCGTGCAACAGGAAAAAAAAATTAGTGTGTATCTTGTAATCTAGAGAATAAATCCTCGGTAAGTGCTCAGAGGTAAAGCGGTCTCACACTCACTTGTACTTCGTGCTAAATTGCTTGCTTCTCTCACAACACTGCACGGTGTCTGCTCCTCAGCGCTCCATCTAGGAACTGTTAAAAGCTTTACATATATATATGATACAAAGTCCCAAAGTAAGCTCAGTGTTTCAGATATGATAATTGTTTGAAGAGTTGGCCCCTTCTTGTGACATAATGACATAGAATATACAATGTACATTTCACCTTCCAGGTTTGTCAAGGATAACAATCAGTTTTCATTCTCTTCCTTTTTAAAGTCCTTTTTCGGCTCCTCCTCAATATAAGTGCACATGAAACTTAATTATCTAACGAGAATTTCATTTTAAAATACAGACAAAAAACAATTGTTCATATTTATATGATCATACAATATTTTTCAACATTTAATAATAAATGTGTGACCATAACAAATTTATTTAAAAAAATATAAAAGTATATATGTAACTAAAATAATGATATATTTTAGTAGAAGCATATTTGCTTTATAAAGGATATCACAAATATGTTTCTAACAGTAATTTCAATTATTATTAGACTTTAAATTGGTCTAAAAGATTGATATATCCTAGTACAATAAATACAGCTTTTTTTTTTTTACTATATATGAAACCATTTACCAAACACGAGTGGCCCTTTCCTTAGGCTGATGGACTATAACATGCACCAATTAACGCAAAAGGTTAAATTACCTACTTTGGCTTTCCTACCTCCAAATGTATACACTAAGCATATAGCAGGGTGCACAGGAAAGGTTTTAGTCACTGTTTCTGTAGATAAGAGCAGGGAAAATGTAATCACTGTATTTAGGCTGAGTGGGTTTAACACCAGATACTGTATTGCAAATGTACATTAACCCTGCTTTCTAGATTGATGTCTTAAATCAACTTAAATTTATGGATAAAATGCAGTACCTATAAAGTTAAATTGAGCAGATAGGGCTGAATTTCTTTTGTAGAGCTCTAAGTAGAGTTTCAGGTGCCCCAAATTCCTCTAGACCGTGTCTCATGGCACGAGAACGAGGCTCCCATTGGAGCCTATGAAAGCGCACTCTATTGAGCGCATAGCTTCCTAGCAATGCCAATGCAAGGTCATATTCGCATCGTGGTCCACTTGTGTGTGGTATTATGAGTTGAGTGCCAATATTGCGCTCACGAAAGGGCAATTTTGTGCTCCACTCCTAATCTGGCCCTTAGTGTTTGGTCTTCCTTTAAGATTTGTCACAAAGACACATATCAATGGTTGAAGGTGGCACTAAGAGGAGTTACTGCTCTACTACTTGTTTGTGTTTTTCTTATCAAAATCACATTCTTAATCCATTTTTCTCTTTCCTTGATCTGAGTAGAAGATCTCACATGAAAAAGAGAGTCCCTTGCAAATTTCTTGCTGTTGAAACATTTGAGAATTAAGGGTTCTAGAACAATATTTGTGGATACTTAGCACCATTTCCTAGAACCTTGAGTAGCCTGTGCCTGGGGTGGTAGAATTTTGGTTGAATATGGTATTAATTGCCTCTCTGTTATCTTAAGTATGTATAATTCCGCCACATAGTCCTGGATACACTGTTTCAAACTTCCTCCTTCCAGACACACAAATCCATTTCCTTAGGAGCATTGAGCAATGTACCAAGGAAGGGGTATGAAGAAACCTTGTGCCTTCCCAAACATCAGGAATAATTTGTGGGCAGATTCTCAGAGGGGGTAAATGTGTGTTCTTAGTGAAAAGGATAGTTAAACCCCTGCTCTTTGTATATGTATGTAAGGGGATTATATCAATGCCATGTTAGTATCAATGAGAATGTGGGGGTTAAATCCCTTAACTTTTGTGTATTACTGCCAATAAGAGGGACAAATCCAGGGACTATGTGTTGCTAGCAATATAGGGCTATAAAACCACTGCATGAAACAATTTATGTCCTTTTACTGTGTGTGTTACTGGCAACAAGTTAAATTTAGAAAACAAGCCACTGCTGCTTCAGAGCACTTGATGGGGAAATCCCATATTTAATTCAGTTACCAAAGGACTGTGGGTGCAATCAGAAAGGAAACAAATCAAACCATCGCAGCATTAAGTCCCAAAACAGAAATGTTTGCACTCAAGGTTAGGGATGGGTAAATGTGGTAAAAGTGCAATTCTATTTGTAGAGTGAATAGTTATGTGGACATTCATTTTGGACGATCGAATGTTGATAAGAATAAAAATCCATTAAAATTTGGTAATCGAATGTAATTTCTGGTTTTCGGCTGTTATTTTTATTTTTTGAATGTTCATAATTAGATTGAATATCCACATTCGAAATTTCGAATGTAACATTTGATTTAACAAATACTTTTCAGAAGTTCAATAGTTCATGTGGTAGGGAATTTAGTAAATTGATAAATAGATACAAATATATCGATAATTATATTTAGAATATTGTATAATTCAAATATATTTAAAGAGAGCATTAAAATACTATTACAAATATATCATTTCAAATTTATCTAGTTAGAATATTGCATAATTTGAATCACGCAATATTCTAATTATAGAGATTTAAATAAAATATTACATTTAAAGAAAGCATTATAAATACTATGTTAAAGAATGTTAGATTGCTGTACAAATACAGGTAGCCCTCCGTTTACGCCAGGGTTAGGTTCCAGAAGGAATGGTTGTAAATCGAAACCGTTGTAAATTGAAACCCAGTTTATATAAGTCAATGGGAAGTGAGGGAGTTTGGTTCCAGGCCCCTCTCAAAATTGTCATAGGTAACACCTAATACATTATTTTTAAAGCTTTGAAATTAAGACTTTAAATGCTAAACAGCATTATAAACCTAATAAAATAATCACACAACACAGACTTCACTTGCATTTTTCTGCAAACAGTTCTTTCTATGCATTCCAATCTGGACTGATTTATAGACGGGAAGATCTTGTTCCTTGAAATCTGCTTGATAGCTCAGGTCTGGTTAAACTGATTAATTTCAGCTTGCTTGGCTTTGTTGCAACACAAGCGGACAGCTCCACCTACTGGCTATTTTAATCAATGCACTGCTTCTCAATGCTTTTCAATAGCAGTAACATGACTGGAAAAAAGGTTGTTATTCTGAAACGGTGTAAATTGAACCGTTGTAAACCGAGGGCCACCTGTATTCAAAATTCTAAACAAATGAACAAATGTGTTAAAATTTGTTTCATTTTTCGAATGCTGCAAATTCCTACTCAAGGTGTAGTAAAATAAAAAAAAAAAATGATTACCAAAAGTTTAAAAAAAGCACATGGACTATAGCATTATATAGAGAGTTTTTAATTAAAATGTTTAACCCTTCAGTCATTTAATTGCAATGATATTTAGGTGATGATATCTCATTTCTTTATTAAAAAACCCATTGATTTAGGGGTCAATAACAATCCTTTAGAAAAAAACATCTAATGATTTGTCAACAAAAATCATTGTAGACTTTAATGATAGCTTTCTGTTAAAACCCCCCCCATTAGATTTGTAAAAGGATTGTGATCAACCTTATGGTTTGCTAAAATGTGAACTGAGTAAGTTCAGGTAAAAGTGTGTTTTCCAATGTTGCCAAGTGTAACAATGGAAAAGTAAAAAGATAATTTGAAAAACTGATTGACTGGTATGACTGGTATACCGGTGTTGACTGGATGGTATAGTGGGTGTTTTCATGACCCAGCTGAATTTGAAAAGTGTTAATTATCATTGTAATTTGTAATGTTTTGGAATAGATTTAAATTTCAACCCCTATATAAAGAAAAACATAACCGTACAAAAGACATCACATGAAATTGTTGCATTAAATATATACAAACTTCAATATAAGGTTAAAAACACACACAATTTTTTTTTTTTTTTTTTTTTTCAAACAAGCTTTATTGAAAATATAAAATATCCATTACAGAATGTTCAAAGAGATTTACAATCTGTACAGTAATGACAATAACATGAAGCAAATAAGATCCAAAAATAATTCTAGACAGGGACAGCTTGGTCACTGCCTCATTACCAAAAAGTTTGAGTATATGTTCTCTGCAGTTGGATAAATCTCTTCTTCTGATTAAGGCTTGTAGGGGTTTTTTTTTTTTTTTTCTGAGAACAAAACAATCAACTTCATAAACAATCAAACCATGTTACTTGCTAGTCAATGCTACGTTCGTTGTGATAAGACAAGATCTCTATACTTAACCTCTGTGAAGGAGGCTGGGGGTGTGAGTATTTCCTTTTCGGGTATTGTCAAAGTTGTAAAGTACGTTATATCAGTCTTGGCCGTTTCTCTGTGTTTGTTCAGGGAACTGCAGGTTATGTTGTTCTATTTATGATGAGACGTCTAGGGCTCTGGTCCTATCGATGTGTCAATGTCCTCTTAGGGGTGTCTAATCAGGCGTAGTGTTTATAGCGGTGTATGTGTATGTTTCCCAATATAAGGACATCGCACAATAGAAGTCCATTCTATTTGTGGTAGTGTAGTGGTATCTTTCTAGGGACAAAAGGTATGTAACGTTTTGGGACCAGTCCTGTTTGGACGGGGTCTTGTTCTGCTTCCAAAGTCTTGGGATTAATTGTTTTGCGCTGCTAAGCATGATATACAGTAGGGTAGATTTATACTTACATTTGATCTTGGGGGGCTTATTGAATAGTAGTGTTAGGGAGTCAAAGGGAATTTTTTGCGAGAGGACTTTCTGAATTTCTTTGTGTATGTCTCGCCAGTAGGGCTGAAGCATAGGGCATTCCCACCATATATGATATAACGTGCCCCTCTGTTTGCAGCTTCTCCAGCATAGGGGATCGGAATGTTGAAACATTCTTGCCAGTCTGCTTGGGTATAAATACCATCTCCCTAACAATTTCATATTTGTTTCGGTTATTCCCATTGATGAGGGTGCTCTGCCCATTTGTTGAAAGATGGTATTCCATGTTTCCATGGGGACAGTGGTACCCATCTCTGCTTCCCATGTCTTAGTGTAAGAAGGCAAGTGCTTAGAATGCGCCGTTGTCAAAATCTTATATATCTTAGATAATGTTCCCTTTAATATTGTTGGGGAGTAACATAATTGTTCAATGGGGGAAAGACCTCTAGTCAGGTTGGGCTTTTCTTTGTGATGGGAAAAGAAGTGTGATAGTTGAAGGTATTCAAACCATCTATCAAAGTACGTTATATTTTTATCCATTAGGGATGTCTTAGACAATATGGCCCCCTTGTCTATCACTGAGTGTATTGGCAAACCTGCGTTGATGGAATAGGGGTCTCTTGCCCACATGTGTGTTAGTGGTGGATATTCGCCATTGTGGCAAAGGGGGGTTAAAGGTGAGGGGATTGTAGATATGCGTCTTTGGGACTTAATCTGACTGTCCCATGTATCTAACGTATCTGTCACCAGCGAGGAGGCAAATGTAAGACTCTGTCTGTGTTGTTTATGTGTCCAGCATAAAGCCCCCAAACTCTGTGAGCCTGCAAGTTCGTGTTCTAGTTGCACCCATTCTTTGTTTTGTACATTTTTACACCAGTCTACTACTCTAGTTAGCTGGGCAGCTTGGTGGTATAAGAGGAGATTTGGCACTCCCAGACCCCCTTTGTCTCTATCTCTATAAAGTATTGATTTTGCTATTCTAGGGTGTTTATGAGCCCATATAAATGTATTGACTGCTGTTTGTGCAGCGTTTATATATTGCGGTGGGGGTTGAACAGGTACCGTCTGAAATAAGTATAAGAATCTGGGCAATATACTCATCTTAAAAGCCTGTATCCTGCCCAACCAAGAAAGATATTTTCCCTGCCAGTTTTTTAAATCTGATCTGACAGATTCTAAAAGGTGGTAGTGGTTTAGCTGATATAGAGATTCTCTTGAATTAGCCATGTGTATCCCTAGGTATTTAATGGAGGTGCTTTTAAATGTAAAGTGGTATTGTGCCATGATCTGGTTAATTACTCGATCCGTGGTTCTTATGCCCAGGAATTCTGATTTTGACGTATTTATTTTAAAATTAGAGTGCATACTATATGCCTCAATTTCCGGCAGTAGTGCCGAGAGGGATTGGAGAGGGTTAGTGAGTGAGAAAAGAACGTCGTCAGCGTATAATGTTAGTTTGTATTGTGTATTATTAATTTGGATTCCTTGTATGCCTGCGTTGTCTCTAACCCTAGAGGCTAACACCTCCATGGCCAGGACAAACAGCAAGGGGGAGAGAGGGCATCCTTGCCTCGTTCCGTTTAGTATAGGGAAGGGGTCTGATAGAGTGTCATTTAACTTAATGCGAGCTGTTGGTGATTGATAGAGGGCAAAGATTTTCTCTACAAGTTTCTCGCCTATTCCAAACTTAGCTAGAGTGAGTTTCAAAAACGTCCAGTCCAGTCTGTCGAACGCCTTTTCGGCGTCGACAGCCAGAAAGATCGTAGGAATTTTGTGGGTATTGGAGTATTCTAATAGATTCAGCATCTTGATAGTGTTGTCCCTCGCTTCTCTATAGGGTACAAAGCCCACCTGGTTTAAGTGAATTAGTTGGGGTAAAAATCTATTGAGTCTAATGGCAATGAGTTTCGCATATAGTTTGATATCTACGTTCAGTAATGAAATGGGGCGAAAATTAGAAGGGGTATCTGCTGATTTTCCCGGTTTGGGTATAACTGTGACGTGGGCGTCTAACATTGAAGAGAGGAATGGATGTTTTTGATCTACGGCATTGAATATGGATGCCAGGTGTGGTAGTAGGATAGGCGCGTACTTCTTGTAATACGAGACGGTAAATCCGTCCGGTCCCGGGCTTTTGCCAGTGGGTAATTGCTTAAGGGCCATAAGGATTTCTGATGTTGAAAAGGGGACCTCCAATTCAGCTGCTTGCGTACTAGTGAGTTGGGGTAGTGAGGTGTCAGCTAGATATGCAGTAATAGAACTTGTTAAATCTGTCGGGCCGTTGTTTCTCTGGAGACCGTAGAGTTTGGTGTAGTATGCTAAAAAGTGGGAAAGGATTTCTGGTGTGGTATGTATTTTCTCATTTGTTGGGGTTTTCACTTCGTGAATAAAGGTTTTTAGTTTTTTAAGTTTTAGCGAGCGTGCAAGTAGCTTACCTGCTCTATTGCTCTCGAAATAAAATTTTTGCTTAACTTTAAGAGCTAAGGTGTTAGCTTCTGTTATCTGTTGATCATGTACGGCTTTCCTAGCCTTTACCAGCTCAGCTAAGATGTGTGAGGATGTGGGGTTTCTCTTATGTTCATATTCTAGTTTAGCCAAGAGCTCCGTGGATGACCTATATAATGACCGCTTCTGCTTTTTAACATATGCTTGGTATTTTATGTATTCCCCTCTCATGAAACATTTGTGGGCTTCCCATACTATCAGTGGTTCTGTTTCGGGAAGGGAGTTAAGTTGAAAGTATTCTGGGAGCAATTTCTCAAGTTTGCTACTGAGGTCTACGCTATTTATTAAGTTTTCCTCTAATTTCCACTGAAATGTGCGTTGAGGTGCAGATGGCCATTCAAGTCTTGTGAGTACTGCAGAGTGGTCTGACCAAACAGTGTGTGAGAGTTTTGCTGAGAGGACGTTTGACAGACCCTTTTGGTTAGTGAGTTGGTAATCTATTCTGCTATAGGTGCGGTGTGGGGAAGAAAAGAAGGTATAGTCTCTCCTCTCAGGGTGTTTGAATCTCCATATGTCAAATAGGGTTTGCTCATACATTATTCTCCAGATTTGTTTAATTGCATATTGTGAAATTGTGGGTTTGGGGTTTGTGGTGTCTAAGTGTGGCTGGATGGGTATATTGAAGTCCCCTCCCAGGTATAGTGCTCCTATTGTGTGATCTAATATCTGAGAGAAAGTCCTTCTAAGGAAAGGGTATTGCTTGGTGTTGGGTGCATATAGGTTAACCAGCGTCACCGGGGTACCGAATAACAAGCCGGTTACACACAGGTATCTACCCTCTGCATCTGTATATGTTTGAATAGGAGTGAAAGAGATATCTCTTCCTATCAGAATGCTGACACCACTACGCTTACGGTCAGATGAGCTGTGAAAATGTTGTGTATAATATCCCCCATGGTACTTAGGTTCCTTTGATTTTAAATAGTGTGTCTCTTGTAAGAAAAGGATATTGCCTCCCTTCCGTCGGAGGTCCCTCATAGCTAGTGAGCGTTTCTGCGCTGAATTCAGTCCCCTGGCGTTCTGACTAATCAGGGTAATTATTCTATTGTTGGTGGCCATAGTTTGTCTGTGTAAGTGTGTCTATCAAGCAATATGAGAGTGTCACTACAGACTCGTAGGGGAATCACTATGTGTGTGTAGTATTTTGTATATCTTACTGCACCCAGTCTTCCATTACATAGCATCAACCGCAAGAACATGAACCAAAACACAATAATAAAAAAAGCAACATAATAAAAAAACAAGTAGCATATATTATGTCTTAATATATAACATCTTAGTATATTGAAGGTCATATGGCTTTGCTAACACGAGGGGGGTTGTAGACCAGCTCTCTTTTTAAATTGTTTAATCTTTAATCTAACATTTGCCCAAAATAACCCAGTCCTATTAACTATTTTTTCAACAAAGCTGCTAGCTCTTTTAACATTTTTAACATTCCCACTAGAGGGATAATATGGGAACAGGTGAAGCGCTGCTTTTGGTCATCAGTGCACCGCTTAGAGCTGTTATAGGGAGAGCCCTGGCTATGACAGGTGTAAATGGTAACTCCAGTGCGCACTGATGACTATACATTAGCTTCACATTATAAACCATAGTGATACAGTAATACAGAGAGCATAATACGTTACCAAAGCACAGTTCGTTTGTTTTGAGCAATGTCTGTGTGACGGCTCCTTGACATGTCCATCATTGTAATCCAGGCCAGGGAACAGTCTCTAAGTTACAGGTTGGGGCAAAGTGCCCCTAGGGCGTGTCTGTGACTGATGCTTGGATCTAGGAATAATCTTTTGCCACTCTCCAGCATCCGTTCTTAGCGTTTTTTTCTTGGGAGGTTCTGCCCTATATTCAGCTGATAAGCCTTCCGGTGGGTCAATTTCTAACGCTGAGCAGAAATCACTGACGTCTTCTTGAGACTTACAATTAAGTTTCCTGTTGCCATGTAGGACGTAAAGGTGGAAAGGGAATCCCCACCTGTAGAGAATTTTCTTTTGACGTAGAAGTGCTGTCAGAGGGGCCAGGTCCCTTCTTCTTTGAAGTGTTCGTTGCGATAGATCTTGATAGAACTGAAGAACAGTTCCCCTAAACTTCACGGGCTGGTGCTTACGTGAGAGGTTCAACAGCTCCTCTTTCACCCCAAAGTCTTTAAATTTCATAATTATATCCCTTGGAGGTGCCGTATCTGGAGGCTTTGGCCTCAGGGCTCTGTGTGCTCTTACCCAGGGAATATCCGTGGAGGAAGGGACATTCTTGAGGTGGGCAAAAAGTGCTGGAAGATAAGTTGGAAAATCTTTGGGTAACACGGATTCAGGGACGCCACGAATTCTGAGGTTTTTCCGGCGACTACGGTTCTCAAGATCCTCAATTTTATCATGTAGGTCAGCTATAATTGTCGTGTGATGGTTCGTGGTATCTTGGACCACATTGATTTCTTCCTGTAAGTGATCAGAAAATTCTTCTAAAGCTTCTACTCTGTTGCCTATAGAATGCAGGTCTTGTTTGATTTCAGCTATTTCTTCGCGTATGCATGAGCGAATAATGTCCGCAATGTCCTGTTTGGACGCTAGTGTAGAGAGAATAGCATTTGGTATTGAAGTGCTTTCTTCTGATCTTTCCATATTTTTTTGTGGCGTGGTCATCTTTTGTGAAAGCGACCCTCTGGTCTCGTCGCTTACTGGTGTCTTTGAGCCTGAGGGAGAAAAAAACTGTTCCACTAGGTTATCTTTTCGGCTAGGTGTCTTTAGCAATTTATGTAGTTTTGCTGAACGCTTGGTGTTCATGTTGCCTCTGTATCTTGGGGCTGTGATTCAGTGGCTGCTATCCTTTGAGGCCAGGAGCTATAGTATAACTGGTTTAACTGTTTAGTGTGTGTGCCTGCTGGTACTGTCTGGGACTGCCGCAGAAAAGTTCATTCAGTAAATGCTTGGTGTTCCACACTAATTTTCTCCAATTTTAGGAAAGTTATTCCCGTTTGTTTTTTATGATGGGTGTGTTCTACAAAGTGTCACCTTTTGAACTGGGAGTCTGCTTTTAATGAATAAGAAGTAAACCACAAGGTGGTTCAAGGGCTCTCATCCAGTATGTCTCTGATCTTGGTGTAATGACACTTTGGGTTTATTAGCCTCCTTCTGTAATTTGCTAGTGCTGCTACACACTATAACACCGCTACAGGGACAGTCATTGCATTGCAAGTGTTTCTATTATTAATGTCAATATTGATATTTAACATTTAATATTTAATATTTAATATTTGGGAGCTTTGTGTGTTCTGTGCTAATTCGGCTGCACCCTTTCTCCAACTGTAGAAGTATGCTATGAACTGTTTCTCTTGAGGCTTTAAGCCTATAGATGAGGTATGTCTGTGATCTGCAGCCTTGTTTACTTTATTTGTACTGCGTGTAGAGGAGCGTTATTGAACAAGCTGCCTTCTGTCTCTACTCTTTTGGAAGCCGCTTGCGTGGGCTTAGGTGTGTTCTCCCTCCTGACTGTCGCTTAATATTATGGGCGTTTATGGTCAGAGGGGCTTAGGTTTCAGCGCTTGAGGTTTGCGCCCGGCTCCCTATCACTGATATCACCCGCCCTGGCAATCCAATATGGCGGCGCACTGTCTTTGTGCGGTGAGGAGGAGGACGCTATGGCCGGTAAGTGTAGAGGTCTGCGGCTACAAGTGGGTGCTTTTACTCACCAGCCCCTGGTCTATATATGCCGGTCTCGCGGCTGTGCTCTCAGTCTATGCTCCAGGCGGTGATAGACGCCGGGAGAGTTTTGCAAGGGTCTCAGGCCACGGGGTCCGTAGTAGTGCTCAGCGATAGTACCTGTCCTCCTCGAGCTGTATCTTATTAGTTTAGGGTCCGTGGCTCCTAGCAGGAAAAACAATCATGTCCATCATTTTTATCTTGATCAGCTTAGATATAAAGGGTCACTTTAGGCATTTATGCAGAGCTGTCTTGCAGAGCTATGGTGTTACACAGCCATCTTGGCTGCGGCCAGCTCCGCCCCCCCCACACACAATTTTTAACCTCAAATATAGATGACGTATAGAAAGAGCATTGTGTTACATAACTCTAAAGGGCCTATCTAGCTCCGTATGGCCGCTGCTCCATAACCTGTTTGCCTGCTCTGATGAGGCAGACAGACATTGCGGGTTGATTGACACCCTCTGCTAGCGGATGATTGGCCGCAAATCTGCAGGGGGCAGCGTTGCACCAGCAGTTTAAAAGAGCTGCTGGTGCAATGCTGAATGCGGAGAGCGTGTTGCTCTCCACATTCAGCGATGTCTGTCGGACATGATCTGCTGATAGGATCATGTCCGACAGAGGGTTGATAAATAGGCTCCTAAGAGAGTATTGTAACATTCCGATTAGTGCTTAGTATCCCACACTTGTTTGGTAAAACCTCTAAGTCTTACTTTAAAGGAAAATGAAACTCAAAAATGTTCTTTTTGTGATTCAGACAGAGAATACTATTTAAAAAAAAGTTTCCAATTTACTTCTATTATCAAATTTGCTTCATTCCTATGATATTCTGTGTTGAAGAAATACCTAGGTAGGCGTGTAGAGCACTACATGGCAGGAAATAGTGCTGCCATCTAGTTCTCTTGCAAATGGATTACATTCTTAAAAAAACACTGTCATATAGTGCTCCAGAAATGGGCTGGCTCCTAAGCATACTTTTCAAAAAAAGTTACCAAAAGAACTAAGACAAATTGATAATAGAAGTAAATTAGAAAGTTGTTTAAAATCAAATGCTCTTTCTGAAACATGCAAGAAAATGTTGGGTTTCATATCCCTTTAATGAAGACAAGTTCTCCACAGTTTTCCTCCATGGTCACTATCAAATTGTCATTTAATACAGATCGCAATTATAACTGCACCCCCCCCCCCCCCTTTGTCCAAAACAAATGTCAGTTACTTGTTCAGCACTTTGATATCTCCTCCTGCTGGCTGCATGAAATTGCACAGGGTGACCATATTGCCGCTTTAAAAAGGGACACATATGAAAAATACATATGTCAGGGTTCTTTAAACAGCCCTGACATATGTATTTTTCATGTGTCCCTTTTTAAAGCGGCAATATGGTCACCCTAAGGTCCTTGCATGACTATTGTGATGTGACTCTGGTGGGCGTTGCCTAATGTATTTCATAGGGCTTCTCCCTATTTCATCTGAGACTATTTCATTCTTATATACACCTCTGTGTTAACAGGTTTATCAAACAATCATTATGATCCCCCTCTGTGTATGCCATATATTCCTAATGGACACAGGTTAAAGAAATTCACATTCAGCACCCTGGATAGTGCTTGCTTATTGGTGGCTTTATTTAGCGTAACCCAGGTTCTGAACAAAAAATGGGCTGGCTCCTAAGCTTTACATTCCTGCTTTAATAAATATAGCAGGAGAACAAAGAAAAATTGATAATAGGAGTAAATTTGAAAGTTGCTTAAAATTGCATGCTGTATCTGAATAATTAAAGAAAAAAATTTGGGTTTAGAATCCCTTTAACTGCTCCAATGCCCTTATATATATGTATATATATGTGTACATATGTATTAATGTGTTTATATGTGTATTTATGTCTGTAAATACAAATATACACATATATATCATACATTAATACATATGTATACATTAGAATATTATAACCTTTGTGTGCAATATTTTATTTCAATAATTTTTATTAGTGTTCTTATGAGTGTAACTATACTTTGTAATGTATTTTTAAATGTGTTTTCTACAACTTTATAGTTTCATGAAACAGTTGACCAGAGCTCTAAAATTGCAGTAATCATTTTAGTGTAAATTACGTTTACTTTCAACTCGTAATATAAGTGGTAATCCCGACAAGCACAAACATCTGTGATAAACCCCTTTTCGCTTGTGTGCAAACATTGCACTCCACTCGTATTCTGGCCCTAAATATTTGTTTTCTGAATAGTGTAGAAGATGAGTATTCGGGGAAACTAATTTCAATGAATATTCATTTAGAAAGATTCAGCTGAACCGACATTTTTAGCGCTTCACATGTGTGCAATCTTCATCTTCCTTTTGAATTTATATTTTGGAATTTTTTTGGGACTATTCTTTTTACAATTCTTTTTCATATTTATCACCTTTATTTTTTCACTATTGCATATTGGATTTTGTATTTTCTTTGTGTTACATTTCCTTTGTGTTATATGGATCCATATATATTTTACATTGATTTTTATGTTGGTATTTTATTTTTGTATTATGATAAAAATTATATCCTAAATAGCCTATTTTTACACTTCTGTGTTTTGTTGACATTATTGTAGATTTTGTTATATGATCTTAAACAGGTAACTTGTATTATTCATTATGGACAATGTGCTGGGTTATTTTTATTTGATTTTTTTGCATAGATTTTATGATACTCATTGTATGAATAATATTATTGTGCAGACTTCATAGGGGCAGATTGAATTATATAAGAAAAAGGAAAAAATATTTAAGTCCCAGAAAGATACTAGCTGCCTTTTATAAAATGTATAGTGTTCCAGACACATGCATGCTCATGTCCCTTTAACAAATCAATCAAAAGGACCTTAAAACACCTGCTCCTTTGTGACCCCTTCCCCCTTTATTATAAACATGTCATATATCATTTTTAAAATGTAATATCTATCTATCTATCTATCTATCTCTATCTATCTATCTATCTATCTATCTGTCTATCTATCTATCTCTCTATCAAACACCGAAATGGACTGCACTCTGAAACTGGACAGGGTACACATCCCATGACTCTGTAAGTTCTCCAGCACTCACAGACAGCTGTACAGCTTAAAGGGACAGTCAACACCAGAATTTTTGTTGTTTAAAAATATAGATAATCCCTTACCCATTCTCCAATTTTGTCCCTTCAATACCCATTCCTCAGTTTTGCAAAACCAACATAGTTATAATTATGCACGTTTTACATCTGGAATTACTTTGTATCTAAGCCTCTGCAGAATGCACCCTTATTCAGTTATTTTGACAGACTTGCATTTTAGCCAATCAGTGCTCACTCCTCGGTAAATTCACGTGCGTGAGCTCAATGTTATCTATATGAAACACATGAACTAACGCCCTCTATTGGTGAAAAACTGTTAAAATGCATTCAGATTAGAGGTGGCTTTCAAGGTCTAAGAAATTAGCATATGAACTTCCTAGGTTTAGCTTTCAACTAAGAATACCAAGAGAACAAAGCAGAATTAGTGATAAAAGTAAATTGGAAAGTCGTTTAAAATGACATGAAAGTTTTTTTGGACTTGACTGTCCCTTTAAGGCTGTGACACACTGAAAGCGTTGCGGCGCGAGGCGAAGCAGCTGCTTTGCACCGTGTTTCATTGCTTCTGAAGTTCAAATATTTAATCTCTGAGCACTCAGCTACGCGACCTGACACAGCAGAGTGATCAGAGATGAAAAGGCAGGACAAACTGAGCACGCACAGCCGCATCTACACGCTGCGCGCTGCTCCGCTTGCAGTGTGTCACAGCCTTTACAGGGACTCATGCAGTTAACCCCAGACAAGCCTAGGTGCAAAGCCCAGGGGGAATTACAAAAGAAAATTATTACCACAGCACATAGAAAGTCTGGCACTCTCTTGCAAGCCCACAGCTAGGTTAAAAGCAAAATGGAAAGAGACCTTGAAGTGGTCCTGTGCCTATAACCATTTGGTAAAACGCTGTAACTAACTCTTCCATTTTGCTTTTAATCTAGCTGTGTGTTTTCAAGTGAGTAAACTACAGAAAATATTTAAGGAGGAGCACTAAACAAGCAAGGATTCCTAAAAGGACACTCAACAGTATATCAAACATAAATTTAATTAGATAAATAAACCCAAACTTAAAGGGACAGTCAAGTCCAAAAAAAACTTTTATGAATAAAATCGGGCATGCAATTTTAAACAACATTCCAATTTTCCTTTTATCACCAATTTTGCTTTGTACTCTTGGTATTCTTAGTTGAAAGATAAACCTAGGAGGTTCATATGCTAATTTCTTAGACCTTGAAGGCCGCCTCTAATCTAAATGCATTTTGACAGTTTTTCACCACTAGAGGGCGTTAGTTCATGTGTTTCATATAGATAGCATTGAGCTCATGCACGTAAATTTACCATCGAGTGAGCGCTGATTGGCTAAAATGCAAGTCTGCCAAAAGAACTGAAATAAGGGGGAAGTCTGCAGAGGCTTAGATACAAGGTAATTACAGAGGTAAAACATGTATCATTATAACTGTGTTGATTATACAAAATTGGAGAATGGGTAAGGGATTATCTATCTTTTAAAACAACAAAAATTCTGGTGTTTACTGTACAAAACAGCTGATCAAAGTTGGGACGTCTCCCTTAAAACAACAATGCGGTACTTTTCAGTCATAAGCTTGTACTTAATATTACACAAAAGTCTGGGATAAAATATCCTTTATAAGGAAACTGCCCAACAAATAAGTCAGAAATCCACCAACATTAGAACTGCATTCAGTCTTCTGTAGCTGATATTTACAGTGATGTGTGAATAAAGAATGTCACAACAATCGGATGACCAAAGTTATGTCGCTGGTATAAGGAACACTTACTTTTCAGTCATAAGCTTGTACTTTTTCCAACATAGAAAAGTGTAACAGATTCCTTACCAGAAACATGTATCATGTATCATTTAACACAACTACATATAATGGTAGGAATGCCCACTGGCAATTGGCTAGAAAATATAGGTGAAGTGCACCTCAATGAATTTCAGACATTGGGGCATATCTATCAAGCTCCGAAAGGAGCTTGACGGCCCGTGTTTCTGGCGAGTCCTCAGACTCGCCAGAAACAGCAGTTACGAAGCAGCAGTCTAAAGACCGCTGCTCCATAACCTGTCCGTCTGCTCTGAGCAGGCGGACAAAGATCGCCGCAATTCAACATGATTGAGTACGATCGGGTTGATTGACACCTCCCTGCTGGCGGCTGATTGGCCGTGAGTCAGCAGGGGGCGGCGTTGCACCAGCAGCTCTTGTGAGCTGCTGGTGCAATGTTCAATGCGAGAGCGTATTGCTCTCCGCATTTAGCGAGGTCTTGCGGACCTGATCCGCAGTGTCAGATCAGGTCCGCAAGACCTTTCTGAAATATGGGCCATAGTCCTGCCTTACTGACAAGTCATTTTGGCAGCCTAATAAGCATCCATGAATCAAGCCCAACGTGTAATGGTTGCAACTTACATACAAAACAGAGACCTATTTGGGTTTAGCCCAATTAAGCCTGTGCTAAGCACAACAGGGTGTGGGTAGGCAACACATTTGAGGGCACATTCTATGGCATTATTCCTTCCCACTCCTATATTACTCACAAATGTTATTTATTAACAAATCATCAGTCTCTGGTTGTGACTCTGACCTCTTGTTATGAAAAAATATGGTAAATTTGAGCTAAAATCTTTGGGGTGGAGGGCAATTAATATCCCAAAGGCCAAGGACAGCACAGGCACTAAATAAATGATTATCATAAAGAATCAAATTCAACAAAGGAACACAACTTATTTTTCTGTTTATTGTCCTTCTCATCAAGGTAAAATCAATTTAGCATTTTAAACATTTTAATTACAAATGATAAATGCATGAAAAAAAACAAAACAATTTGCTATGTAAAATCATTGTAATTAGCCATACACTTGTATTAAAATGTACCTAATCAGGAAAGATACTGATTTAGTAACAATCATGATCTTAAAAGGAGAATTTTAAAACTGATTATAATTGCAAAGTTACAGCATAAGTATTGTATTTAAGGTCCTTATTATAAAAAAAATACATAAAATACAAGTTAAAAACAATATTTTTATTCATTAAAGGATCATTTCATTCATTGTCTTTCCAAGAGCAGGAGTCTATTTTTTAGCAAAGTATTAAAATGTTGTGTAAAAAGAGCAATATAAATAGGAGCTAGGGTTATTCCTAAGGGGTCAATTCATTAATGTGTGAGCGGACATGATACAATGTAGTGTATCATGTCCGCCGCACATTAATAAATGCCAACAGCATACGCTGTCAGCATTCATCATTGCATCAGCAGTTCTTGTGAACTGCTGGTGCAATGCCGCCCCCTGCAGATTGGCCGCTAGCAGAGGGTGTCAATCAACCCAATTGTATTCGAGCAGGTTATTGAGCGGACAGGTTATGGACAGGTTGATAAATTGACCCCTAAGTATTTTAGAGACTTTGAATCATATAGGGGTATAGCTTGATTAGCTTGGAGAAACCATTCTTGGATATGGAAATGTTGATGATTTCTGACTTTTGTTAATATAGAAGTTCAAAACGTTAACTCCTCTACCAAACAAAGCACAGGGGTTTAAAATGACATAAAAGTCAAAATCTTTCATGGTTCAGATACAACGTGGAATGTACTTTGTTCTTTTGGTATTCCTTGTTTTATCTAGGTAGGCTCAGGAGCAGCTATGCACTACTGGGAGCTAGCTGGGGATTGGTGGCTACACCCGTTTGCCTCATATCATTGGCTCACCAGAGCTATTTAGCTACATAATCTGTGAGTAGTGCATTGCTGATGTGGAGCTGATTTTAGATAAATGTTTAACCCATTTGCCGAGGTTAGACCTGCTTGAAAGAGTGAGGTTGTAGGGTGCAATGTGTGCTCCCTTTTAGCCCCTTTTAGGTTAGTTAAGAGGTCAGGCTATTTCTGTCTATGTTGTTAACATAACAAAACTTTGTGGTTAATGAACTGTCCCCAGATTACACCTATAGGCACTTTCCACATTATAACAGACTGTTACTTTTTGATATATAAGAAGGTTACTACACAGGGACTCGTACAGTTGCCAAATAAAGGGTGAGAAAGGTCTCTCAAACAAATCTATATCCATGGAAACATAAGTCTGGTTGGAACATAGGATATTATGAACCTACGAATCCGTCACTCACACAAGGCAATTTTAGTCAGCAACTATGTAGTTTATTTTACTATATACTTGATTAAGGGTGGAGAAGAATGTATAGTCTTTTAGAAGGGATTTTAAGGCTGCCATGAATTCTCCTGTAAGAATGACATTACCTTTACGATGATCTAAAATGTATTATTGTTAGGGGCACTAATTGGCCAATTGTATACAAGCTTGTTTACCATGAGAAACCTGCTTTCAGTAACTGTTTCCTGTTGCATTCATTTGAAACAGACTGAACTATAAAACAAAATACTAAACCCATTGGGTTCCATTTACCAAGCTGTGATTGCTGCATTAGAGGCCCAGCGTTTCAGACTCGCCTGAAAAGATAGTTAAGTAGCAGCGGTCTTAAGACTGCTGCTCTTTTACCTGTCCACCACCTAAAGGTAACAGATTGAAATCATCCTGATCCGATGTGATTGGGATGATTGACAGTCCCTGCTAGCAGTAGATTGAATGCCAGCCAGCAAGGGGCGGCATTACACAAGCATTGCTGGTGCAATGCTTGTGCAATGTTAAATGCAGACAGCGTATGTTGTCCACTTGTAGTAATGTCCGGTGGACATGATTCCCTACCACGTACCATGTCCATTCAATGTTTAATAAATGTATTAAATAGAGCTCATTATGTTTACAAGGTCCTGGGCTGACACATGAGAGTGAGCAATATCAATTAGAGAATCTCAGATCCAGTAATTTCTTAAAATATGCTTCCTAAGTAAATATGATGATATTTATGTTTGCCCGGCTGATTGACAACCCCTGCTCACGTATCATTGGGCTAGCATGAGCAGGGGGCAGCATTGCACAAGCAAATACTATGGGAAAAGTCACCTCAACTTTGATCTCCTTGTATGTAATGTTAAAGGGACAGTATACACCAATTTTCATATAACTGCATGTAATATACACTACTATAAAGAAGAATATGCACAGATACTGATATAAAAATCCAATATAAAACCTTTTAAAAACTTACTTAGAAGCTCCCAATTTAGCTATGTTGAAATGGTTAGCTGGAACCCTCACTGAAAGTGGCTGTATAGCAAAAAGAGCAGACACTACATCGTATTATGTCCGCTCGCACTATGATAAATCTACCCCTTATTCTCAAGTTGGTGGTGAAATAAGGTTAGAAGATGGTTATTAGAAAATAATAAATGTATAATATATTGATTGATACTTTTGTCCAAAAGGTTCTGGAGCTGTAGATTTTGGCTTCTAATATTAGCCTTGAGTATTTAAAAAAAGATGAGGGGAATGATCTACAAGATCTTTTAAATTAATACAGTCCTAAGAATATATGCTATTATGTTTCCCCCATGGTGTGAATTATTAATTGGTGCCAAGGTCAGGAGGAAAAACAATGGGTCACACTTGAGGAACATCTCACTTCCACCTATAACATAGAAGATCAAAGCTGGATCCCGCCTAAAGATAGACATCCTAAAGTAGTCAATAAGTTACTCAACAAATAACACTATTAACATGGGATAAAATATGTGGTCTATTACTTAATTGTCCTCAATTCCCTCTCTACTATCCCCATTGCTAGGCAACGTAAGTATTTCCTTTTGCCTCCCAAAAAAGGAAGTGCTTAATAAACTGCAAAATCTTTAACATTATAACTTTGATCAATCTACAAAATAAATCTGTAACATTTTTTTACAAATCTCAAATCTGCAATAGGTACATCTTTTCCAACTTGGCTGTCATTTTTCCAACTATGGCAATATATATCTTTCTATCCCAAGGCAAAGTCAATTACTTTAAAGTACCAATAAACACAGTAGATCAAAAAAACAAAACATGCATGATAGAAAGACAATGCAATAGCACTTGGGGCCAATTTATCAAAGTGCAGCAGACATGGAGGCCTATCTATCAAGCTCCGAATGGAGCTTGAAGGGCCGTGTTTCTGACGAGTCTTCAGACTCGCCAGAAACAGCAGTTATGAAGCAGCGGTCTAAATACCGCTGCTTCATAACCCTGTCCGCCTGCTCTGACGAGGCGGACAGGAATCTTGTGAGCTGCTGGTGCAATGCTGAATATGGAGAGCGTATTGTTCTCCGCATTCAGCGAGGTCTTGCAGACCTGATCCGCACTGTCGGATCAGGTCCGCAAGACCTTTGTTAAATTGGCCTCATGATCCGCTGTAGCTGATCATGTATTCTGCAAATCGATAACTGCTGACAGCATACGCTGTCAGCATTTATCATTGCACAAGCATTTCTAGGGAAATGCTTGTGCAATGCCACCCCCTGCAGATTCGCGGCCAATCGGCCGATAGCAAGAGGTGTCAACCCAAGCGTATGTGATTGTGCGGATTGCTGTCTACTACCTCAGAGGTAGCGTACAAGTTAAGGAGCAGTGATCTTAAGACTGCTGCTTCTTAACTCTTGTTTCCGGGGAGCCTGAAGGCTCGCATGGAAACAGGTGTATACAGCCCCATTCCGGCCGTGATAAATCGGCCCCTTAGTCTGAAATTCTAATGAGTAGATTTTTTTCAGACAAATTTCAAAGTTGTGTCTATTTCCACTCCCCTTGAACCATGTGACAGCCATCACCCAATCACAAAGGCATATACGTATATTCTGTGAATTCTTGCACATGCTCAGTAGAAGCAGGGACTCAAAAAGTGTAAATATATATAAGACTGTGCACAATTTGTTAATGGAAGTAAGTTGGAAAGTTGTT
This sequence comes from Bombina bombina, assembly GCF_027579735.1. Classification (NCBI taxonomy): domain Eukaryota; kingdom Metazoa; phylum Chordata; class Amphibia; order Anura; family Bombinatoridae; genus Bombina; species Bombina bombina. Next base: position 444,169,324 of record NC_069501.1, on the reverse strand, counting down.
TAAAATCGCCTGCTCTATCTGAGTTTAATTTTGACTTGAGTGTCCCTTTAACCATGTTTTTAAAAAAATCTGAAATTTAACCTCTTGTCTATTTTATATAAATTGCTTATGGAAAATTAATATAGAGACACCTCTTCTTATGTCAGTAAATGGGAAGAGGAATTGGGCAGAATCCTTGTTACCATTTAAAAAGTTTCCCTTTCTACACTTTCACTAGCAACCAATCTTTAGATATTAACCCAGTGGTATCTCACTCAAGTCCACTTACATCAAATCTATCTTTCTGCCACTGACAGATATTGGAGGTTTTGTGGGGAGAGGAATCCTGTTACATATCTGATGGCAGTGCCCATTTATACAATCTTTTTGGGTGGCAATAATCCAAAAGAGATAGCCCTTAATGCTAAATTAGATAACTCCCCCCTTGATACTATTTGTGAACTATTCATCTTCACTCCCCTGCTCATGTAGGAAATCCTTTTTAACAACTATTGTGAACAGTGCTAAAAGACTAATCCTTGCTTCTTTAAACAGATTAGTCATGTTTGTCACTGAATGGCTCAATTGTGTTTCTTATCCACTTTCATTTAAAAAATCGATTATGTATATAGTGGTAAAAGTGCATCTGTTGATATAAGGGAATACTAATTGGCCAAATAATCAAGCTCAACAGCATTACCTCATGAAACACAATCTGTCCCCAACAGCTATAGTCCCAGGTATCTATAGATATGAGAAACCTTTCTAATAATTGTGAACTCACCACCATATCTTTTTAGTTAACATTTTAGTCAACTTATTCAGATATTTTAGTTGGAGTTTCCCTTGCATCATTTATTTTAACTCAATAAGCTTTTCCATATTTAAAAAGACTGGCTTTAAAACTTTTTTTAACAAATGTTCACAAACCACTTGGCAAGTTATTTTCTCTCTCTTGTTATTATGTTGCTTCTGTTGTCCTTGTTATTGAATCTACTCTTTAAAACTCAATACAAATATTGTATTTGAAAAAACATGAGTGAAGGAGGAGGGATGTTCAAATCTTTCAGAACTTGTTGTCTATCTCTGTAAGCACAGAGACAAAAAAAAACGGATGATAAAAGATTCTCCTCGTTAGAAAGAAAATGTAGTGCAGATTCAAGTCCCAGAGATATGAGAGATGCCACCCATAAGATGATCTAAAATGAGTCTCCAGCACTGCGAGATCTCTCACAAGATTTTATACAGGCAACATTTTGCTATACTTCTCTAAGGGGTGTTCTATGCATTGCAGTGGGCTTGTCTCAGGGTCGGCTCCAGAACAAATTAAATGGGGGGGCAGTTTTTTTCATGAGGGGGCACGCATTTACAAAGCATGTATGAGAGTCGATATAACAGCAGACCTACATATTCTGCACGAAAGTCTAGTCCCGTCCCCCACTATTAACATTTGGAGAATGTGTGCTAAATCACTAGGTAAAAGAATGAAGTCTAAATCATAAACACTGACACCTCTAGGACTGAGGACCCACATATATACACACTGTATATATGTTTTCACTTAGGGTCTTGTCTTTACATATTAAAAAGGCATAATTTCACTATATCCACTCTCCAGCTTTTTCATTTTAAACATATTTCTTTAGAGAATAAATAGTATTCATTATTATAATATAAGTTTGATAGGTAATCACTGCTCAGAGCTGGCGTCTTCTGTGAGATTTTCCCCTTTAATTACCTGCATGTATACCTGTACAGTCCGGACAGTAAAAAGGTGACCTGGTTCGCATAAAACTAAATTTTATGTTCCTAGTGATTAGAATAGTGAAGTCTTCCTGGTAAGATCGATTACAAGAAATGTAGATAAGCATTCTCTGCCTATTCTTAAGCAGGAATGGAATGGAAGAAATACCTATTTCTGAGAGTATAGAACTCCATAATTCAGCAAAAAAAGAAAAAAAAGAAAGAAAAGTATTTTTATTGTGCAATGTGAACATAAATGAGTTTGTGTGATCGATGTAATAAAACAATATCGATGCATTAAAATGTAAAAACGTAATTTGGTGATTTCTTAAGCTGAAACACTGCTATATATATGTAAATATTTTTAAATATATAGTAACTAGTTGGAATTGTATGACATCTTTAGCCTACCTTTTCCAAAGTTCCCTGCCTCCCACATCTCATAGTACTCGCCAGCGAATGCGGCCGGCAGCCCACACTCCAGTCCTCATCCATAGCGGCCATGCAATATTCAGATGAAACAGCGCCTGCTCCCTATGTGCTGTGCAGTGCCATCCCACGTGGCCTCAACTTAAGCTCATCTCCCTCCTGACCTGCTCGCTTGTGACTGTGTGTTCCCCACCCCCCATATTCCCTTAGCACATTACTATTGGCTGGCCTGCCCTGATTATGCCTCTATTGGAGCGGAGCGGGGGTGGCCACTGGCCGTGCATCTTATGCCAGCTGAGAGCAGCTGACTCTCTGTGCTCAAAAAGCAGCCACCGCCACTCCGCTCCCTCACCTGCTCTAAAACAGTTTGCTGTGCTGAATGAGCAGCTCTCTGTCTGTATTCTGCTGCAGTGCAGCTCAAAAAGCAGGTTGCTGGCCACTGCGCTCCCTCACACTGTGCTGCCGTGCTGCCTTTGCTGTGCTCACTTACTGCTTGCTCTCCACACTATGTGCAGCTGCCGGCCCAGTCCCCACATGACTCTGGCACAACTGATTGGCTGAGTTTAGCTTTTTGAGGGGGCACAGCATTCCATTTGGGTGGGCATTACCCCCCAATGCCGTCCCTTGGAGCCGACCCTGGCTTGTCTCATCTTCACATACAGAAATGAAGAACACCCCTTGGAGAAGTATTGCAAAATCTGCCTTTTTAGAATCTAATTAAAGATCTTGCAGTGCTGGAGAATAATTTTATATCTAGTCCCCAATGGATAGTTTGTAGACTAGGAGGTCAGAAGGCAGATATTTAGTTTGTAGGATAATCATATAAGAGCATGAAGAGAAGAAAAGTTCTACATGATACCATATCCAAAAATGCCTCTAGTTCCTGCATAATGTTAAAAAGGCATTGGTTCCATAATTAACATACAATTATATAATTACAGGTAGACCTTAAATGAATGTGAAGGATAAATAAGTGAATCATTTTACATTGTCTTAGGAGTGCAAAAGCTTCTGTCGCTTTACAGGGTAGCAGAACTAAGTATGAGAGAACAAAGAAGAACAAAATGCATTAGAGATCAACTGTGACTAGGTCATAGATACTGTATAAAAAAGATTACGAAATCTGCCCAATAAGCCATCTAGGGTTGAGGCAACTGAGAGTTGCCTGTTTCATCCCCTGGCATTTAACAAAAGTTGTCTAAGTGACAATCAGCGACAATCAACCCCGATCAGCATTGGGATTCTTGCTGCGTTACAGAAAGATGGTGCTTATAGGCCTTACCACTATAGCTCACTGTTCAGTGTCCTATATCTGACATCTGACATTGATTAACCTCAACTCCACAGAAATATGAAAGCTATTCAGTATTGCTGTGCAACCTTTACTGTTGATAGGAGGTCGCCACATGCAGCTGATCTCTTTTTAGTCACCACTGGTTCTTAATTCACGCCATGCAGAAAAATGGCAGTGAAGTTGATGCATTTCCAGGGCCACATGCACACACAACTTTCTGCTGCTCCCCTCTAGTTCAGAGAAAATTTGCAAGATATACCAGAGCTTGTGGCTTTAAAATCTCCTTGTGTAGGAGAGTACAGCAGTATTTCCAGACCATAGTATTCAAGACACATGCACACTTCTGAGCTCATATAGATATACACTCAAGGAAGAGAGCTAAGTTTCAGCAAAGACTACCAAGAGAAGAAGTCAATTTGATATTAGAGGTAAACTGTACTCATTTAAAGGGCCATAATACCCAAATGTTTAAACACTTGAAAGTGATGCAGCATAGCTGTAAAAAGCTGATTAGAAAATATCACTTGAACATCTCTATGTAAAAAAGAAAGATATTTTACCTCAAAAGTTCCTCAGTAGCCACTTCCCATTGTAAAGGATTTCTAAGCAGCATTTTAGTGTGTTTGTCCTGGGACATCTGAAGGGACTAGCATCGTGCACTCTCATATTATTTCACCAATCAGGTAAAGGAAGCTTACTATGAAATCTCATGAGAGTTAAGTCAAATCTCATGAGATCACAGTAAGAGTTCATGACCTCAGCACTGCTGATGCTGATTGGCTGCTGTTCATTTCTTCATTTTTTTTTATTTTTTTACCTGCAGCTGGGAGCAGCTGAGTATAACTTTTTACACAGAACTTACTCTGCTGAGCTGAGGAAATTGTGAGGTAAAATCCTTTTTTACATAGAGATGCTCAGGTGATATTTTCCTGTCAACTTTTTACAGTTATACTGCATCAGTTTCAAGTGATTTAGCATATGAGTATTATGTCCCTTTAATGTTTACTTATATGTCCCTTTAATATGCATTAATCCCACTCACTCATCCTCTCGCTTTAATCTGTTTTCCTCACCTTTATTCTTGAATTACTCTCATTTAAATTGTAAGCTTAAGAGTACCTGTTGTACTTTTTATATTAAGGTGTATTTACTTATGATTATTACTCATGGGTAGAGTTCTCCACTCCTTTTGTTCCTCAATTTGTTGAGACATGTATTTACCTTATCCCATGTATGTAATGTACCACTGTAAAGAGATGTATAAAACTGGTGCTTTATTAATGAAAGATAATACAAAGATAAAATATAAAGAAATTATATATTTATCTTTTTACATGACTTCATTAACACAATAAGCTGGCTTACACAATAACTACATGTTGTTCTCTACAATTAATGTAAACTGTATTTTTTCTTGGCTTGGATTATTCCACAAATCAGACACAAAATTCTGTATGATGAATATTCTTGTCAACCTTACTTTATCTCTACCTTAAGGAAAAACGTGTTTATGTTAAGACAAGAGTGGCTGGTTTGCAAGAGAGATCTAGATTTATTTTAAGAACCCTCAGGGTAGAAGGTAGCTTTCATAAAGAGTAAACAGTCAGTTTCCATTAAACCAAAACTAGTTTAAATTCTGATCCAACATGACCATTTGTCAAGCTCCAACATGAAAAAGTCAGCGCTGTTGGGCTTATATGACCTGTATAACTTCTTCAGGTCCCAGTTGAAACTTTTCAAGGCTATAAAAGCTATAAAGTTATATAAATCTCTGTCTAAAGATATCAACCAACCATTCAGCATTTAATATATGCATCAAGTAAACAAAAAAATTAATTAAAATGAATTCCTTATATTACCACAAAACTTTGCTTTTATTTAAAGTTCGATTCATTATACAGATGGTATTATAATGCTGATTACCATTTATAGAGGCAAATTTATCAAAGGTCTTGCGGACCTGATCCGACAGTGCGGATCAGGTCCGCAAGACCTCGCTGAATGCGGAGAGCAATACGCTCTCCGTATTCAGCATTGCACCAGCAGCTTACAATAGCTGCTGGTGCAGTGCCGCCCCCTGCAGACTCACAGCCAATGGGCCGCCAGCAGGGAGGTGTCAATTAACCCGATCGTACTCGATCGGTTTGAATTGCGGCGATTCCTGTCCGCCTCATCAGGGCAGGCGGACAGGGTTATGGAGCAGCGGTCTTTAGACCGCTGCTTCATAACTGGTGTTTCCTGCAAGTCTGAAGACTCCCCAGAAACACGGGCCCACAAGCTCCGTTCAGAGCTTGATAAATGGGCCTCATAATGTTGACATTTTAGTGCTGATACACTGATGTCGATTTTTACATGGAAATTCACAAGACACTCTGGGTAAGATTACAAGTAGAGTGTTATGAGTTTTCCCGCGCAATGTGGTCTTTTTCCAATCAATTTCCATTGCGCGGGTATTACAAGTCTTGAAAAATCGCGATTGCGCATGCGCATTCGCCTTTTTACGCAACAATCCTTTCCACACTCGAAGAGCTGTAGTTAACAGTTTTGCGCAACATAAAGGTTTCACAAAACACTTCAAAAATACATTACAAAGTACAGTTACACTCATATTAACACTGTCTAATAAAAATGATTAAAACAAATATTGCACACCAAAGTTATAAGGGCTAAAAGATACAAGATCTCAGGTGTTAGAAAAAAAAAAGCTGACGCAGGGATTTTACATTGACATACATACACTTACATAGAGAAACATGGATTTATATGTATAGAGATATGTTTAACTATGGAGATAATGCAAATATTTTACCTTACAATCTTATGCACATTTAACAATATCAAAGAGGGATTTTCAAAGAGATATTTGCATATAGATCTCAAGATATCTAGACATATACTGTTTATATTCATATACATATCTCGCTATAAATAGATATATCAGTCCAAAAGTCATCACATATATAGAGAAATATTTATTTAGAAATAAATAGAACATAGTCTGTTGTGAAAACTTTTTCGCAATATAAAATATTTGCATTTTCATGTACACTTTTCAGGGGAATACATCAAGGGCTTTGCGCAACATATTAAGCTTTTTGTGTGTGTTTTTTTTCTATTTGACTTCTCCATTGACTTCTGTGGGGAATACGTGAATGCGCACGTGATTTAGCTGTTTGCTTTACGCAGCTTAAGTTATTTTGCAACTTGTTATTTTGCAACTTGTGATAGCTGTGCGAAAAAGCCATAACGCGCGCAGTGTTTTTGTAACTGATTTGCCGCACAACTTGTAATCATGCCCTATGACTGTATACTCTCACAACTTTTATACATTTTTTAAATTTTTTTTTAAAAATATTTTCTTTTTTTGATTAGAGTATCTGTGTGGAATTTATTAACAGTCAGCATTCTATGGCTTATAGTAGGGCCGACCAAACAATAGTCCCAGAACCATATCTGGCAGCCAAGGTTTTTTATGTGCCCCCCCCCAGCACCACTGTGTAAAAAAAGATACATATAGTAATTTTGTTTTTACAGAAAAAACTGTTTTATACTTCCCAAATTTGGTACAAAAACACATTTTAAATTGCCTAATGTGACGTGCCAGTACAGAGTAAGTGTGAATATAACGTAATATAGCCTGCGGCCAAGCCTACCATTAGTTACTGACCTCCATGTAAAAAATATTGGGCGCCCAAGGTTTTAAGAGACAATAAACTCCAAACCTAATTACTTATAAATTAATTAATAAATGAAAATGCAATGTACATTCATTATTTATTTTGATATATTTTGCTATAAAATGCCTTGCTTTTCATGTAAAAGTTGAGTTTGTCTCTAGAAGTCAAATAATCTAACCTAAATATGCTACATAATTCCCCAACCAGCTATATACTACATAGGAATTGCTTAGAGCAGTGCACAAACTAGTACTAGCACACCTAGCCCTATTTGGCCACCAATTGAGGGAAAAGAGATAAACCTACTGGCCATCATTGTAGAGTAGTTTGTTAGCTCAATGGGGGAGATATATTAAGCAGCGGATTCTGCTTTTTCCACCCAATGTTTCTGGCTCGCCGGAAACATGTTAAGAAGCAGCGGTCTTAAGACAGCTTCTCCTTAATTTATCCGCAACCTCTGAGGTGGTAGACAGCAATCATCCCGATCAGATACGATCCAGATGATTGCCACCCCCTGCTAGCAAGGGGCAGCATTGCACAAGAATTTGACTAGAAATTCTTGTGTGATGTTAAATGGCGATAGCATATGTTGTCAGCATTTAGCGATGTTGGGTGGACATGATCCGCTACAGTGGATCATGTCCGCCCGACAGTTGATAAATCGTCCCCAATGTCTGGGGTTTACAATTCCTTACTTATTTGCACATATACCTATGTTATATGTTATATATACTATTCATATATACATTGATGACTTTAATGTCCTTCTAAATCAGCTAGCACTGCTTAGTAACTAGCGCTAGATTACTGTTGCAATGTGTTTGCCGCCAAAATCTATAATCTTTTAAAAGAGATAACAGTATCTAGAGCTGGGAAAATGGGAATTACCAGATGATCTTCTCAGCTCACAGGCTGAAAATGTTTTGAAATTGCTGTAACACTGATTTAACTTGAATCATAATTGTCCATCCTAATGCAGGAATGTTTTTTTATTAGCAATATTCTCTCAATATGTGATCATTTTCGGACGTTAGTGTTGACAAGAATTAAAAAGACAGGGGGCGGAGTTGGCTATCAAGGGAGCAAGACATGTTCTGATGAAGCTCCTGACTTTATATACTTCATAACAGCTATTATCCTTACAAATTATCACCAAATGTTTTATGATTTAAACTTTAGAAGGAATAGCAGCAACCACTGAGCTGAGGAACGGCTGGAGGAGTAGAAATCTGAAGGAGATCTCACTCTTTTACCAAGGGACATCCACGTGGCATTACACATCATAGACTGGAGTGTCAGTCGATAACGTGGCTCATATGTGGCAGTAGATTTGTCAGTGAGCTCCTATACTGCAAGATACAGCAACAACGCTTGGCATAACTACCGACAAGGATAATTGCTCCATAGGTCTACTAAACCATAATAGAGCTGACCCCTATCCAAAATGGCGATGGTAATCCTCTTACTACAACAGCTAGAGACAAAGCTAGACACCACTTCCTCAAGCTGCATGCAGAACTTCTCACAGAGCAGAATTCTACAAGAGAGGATTACGGACCCAGCACAAGGAAGTCACAGCATGTGGACAAATTAGCAGCTGCCTCCTCCTCCTTTCCATCACAAAGACTTGAAACTGAAAATGGCTTCAATCACTCATCCACAGACGCTCACCAACATACTTTCTTAGAAGGTGATGTCTGGTCTCCACAGAACATACTCACCCTAGCAAAGAAACCGGACTCCTACTCCAGCATTAGTGAGTGTCCCGCAGAGTTGGAAGAAACAGCCAACCTCGTGGATCGCAGTGACTGTGGAGGTACTTCCGCCATTTCCCCAGCTGTCGGGGGTAGGGCCCTAGAGACTAGGCTGAGTTCGCTAGTGAATACTACCTTAGGACACGATAGTTACATGAAGAGAGTGAGCACCGAAAATGGCGGATACCTGAGATCTATGGAGGTTTTCCTATATAACAGAGTTCTGCTGGCCTATCCTCCTTTACAAGGTACTATGTATAAATGGCCCATGATGAGTCCCATACGAGTCCAGAGGTTGCAACCCATTGTTCCCTCCTCAGGCCTGCTTGCTTCAGGAGTCAGATAAAGAACTCAACCATCCCTACATGCATCATTTGTGACACATATTTTAGATGCTATACATGCTAGCTTAAAAGTTCGTCATTGTTTATATACTGTATTAGTATTATATCTTGTTTGATTTTCTTGAGTTATTAACTCATTTTCACCATACATGCTAAAACCACAAATATGGTAGATTGAACCACCATTTATTAATCTTGAATTATGCTCTTATTCTAGTCAACTCATTCCAGGAATTGTTTGCCCTTATTCTGCTTGGATGCACCCTATTTTACTTTTAGAAAGAGCCTTACGCATCTATCCTTATTAGGGACATGAAGGGGAAGGAGTATGGTCAATATTAGCCACAATTTATTCTAACTAATAATTGCAGGATCCTACATTTAGTAGGGCATATTACAATGTGTTCAGCCCTAGCCAGGACACAGCTACCCACTCTCATTTTGAAGGATTCCATTCCTAACTCTAGTCAATATTTTTCATAAGCCTACGTAGTGCTACATTGCTCTATAATCAGTCACATTGACTATTTTACTCAAGCTCACTTGAATTGCTAACATCCTAGGAGTTTAGACACATCTCTCTATATATATCAAACGCTGGTGTGACTTTGTTTTCAATAGAGTAAACAGCATCCTAGTATTCATGACATGAGTTGTTATAGGTATAATCCTTGCTAACCCATACTGGTCTTTTCTTTTCCCAGATGAATGTTTATGCTCCTAAATGTTGTGCATATGTATCTTTTTCCAGCTATTATTATGCATGACCATTTCAAGCTTGAAACACGGTACTTATCTTTCTCCTGGGAATAGAGTTTATATCTCTAATGTACGCTTCCCCCTACATAATCCACATTTTTCCCTCAGGTATCATTCCCTGTGTACAGTATGGGGACTTTCAGAGCCTGGTCATCAGTGACACAAGCTAGTTTCCTATCCATAATATACCATAAAGACTAGTAAAACCCCATATAGCGTATCCCCTCCTAATCTCCTTCATTGAATTAGGACATACTTCCTTCCCATACTATAGTCTGCAATAGGCATATACATATTCACGCAATTTATCATATTAGGTCCCCTAGACTTGAATAGTTCTCTTGATACCTATGTCCCTATGCCCAAAATAGACACTATATATCACTAACAGAATTGAACTCACACGCAGTACCCAACCACTCAGTATATACCAACAACATATGATCTAACCTATTGTCCCCCACAGCTCCTCTCTTATCTCAGCAATTAAGGCTCCTATAATTATTGTTAGAGCTTATCTGAGTCTCTCACATCAATTATGGGTTTTCTCTGCATTGTCACCTGTTTATTAGTTCATTGTTTATAATGTATGTTAAGTGTGACACAACATTTTGATGTTTCAGCTGTTATGTAACAATAGGAAAGTAACCTTAAGCTAAGCTCTCAGCTACTATAGTTCAATACTACCTAAAGTATAGTCTCATGGAGGTTATTCCCTGATTAACATCTCCCCTCTTACGCCATGTCTTATGTGATAAGGTGGATATTAGCACCATATTTCTACCCATCCAAACCTGTAGGTGCGTTTGCCATCCAATCAATCCTTTGCCTTCCACCCACTAAAGGTGTTTGATTAAATTAAGCTACTGAACCCCCTACATGTCACCTATATTGTTACTAGGCTCTCCAAACCTTGGCATCTACAATATATAACAATCTCCAATATTAAGTAGAATTTGGTTTACAGAAAAAGAGGTTACAAATAGTTACACCCAGTTTATATATTTCTGATTCATCTATAGCTCTCTCGCTAGATGACATAGAATACCACCTGATAGAGTAACATAGGTTGTTGTCACTTCTCAATGAACAACGTGATGCTGTGCTTTCCTTATGTAAACTGGTATCTTGTTGTTGTATTATGTTTAAACCTCAATAAAAATATAAAAAAAAAAGACAAATGCCCTGTTTCTGGCTGGTTTGATAAATTTTCATGTATGGCAGTCCAGGAGCATCATGGGAGCATAAGCAGTGAGGTAGGTGGAGGGTACCAGGGGGAACAGGGGACAAGGAGGGAGTAGGAGTTACACAGCAGTGTCCCCCCGTGGTGCGTTAGTATAATAGCTTTTTCCTTGAGTTGCATAAAGTAAAATTGGAAGGATGCCCTCTGCTAAGTCTTGGACAAGTTACAACACTGTGTTTCTGTGCCAAAATATAGCCTTGGGCCCCTTCCAAACTACCTGTGTCTTACTCACCCTTACTCTGCTCCTCCAGCTTGTCATAATGTCAACATGACAAGAAGCAGTAGCATAAGTAACTGTGTATCATATTACATCTCTTATTTGTACAAATGTGGATGTATCATGGCTGTTTATACATATATGCTCTTATTTTTAATAGATAAACACTGGGCAGCAATAGATAAACTATGGACAGCAATGTTTTGGCAGCTGGTTTTTAACAACTTGTATGTGTAATGTTAATACAAGTTTTTATGCATAATACAAGTCAGATTGTTATAGTGCAAATTTAATATGCTTTTAAAATGTGTATTTAATTGAGCACTATCCTAGCTGTACGTATCAGACCATCCCATACAGAAATATAGATTATGCCCCTTAGAAATATATACAGCTAACAGAATAGAATGTGCCTTTAGTTCATCAGTCATGGATACCTTCAGATCATCTCATACATACCCAGCCTACCTGGTTTGCGCTGCAATAGTGCACTAGATTTGTGAGTACATCTCTTGCTGTGTGTGGTTCATTTGTGTTTTTAAATATGTTGAGGATATTATGCCATTGGAGCGCCTTCTTTTGTTCTTTGTATTTTAGTGATTGTGAATGTTTACGAAGAGCTGATCATTGGTGTATTATATAAGAGCTATCAGCAGTAGACTATGGTGGTGCCTTTGTTTATTGGACCATAACTTACACCAGAAATATCTAGGTCCTCAGCCACAGCAGAAAAAACTACCCAATTTTTATATATATATATATATATATATATATATATATATATATATATATATATATATATATATATATATATATTATATATTATGTATAATTGTATAATTTTAGTTATGTTTATATATATATATATATATATATATATATATATATATATATATATATAATGAATATATATGTATATAAATATATATACACATATACTGCATACACATATATACATACCTAGATACACTTTGGAGCCCTTTCCACTCAAATACCTGAAAATATGAAAAATAATTTTTATTCAATTGTAATATTTAATAATGTGTTTTCCTGTGTATGAAAGAAATGTCCAAATCTCCAGCGAATTATAGTGACCTTTATTTGCAAATATATGAAGGATCCAACAACAGATCAGCAGTTTTAGGTTCAACACTAACCCTTAATCATGCTTAAACTATGTCATATTACCATACTTTTTAAATAGTTTACTAAAAGACGCCAAAAACATAGTACCAATATACCACCTAGTAGTTAAAAAAAATATTACATTGAAAAAAATCTTATTTGAACTATATATATATATATATATATATATATATATATATATATATATATATATATTAAAGTATTGTATCAATAAATAAGACAATACAGTACTATATTGATAACATATACATAGGCTAAAGGATATATAAAGGATACACTGCAAGATAATATTCGTTTACCAAAATACTGACCAGTCACAATCGCTATTTAAGACTTTAGGAAACATTCGCCTAGATTTAGAGTTTTGTAGGTAAAGACCAGCGGTGCTAATGCTCCTTTTTTTTCCAGTGCACCCTTAAGACAACGCTGGTATTTAGAGTTGTCTGAATGGCTGCGTTAGCCTCAGAAAAAGGAGCGTTGAGCATAATTTAGCTCCACTTCAACTCTCAATACCAGCGCTGCTTACGGTAGCGGTAAGCTGGAAAAACGTGCTCATGCACGATATCCCCATAGGAAACAATGGGGCTGAGCTGGCTGAAAAAAAACCTAACACCTGCAAAAAAGCAGCGTTCAGCTCCTAACGCAGCGCCATTGTTTCCTATGGGGAAACACTTTCTAAGTCTGCACCTAACACCCTAACATGAACCCCGAGTCTAAACACTCCTAACCTTACACTTATTAACCCCTAATCTGCCGCCCCTGCTATCGCTGACACTTGCATTTTATTATTAACCCCTAATCTGCCGCTCCGGACACCGCCGCAACCTACATTATCACTATGAACCCCTAATCTACTGCCCCTAACATCGCCGACACCTATATTATATTTATTACCCCCTAATCTGCCCCCCCGCAACGTCGCCGCCACCTACCTACACTTATTAACCCCTAATCTGCCGACCGGACCTCGCTGCCACTATAATAAATGTATTAACCCTTAAACCGCCGCACTCCCGCCTCGCAAACACTATAATAAATTGTATTAACCCCTAATCTGCCCTCCCTAACATCGCTGCCACCTACCTACAATTATTAACCCCTAATCTCCCGCCCCAATGTCGCCGCTACTATAATAAAGTTATTAACCCCTAAACCTAAGTCTAACCTTAACACCCCCTAAGTTAAATATAATTTAAATTAATATAAATAAATTTACTATAATTAAATGAATTATTCCTATTTAAAACTAAATACTTACCTATAAAATAAACCCTAATATAGCTACAATATAACTAATAGTTACATTGTAGCTATTTTAGGATTTATATTTATTTTACAGGCAACTTTGTATTTATTTTAACTAGGTACAATAGCTATTAAATAGTCAATAACTATTTAATAGCTACCTAGTTAAAATAATTACAAAATTACCTGTAAAATAAATCCTAACCTAAGTTACAAATACACCAACACTACACTATCAATAAATTAATAAAATAAATTACCTACAATTATCTAAACTAAAATACAATTAAATAAACTAAACTATAATACAAAAACAAACAAACACTAAATTACAGAAAATATTTTTTTTTACAAGAAGTTTAAACTAATTACACCTAATCTAAGCCCCCTTATAAAATAAAAAAGCCCCCCAAAATAATAAAATGCCCTACCCTATTCTAAATTACAAAGTAATCAGCTCTTTTACCAGCCCTTAAAAGGGCTTTTTGCGGGGCATTGCCCCAAAGTAATCAGCTCTTTTACCTTTTTAAAAAAATACAACCCCCCCCAACATCAAAACCCACCACCCACACACCCCTATTCTAACCCACCCAAACCCCCTTAAATAAACCTACACTTTTCCTATGGGGAAATCGTGCACAAGCACGTTTAGCCAGCTTACCGCTACCGTAAGCAGCGCTGGTATTGAGGTGAGATGTGGAGCTAAATTTTGCTCAACGCTCACTTTTTAGAGGCTAACGCTGGGTTGAAAAAAAACTGTAATACCAGCATTGTTTGTATGTGAGCGGTGAGCTGGAAATGAGCGTTAGCAATGCAAGCCTTACCGACAAAAACTTGTTATCTAGCCGATAGAATTTTTTTTTTTAAACAAGCTTTATTGAACAATTAATCATTAGTTCATAGGTGGCAATTACATCATTAGTTCATAGGTGGCCATTTGGTTACATTTAAAGTAATGCAATTTTTCCATAATTAATAGCTCCTCTACAGAGGAGCGCCATTCTGCCAACATGGGGACCTCCCTAGACTTCCACAACCTAGGGATGAGTTTCTTAGCTCCTGTGAGCATTAGTAGAAGGAGGGCTTCTAAACACATAGAACAAGGATTTTCCTTGGTATCAGACATGTTAAACAGGCTAGTAATGTAACAAGCAAGCTTGGAAAACACTTTAATCAAAGTAAATAACACTTTAAACAAAAACGGTACTGTGCCTTTAAGAGAAAAAAAAGCTGTACAAACTCTGCAAAACAGTTTAAAAAAGCAGTAAACACAACAAAATTTTTACAGTAGCATCATAAAGCCTTAGTAACTTTGCACCACTATGCAAATAAACAATTAACCCCTTAATGTAAAAACCGGATTAAAAAAACTTCAAAACCGGTAAAATAACGTTCAGCACCTTGCCACAGCTCTGCTGTGGCGCCTACCTGCCCTTTAGGAATGATTTGTGGGGAAAAAAAACCCTCTTTACAGCCCTCAAATACAGCAGGAATCTCTGGAGAAGTAGCTGGATGCTTCTGAGGTAAATAAACTGTGCAACTGAAAATAGGCCCCTCCCACCTCACTCGAAGTTATGGGGCCTAAAAAACACCACAGAGTGTTTCTTAAACTAGCCATGTGGGTTAATAACCCTTAAACAAGCCACAAAGACCCCTTAAAGTCCCTCAAAAAACGTTTTATTTGTAATTAAACTAAAACGTTTTTACCTATTAGTGTCACCAGTAACTATGAGCCCTTTATGCAAGCTTGGATTCCTCTTTTACTGAATACAGCTTACCTTTCCCAACATGGGGAGATTGCCAGCCTTTTCTAGAAATAACACAGTCTGTCTAGAAAAAAAATAGACTGAACATACCTCAATGCAGTTTAGCCTGCAAACTGTTCCCCCAACTGAAGTTTTCCTGTACTCTTCAGGCCTTGTGAGAACAGCAGTGGATCTTAGTTACAAAATGCTAAGATCATCATCCTCCTTGCAGAAATCTTCATCCTTTTTCTGCCAGAGAGTAAATAGTACACACCGGTACCATTTAAAATAGCAAACTTTTGCTTGAGAAAATAAAAACAACATTTTTGTCACCACACTCACTTTGCCCTTCCTAGCAGTTAAGCAGGCAGAGAGAATGACTGGGGGTGGAGCTAAGGGAGGAGATATATAGACAGCTCTGCTATGGGTGCTCTCTCTGCCACTTCCTGTAGGGAAGGAGAATATCCCATAAGTATGGATGAATCAGTGGACTCGATACATCTTACAAGAGAAATGTAAGATTCCTGTTCTTAGACTATAAGGAGAGCACATGCGTTTGCTGAGCTCGTAGTAAGGTATCTCAGGGTTTTCTATGATAGGGAGCATTGGTGAAAAAGGTGATGACATGTGTGTGCTTGTGGCTATCAGTCTGTCCCACACCAGCAATGTCTCGAGTATTATGTGGTAATTTTGAATCAGCTTGGGGCGTTTAGGCGTAGGGGTCCACACCAAGGATCCAACATTATTTAGCTGAAGAATCTGTCCATCTATTCTAACCCATTGTTTTTGCGTGGTGTTATGAGACCATTCAACCAGTCTCTGTAGGAAAATGGTCTTTCTATACAAAGCTAGATCTGGAAAACCCAGTCCTCCCCTGTCTCTAGGAAGATATAGTGTCTTTCTAGGTATTCTTGGTCGTGTACCTGTCCAGATAAATTGCTCTATGGTTCTCTGTAGGTGAGGTAGGAAGTCTGTCGGCAAGTGAATAGGGACCATTTGCATCACATATAATATTCGTGGTAAGATATTCATCTTAATTAGTCCTATCTTCCCTAGCCATGAAAGCGATTTATTCCTCCAGGAGGACAGATCGTTGATTATCTCCTTTCGCAGTGTTAAGTAATTATTTTTAAAAATGTTTGAAGGGTGTGCAGATAAATATACCTAGATATTTCAGTTTAGAGGCAGCTATAGGCACATTATACTCCGTTGCAGGAGCTGAATATGTTCAATGGGGGTGTTTATGTTTAGAAGTTCTGACTTTGATAAATTTAAGTGGAAGTTGGAAAGCACTCCGTATTCTTTAATCTCTTTCAAGAGCACTGTGTTAGCGATGTTGGGGTTTTCTATCAGACTGTTAAACAGTTGAAGCATCACCGGGCATAAAGTTTTACAAAAAAATTTATAATATTTAAGTGAATAGCCGTCAGGGCCTAGGCATTTTCCACTAGGGAAGTCTTTAAGAGCCTGAGAAAGCTCCTCTGCGGAGATGGGCTCATCAAGGCTGTTCTTTTGATCTGAGTCCAATTGTGGCAACTCCAATGTTTCTAGGTATTGACCAATGAGCCGAGTTTTGGCCTCAACTGTATCAGTGCGTTCCTCAGAACTCGACTTGTGTGTTATATTGTATAACGCCTTGTAATATGCATGAAAATAATTCACAATTTGTTTGCTGCCTTTCAACTTAGTGCCATCTGGATTTTGAATATAATGTACGTATGTTTTAAGCTGTTTTCTTCGGGTCGCCCTAGCTAACAGTTTCCCTGTTTTTTTACCCCCTTCATAATATTGCTGTTTTATCGCCAGAGACTTACGCTGGGAGGACTCCAACAAATGGGCTTGAAGGTCCCTCTTTGTACTTTCTAATTTATTCTTGGTCTCTGCATCCCACGGGGTACTTTTGTGTATTGCTTCCAGTTGAGTTATAGTGTTTAGTAGATGGGTATACTTTAATCCAGTGATTTTTAACCTTTTTTTGCCGTGGCACACTTTTTTACATTAAAAAATCCTGTGGCACACCACCATCCCAAAATTTAAAAAAAATCACACATTGTAGTTTAATACAGCATATATATACACATACACACAAACACACACATACTGTATGTATTGTGATGTTATGCCATGACTCCTACAAACTACCCCTGCACTGGGAGTAAAAAACAAGCAAAGTTTAAAAAATATGTCACACTGTTGTCAGTCTGCCGCGGCACACCTGAGGATCTCTCACGGTACACTAATGTGCCACGGCACACTGGTTGAAAAACACTGCTTTAATCTATACTGTTTGTTGAGGCGGGCTTTGTGTTTGAGGAATTCTCCTCGGATGACACATTTATGAGCCTCCCAGAAGTTTATTATTGAAGTCTGCGAGGGGTCATTAAGTTGTATGTAGTCAGTCAAGGATTTTTGGATTTCTGTGCTTATTATAGGATTGTCCAGTAAGGTGTCGTCAAGTCTCCAGATATAAGTTGTGGGGGGGAGGTCAGGCCATTGAATCACCCAGGTAACTGGAGCGTGATCTGACCAGGTAATTGATCCAATGGAGCAAGATGTAACCATGTCCAGTCCAGTTGTGTTAGTAAAAAAGTAGTGAGAGAGGAAGAGAAGAGAGGCGCCCAAAACATAAAACAGTATCGTGATGTGAAAAGGTAGGAACCCCTAGCTGTCAGAAAGCCCCGCTGATCCAGATACTCACAAAATCGGCGGCACAGATGACGTGCCTCTAAACGCAGGTCGGGACTGTTGAGAGTCACCCGACTGACACACCTCCGTAAGCGTACGTCACTCCCTGTCCACCAATCGACACTACACCTCTGCTGGCCTCGTGTGTCTCCGAACAAACTCGAACACTGCCACTTTCTGTATTCACATCAGTAATTCCTCATGCAGATCTTCTTCAAGTTCGGTTATTCTTATTCCTTGTCATGTAGTCAGCCATGAAGATGATAGGGAAGGATTGGTGCTGAATTGATCCGAGAGGAACACTGATCACTTCGCAAAGTCCAAAAGGAGCTTTGATATTTTAGTCATGAACAAGTGTTGATCAGTATTCGGACTATAGAGAGTAGCTAAAGTGATTAGATGTTCATATAATAGCCCTATCAATAATAAATATCTACCATCTGGGTCTTTTTCTACATGCAGAATTTTAAGAGGGACTGAGTGATGTATCAGTATACCCACACCACCTTTTTTGGAGAGGCCTGAAGCGAAGATAGCTGTGGGGTATTGTGAGTTGAACCATCTTGGCTCCCTGCCCCTACGGAAATGTGTCTCCTGGAAGAATAGTACATGACTACATAGATTTTTGAGGGCTTTTAAAGCTATGGACCGCTTACCTGGGTTATTCAGCCCTTTGGCGTTGATAGTGGTTAGAGTAAGGCCGTGAGACCCAAATTTACTATGTTGATGATTCATATTGTATGGGGGAAGAAAAAAAAAAAAAAAAAAGGGGGGGGATGGGAGGGAGCAAGGAAATAGGGTGTCTTGGAATAAACGAACAGTACACAGAAGGTTGGTTAGAGATTATTTATAAGCAATCAATAACCTTCCAAAAACAGATAACAAACAGAATAAATTGGGGTAGTAACCCCCCGGCAAAAATAACAATAGAATTATATAAGGACTCTTGGTAGCTACTAGGCCACTTTTCCAAGAGGTGATAAGAAGTAGGCATAGTGTATCGGGAATAGGGGTGGGAATGGAGAAGAGGGAGCAAGCCAGTGCAGCTTACGGAAGGGGGGTGGTAGGTAGGGGTAAGGTGAGAGGATCAGCATTTAGATGCAAAAAACATATGAGTCACAGTATTAATTTATGCATGCTATTATATAACAAATAGTCAGATAAGTGTCTCAAATAACTCAGGATCAATGAAGGGCATTCTCAGAGTCTCTTGCTTAAAGTCTGATTATTAGAACACATTGGGGAACTCAACTAAATAACATTGTTGTAACAAACTAAGTAAAGTCCATATACTTCCTCTTTGAACTCATTACACCAGAACCTCACAAATCAGGTAACAGAGTTGGAAGTCCCAGGAGACTAGTCAGTGCCCCGATGGGTCTCTCATATTGCAAGACTGTCGTAGAATGTTTGAATGTCCGCTCCTGCCTTGTAAGTTGCTGTTTTATTATTATGTGTGGCCACTAAGGATACTGGAAATCCCCAGCGATAGGGGACTTTGTGCGCTCTTAGTTTAGCTGTAATGTGTCCTATGTCCCTCCTTTTCTGTAGGGTGGTTGGGGATAAATCTGAGAAGATCTGAAGCTCCTCACCTGCATGTTGTACCGGGTGTTTGTTACGAGCATGCCGAAGAATCTCTTCTTTATCTTTGTATTTCAAGAAGCGGACAACAATGTCTCTGGGGGGTGGTTTTGCTCTGAGCGCTCTGTGAGCTTGTTCTAATGTTATTTCTGGGGAGGAAGGGGTGCCTTTCAAAGTGCGGAACAGACTCTGTAGGTAACCTTCTATTGCAGGAGGATGTATGGACTCGGAGACCCCTCTAATGCGTAGATTGTTCCTACGACCCCGGTTGTCTAGGTCTTCAAGCTTGTCGGATAATTGCTGTATGACTTCCGTGTGACCTTGGATTTCGGTACTCATAAGCTGAGTGGAGGTCAAACTGGCTGCCTGCGCAGTTTCAACTTGTGTGACCCTGGTATCTAGTATATTAATGTCCTTTCTGAGGTCTTTAAAGAGGGTGCGCATTTCTTGCACTGCATTGTTGATGTCCTCTTTCGAGGAAAGGTGATGCAGATCCTCTTTTGTGATTAGGTGCTTCGCCTGCACATCAGTGTTCTGAGGCAGGTTTCTACTATATGGCTGTCTGGCTTCCATTGTGTCTGGTGGGGATGAGTTAGGCTGTTCCACCTTTTTCAGGTATTTATTTAGAGTGCGCACTGGTGTGTGTTTATCAGCCTTGTTTTGCTTCTTATAAGGCATTACTCAGTTATCCCCCCCACAATGAATAAGGGTCTGGGGCAGCTGAAAGCACAGCAATCTCCTGTCTTTAATAATGAACAATTTGGGAGTATATGTGGAAATAACAGCAAACTGAGTGATGACCAGAGTGTGCAGCCAACACTGTTGCAGTAAACACTTTGTGTATGTGAGAAAACCAATCAGGACCCTTTGTTAAGAGGCTTTTGCAGGTTATGAACCCCTGGTGAAACCAATAATAAAATTATGGAAACATTTTTAAACAACACTCCAATATTATATGCAAGTAGAGTAACAAACTTTAGCAAAGCGAGTCACAAGGACATTATAATGTACTAACTGCGCCGCTTATGAGCTCAATGTAAAATGCAGGAATGAACTCTCAAGCCCCCCTCTAGCTTCGGTATCTTTTTAGTTTTATGTGAGGAGATCTAAGTATGTCCAAGTCGTCCCTCCTCCCTAAGGTCTTTAGCAGGCCGGGCTATGTGCGACTAGCAAATTAGCGATACACCGCTAGTGATTCTGAGGAGAACGGTCCTGAATTGAAGCCGGGTACACCGCACAGCCGACAGTCCCCCTCTCAGAGCAAAGACCAGTGGGGCGCAGTTAGGCCCTATCTCCTATATCAGCGTGGGAGACTACATGTAATATGTGGTTGTTTGCTCACCCGGATCCTCTTTGTTGCGCCGCTCCCGGCAAAGTTGCAGTGAAGTGCTGTTATGTTCCGGGACTCTACTCGACAAGCAGCTCGGTAAGGTGATAGTGAACTGTTATAAGCAACGTTCCTCTAGGGTGTTAGGATGTTAAATTCAACCCAAGGCAGTTTGTTGCAGGCAGCTTCCACTCTGCTCTAATGAGGGACGCGGCTGTACTTTCTTTTTGTCTCTTGCAATGTGCAATATTGCGTGTCTCCAGAAGCAGATTAGATAGAGGGCAAGTTAAGAAGGTATTTTCCTGAAAGGGTAGTTTTTAGAATATTATTATGCCTAAATATAGCGTTATTTTGCCTGAGGGTTCAAGAGCTCTCTTAATGCAAAGCCATCACCCTGCGTTGCTAGGCTCCACCCCCTAGCCGATAGAATTTTAATGGATTTTCATTCTTATCAACATTTAATTGTGTAAAATGAATGTCCACAGGACTATTCGTGCTACCAAACAAATTACACTTTCAGCACATTCGCCCATCTCTAGTGTAAAGTCAATGAGCACAAAGAGCTAAGAAAAACTTTAATGCAGAGGGGAAAAATAGCTCAGCACTGAATCTGTGCTTAGAGTAACAGGATATGGGGGAAGGGCAGTTTTCTATGGCACAATTCATTCACATTCCTACTCTCTCCAAGGGGCCAATTTACCAAAGTGCGAGCGGATGTGATACGATGTAGCGTATCATGTCCGCTGCACATCGATAAATGCCAACAGCATACGCTGTCCGCATTCATCATTGCACAAGCAGTTCTAGTGAACTGTTTGTGCAATGCCGCTCCCTGCAGATTTGCGGCCAATTGGCTGCTAGCAGAGGGTGTCAAGTCAGCCCGATTGTGTAGGATTGGCCGGATTGATGTCCACGGCCTCAGAGCAGGCAGACAAGTTATGGAGCAGCAGTCTTTAGACCGCTGCTTCATTACTGCTGATTCCTGCAAGCCTGAAGACTCACACGGAAATAGGGGCATCAAGCTCCAACGCGGAGCTTGATAATTCGGCCCCCTATGTTTTTATTTTTTTATTTTTTTTTGTGTTATATCTAAATGATCCATGCTTGTATATTAAGGTTGCATGACCCTTCATGTGTCTTCCCTCAGGTTATCAGAAATATATGAGACAAAACAGTTGGCTGTGGAGGGTTCAGTTGCAGCAGATTTCTTTTTTTTTTTTTTTTAAATAATTTTTATTGAGGTTTTTGTCAAAATAAACATTTGGTAATTGCCAATATACAATAAAAAGAGAAAACAGGGGAGTATTACAAAGTGAGCTGCAGACATATGACAAATAGGAGAACCAAATAATTGAAAGACAATTACATTCTCATATTATACAGTATTGGAGAGGGCCACTCATGGACCCCAAATGAAAAACCTCATTTTTTTTTTTTTGTTTTCTAGGATAATATAATGTTGAGCTCCCTTACTAATAGATGGATTTATAATGAAACATTGGAACACCTCCATAAAATTAACTAACAGCTGTGTTAAAATAGCATGCGTAGATGACACATATTAGTGATCAGTCCTGCTGATCTAGATGGGCATATGAACACATGCCTATTATGCTATGAAGGGTTAGATACTTAGGGAGCAATTTAGAGCTGTGATTCAGATGCGGTATAGACGAGACAAACCGCCTTGTTAGTTCCCCTAGAGAAGGGGATACATTATTGTGGGGGGAGGGGGGGGGGGAGGAGGTGGTGTTTTACATATTTTCCAAAATTATCTCACCGTAGAGGAGCATTTAAACAGGATAAAATGCACCTTAGGACTATCTACGTTATATAAAATATGAACAGGAAGAGTTTAAACACGCAATAATAAGCGATGCGAGTACCATATAAAGAAATGTGATACATTATACATGCTAATAGTGAAATAGCTATACTTAGAACTATGCAACAAAACATGTTAAGAAATGTAATGGAAGAGGAGGAGTTAAATTTAAATGAGCAAAATCAGGGATAAGGATTTCTTTTCTGTCTGATATTAGCAAGTAGGACCAGTCATAATAAGTATATTCATTGGTAGGCCAGGTTTGATAGATACCCCATTATCTACAGGAAGTACTGTCCCTGAAGTAACATGAGGGAGACTACAGAGCACATCATAGGCCAAGGGCTGACATACGTTATGAAGGGCATAATAGTGAACATAGGGAATACGGCTGTTCCACAAGCTTGCAGCAGTTATGCACTGCCATCTAGGCACGGGCCCTATGCCCAGACAACAGACACCACTCTTATGCGTGTAAGTGAGCTATTCCCAATAGTTGCTCACTCGCTCTCCTCGACCTGGTTAAATGATATATTTAATGCCCTTTGCGCTAACTATGGAATGAAACAATTGAAATCTGAGTGATCCCTATATCTATGCAAGGATGATAACTGTTACTGAGTGGACTATGAGTATTCAGCAAGTGATCATGACAACAGAGGTGGAAAAATAGTAGACTTTATCATATACTATGTGCAGAGGGGCTAGCTATAAATTTTGCAAGGCATGTAGCAATAAATTGTGGGTATCTGAAATAGTTAACATTCATTCACAATTATAGATGTAATATCAGTTGCGAGTCTGGTAATGAATAACAATAAGCATAATAAACAAAATAAGGGCCAACCTTACACAACATAGAATGAATAGCAGATAGAACACTGTTAAGAAAGTATTTAAATGTGGAATAGTTAACTCATATCTAACAAAAACCTACATATATAGTAGTAGTAGAGATTAAGAACCAGCAGGTAAATTAAAATAGCACCCAGTTTACTAGATAAACCACAATCTGATAAGAAAGATGCGTGCTATTAGACTCAAAAATACCAAACAAGGTAGCAGCCTTATTCCTTGTAGGTTGGCTATAGTGTATATATAGGAAATAGGCAGTAATGTGGCATAAATCTACAGTATATGGAGTCTTTTACATATACTATGTGCAGTGGGGCTAGCTATAAATTTTGTAAGGCATGTAGCAACAAATTGTAGGTATCTGAAATAGTCAACATTCATTCACAATTATAGATGTAATATCAGTTGCAAGTCTGATAATGATTAACATTAAACATAATAAACATAATAAAGGCCAACCTTACGCAACATAGAATGAATAGCAGATAGAACACTGTTAAGAAAGTATTTAAATGTGGAATAGCTAGCTCATATCTAATAGAAACTTACATATATAGTAGTAGTAGAGATTAAGAACCAGCAGGTAAATTAAAATAGCACCTAGTTTACTAGATAAACCACAATCTGATAAGAGGGATGCGTGCTATTAGGCTCAGAAATACCAAACAAGGTAGCAGCCTTATTCCTTGTAGGTTGGCTATAGTATATATATAGGAAATAGACAGTAATGTGGCATAAATCTACACTACATGGAAACGTTTTAGCAATTTTCACATATCACAGTAAATATAAACATTCCTCAATAAACAGTCACAACAGTTATAATAGGGATGAAAATACTTCAGGTTAACTCATGTAGCAGAGATATAACAATTCCAAAAACTGTCAACAAGAGCTGTATGTGGCATATAGAGTCAGTAACAAAATGTTTGCATATAGGCTCACAAACTGCCTCATGCTAGGACAGATCCTCTAGTTGTTGACTGAAGCAATAAAAGCTATTATCACAGATAGGGAGTCTATGGAAAATGTACATATAAAACTGAAGGTCCGTGGCTCTAATGGATCTAATAGATAACCTCTAAAATAGCTGTGCAGATATGAACTGGTTGCAGAGCGTATACAAGCCATGGAGAGTGGTGTGTTATAAATCTGTAGTGCAGGTTGCAACGTGTGTATGCTCATACATATCCTAGGGTTGACGGTTTAGGTGCATCACATACAAAAACTCTGGAGCCCCATTCTATAGTTGTGAGAGCAGTCAGTATTAACACTCTTGACAGAAGTATACATGTGAGCGATGTGCGGGCTGCAAAGGGTACTCGTAGGATAGATAGGGTGTTCAAGGGACAATAAGCATCTGAAAGATCAAGGTCTCTAAACTCTAACTATATACACGTTAATATGGACTCAGATTAAGCATGTAAAAGTGTGCTGACACCAGGGAGTTCCGACCCGTCTATCCCACACCAGTCTGTGTATATGTCGCTGTCACAGCTCGCCCAGTACTGCTATCACGTAGCTGTGGTGAAGAGACCCAAATATGGCTGCCACCCACGGAAGCTACACATATTATGTTGCGAAGGGGGACTGGCGTCAGGATTTGATCTCCCGTGTAGCATGTCTGATCAATAGCCGACCTGTAAACCAGATCCGCAGCAGTGCAGCTTCTGACCCTAGTATCGCAATCCAGCCAGACCTCACGGCAGTAGTTATGAGTGTCTCTGTGTTTTGGCGGATCAGCATGGCTGCACAAGACCTCGTGGCTCAGTACTGCGGCGCAGCTAATTTGAGAAGTGGCAGGATCAACAGATTTCAAAGTCAGGGCAACATGGCTATCAGCTGATTGTGTGGGCTTGATCTCACCCGCATCTGTGTTAGCGTAACACTCGTGTAGGACCTGTTCCAAGCTTTCAAAATGATCCTGCAGAATCTGCTTCACTGCCAGCCACCATTCATCCCAGGCCCCCATCGCAACTTGACTTCCAGATCTCATATAGAACTAAAAATAGCCATCTGAGGGTTCCCAATGATTCTGACGGTGCTGTGCTTGAGAATGTCCCCTTTTGATATAAAGAAGGTTACTGTAGATATCAATAAATATTACTTGTAATAATTAAGAGCCAGGAGCTCTTCACATATGCGTCTGGTTTCTTTGCTAGTTGGCTCCGCCCCCCTGCAGCAGATTTCTTAGTGTTTATAGCAGCAACAAATCTTATCAGTAGTTAAAGGGACACTAAATTCATTTTATAAGCAGAGTATTAAGGGTCTTATATTAGCACCAGCAAATGAATTGTGTTTTACAACATATATTTATGCTAAATGTGTTTTTATCTATGTATCTAGGGGTGGGGGCATATTCTTGAGGAATCTGGGGCACCCGAAATTCTGCTTAGTGCTCTGCTGATGTTTTTCTGCCATATCCCCACATTAGCTTATAAGCACTGCCTTTTATCCATACTATTAAGTTTGAAGCTAATTTTAACTCTTAATTATGGAAAGCAGGGTGAAGGTACATACTGTATATCTGCTATTAAATCAAACCAACTCTGCCTAAATACAGTGCTTTCATTTTTCCCTGCTCTTATCTATAGAAACAGTTACTAAAAGCTTCCCTGTGCACACTGCTATATGCTTAGTGTATACATTTGGAGCCAGGAAAGCCAAAGTAGGTCATTTAACCTCTTGCGGTAATTGGTGCATGTTACCGTCAATCAGCCAGAGGAAAGGGCTGTTCTTGTTTGGTAAATGGTTTTATAGATAGTAAAGAATATTAACTGAATTTAAAGAATTATAATATATCCATGTGTTGTCTTTTAGACTATTTAAAGGGACATTCTAATCAATACTGAAATGCATATCAATGCATTCCAATTTCTTTTAGAAACAAATTTGCAATGCAAAAATGCCTCTTGTAAAAGCTATAACTGTGATTACATGAACTGTACATGGGACTTGTGGAGTATATTTATAATTTGTGGCTACTCAGACAATTAATGGTGGGACATATTGAGTTAGTGCCTACAGTGATAGTTTTTACTATAAGCATTTTTACTTAAAGTATATTGCAAATATGCTTCTAATCATCTTCCATGATTCAGCTACAGTATACAATTTGAAATCCTTTGTTAAAGGAGCAGCATTATACTACTGGGAACTAGCTGAACACATAGGATGAGCCAATAACAAGAGGCATATATATACAGTATCCCACAAAAGTGAGTACACCCCTCCCATTTTTGTAAATATTTTATTATACATTTTCATGTGACAACACTGAAGAAATGACACGTTGCTACAATGTAAAGTAGTGAGTGTACAGCCTGTATAACAGTGTAAATTTGCTGTCCCCTCAAAATAACTCAACACACAGCCGTTAATATCTAAACCGTTGGCAACAAAAGTGAGTACACCCCTAAGTGGAAATGTCCAAATTGGCCCCAAAGTGTCATTATTTTGTGTGGCCACCATTATTTTCCAGCATTGCCTTAACCCTCTTGGGCATGGAGTTCACCAGAGCTTCACAGGTTGCCACTAGAGTCCTCTTCCACTCCTCCATGATGACATCACAGAGCTGGTGGATGTTAGAGACCTTGCGCTCCCCCAACTTCCGTTTGAGGATGCACCACAGATGCTCAATAGGGTTTAGGTCTGGAGACATGCTTGGCCAGTCCATCACCTTTACCCTCAGCTTCTTTAGCAAGGCAGTGGTTTTCTTGGTGGTTTGTTTGGGGCCGTTATCATGTTTGAATACTGCTCTGCGGCCCAGTCTCCGAAGGGAGGGAATCATGCTCTGCTTCAGTATGTTACAGTAAATGTTGGCATTCATGGTTCCCTCAATGAACTGTAGCTCCCCAGTGCCGGCAGCACTCATGCAGGCCCAGACCATGACACTCTCACCACCATGCTTGACTGTAGGCAAGACACACTTGTCTTTGTACTCCTCACCTTGTTGCCGTGACACACGCTTGACACCATCTGAACCAAATAAGTTTATCTTGGTCTCATCGGACCACAGGACATGGTTCCAGTAATCCATGTCCTTAGTCTGCTTTTCGTCAGCAAACTGTTTGCAGGCTTTCTTGTGCATCATCTTTAGAAGAGGCTTCCTTCTGGAACCAATATGATGCAGTGTGCAGAGTATGGTCTGAGCACTGACAGGCTGACCGCCCAACCCTTTCAACCTCTGCAGCAATGCTGGCAGCACTCATACATCTATTTCCCAAAGACAACCTCTGGATATGACGCTAAGCACGTGCACTCAACTTCTTTGGTCGACCATGGCGAGGCCTGTTCTGAGTGGAACCTGTCCTGTGAAACCACTGTATGGTCTTGCCCACCGTGCTGCAGCTCAGTTTCAGTGTTTTGGCAATCTTCTTATAGCCTATGCCATCTTTATGTAGAACAACAATTCTTTTTTCAGATCCTCAGAGAGTTCTTTGCCATGAGGTGCCATGTTGAACTTCCAGTGACCAGTATGAGAGAGTGTGAGAGCCATAACACCTGATTTAACACACCTGCTCCCCATCCACATCTGAGACCTTGTAACACTAACGAGTCACATAACACCGGGGAGGGAAAATTGATAATTGGGCCCAATTTGGACATTTCCACTAGGGGTGTACTCACTTTTGTTGCCAACGGTTTAGACATTAATGGTTGTGTGTTGAGTTATTTTGAGGGGACAGCAAATTTACACTGTTATACAGGCTGTACACTCACTAATTTACATTGTAGCAAAGTGTCATTTCTTCAGTGTTGTCACATGAAAAGCTATAATAAAATATTTACAAGAATGTGAGGGGTGTACTAACTTTTGTGGGATGTTGTACATATTTTTATATATATATATATATATATATATATATATATATATATATATATTTAAAGTAATGTGCAAAAGTCTTAGGCCACAATTAGATTTGTTGTTCTAGCAACGTTTTCATGACCAGCAATATGTATTTTTCGGTTTCTTTATTAAGGTACAAGCAGGAAATATGTACACAAAATGTAAAAGAACACAATTTTCAGAACAAAATGGCTTCTTCAGGCAAAAGTCAGTTTTTAGTGTGACAAAAAAAGTACCGGTATTAGCGCTGTAGTGGTGAAACACTCTGCAGATTCAGAGTGTAAATGAAATGCTGGTTGTCCCTGTTTAGGAAGAGATGCACACACGCAGAGTGTTGGTAATTCGATCCAGGAAGTAAATACAGAACCTCTGTGATGTCATCAGGATGGACTGCTGCCTGTAGTGATGAGTGTGCACTTCCAAATTAAAGGAGACAGCTGTATGAGATAAAAAATAGGCGCAGACCGATTCAAATGCAGAGTATTTATTATAAAGTAAGTATATATCAAGATGTATACTCACTAGCGTTTAAAAACAAATATAGCAAATAGAATGAAAACAGTCATTCCGGTGTGATTCTTGTATCCTGTGCAGAATCTGCCACCTCAGCCGAAATAAACCAAGTCTGGAAGTTAGATGTCAAAGAATATTAGGACACTACCGGTAAAGTTTAAAGAACTCTATGTATGTTTCATCTGAGAACCCTCAGACTTTTTCAAGAGTTAAAAATGTGTCTGAGCGTTCTCAGATGAAACGTACGTAGAGTTCTTTTAAACTTTACCGGTAGTGTCCTAATATTCTTTGACATCTAACTTCCAGACTTGGTTTATTTCGGCTGAGGTGGCAGTTTCTGCACAGGATACAAGAATCACACCGGAATTACTGTTTTCCTTCTATTTGATATATTTGTTTTTAAATGCTAGTGAGTATACATCTTGTTATATACTTACTTTGTAATAAATACTCTGCATTTGAATAGGGCTGCACCTGTTTTTTTATCTCATACAGTATTTAGTGTGACCTCCCTTGGCACCTAATTTTTTAATATTCTAAATAATATATACAACTAGTCCTAAAGCCCGTTCACACGGGCCGTGTTGTGTTATGTCTCTCTCTCTCTCTCTCTCTCTCTCTCTCCCCCCCCCTGTGCGCCTTCACCTGCCGGTCCTCGCGCTGCTTTGTTTCACTGATCAGCTGTGCTGCCGGGTCCTCGCGCTGCTGCCGGGTGGGTGCACGTGCGATCAGCTGCAAGAGTTTGTCTGAACTGCGCATGACGGCTTCAGACAAACTCTTGTCTTTTATAATATAATTTTATATCCCCTTCAAATTTATTTAAAACCACTAGTGATATGTAATCCCCAAATAGTAAGGAAGGGCACTTCATGTACCCTTAGAAAGTTACTTTTAACTGAGGGGGATTTCCGGGGAAACAAAAAAAGTGTTTTCGAAGGATGCATTTTCCTATGCTTACAAAGTAAGCAGTATCTGGGGGCGGGGGGAGGAATGGCTAAAATAGTACTATGGGAGTTAAAGTAGCTGTGTAGAGTAGAGACTGGATTAAAGTGTACAAAACAGGTAGATATGCGCCAGTTGGTTGCGTTATAAATATCGCCTAGGCTCAGACACATTTCAGTTTAAAATGTTATAATAACTAGTGACTATACTTGCAACCAGAATCACAGTGCTATATTCCTGGAGAGTATCTGTTTAATATAGGGAAGGCTACAACATAAATAAGATTGTCTTCCCCTGTATCATACTATTAGTAGATGTTCTGTTAACTATTATCTTTCATAGTATATTGAAAAAGATCATACATTAGTGTATGTGGGACAAGGAAGAGTGAGATTATCCATGGCTAGTTCCTTGTCTAGTGTTTTGGGCTGCAAATATTTTAATATCAGGTATTATGCATATGATATAAGAAAACACATGAGTATATGGAATATTTAGGGAACTCCTAATTAACTCAGAGTACCAAGATTGGTTAATTCTATATAACTTTAGCAGCAAGTTCAGCTTAAACAATCTTCCCATAACAGTGAGAACACAGAACAATTGTTATATATATTGTGAACTATTATTTTTGTGTAAAATACTAATAAGATAAAGCATTAGCAGATGCAAGGATCACTCTTAAAGCCTAAAATGCTATTTAGCATAAATAGCGTTTTCTTGTATGAAGACATAGGGGCCGAATTATCAAGCTCCGTATGGCTCGCCCGAAACAGAAGTTATGAAGCAGCGGTCTAAAGACCGCTGCTCCATCATTTATCCGTCTGCTCTGAGGCCGCGGACAGAAATCAACCCGATCGAATACGATCGGGTTGATTGACACCCCCTGCTAGATTGGCCGCAAATCTGCAGGGGTCGGCATTGCACCAGCAATTCACAAGAACTGCTGGTGCAATGATAAATGCCGGCAGCATATGCTGTCGGCATTTATCGATGTGCGGCGGACATGATACGCTACATCGTATCATTTCCGCTCGCACTATGATAAATATACCCCATAGTATTTGAACTGATGAGTGATATCTATCATTAGTGAATATCAAATATAGCCTAAGTCCCTACACATATAGGCTACCATTACTAAGCAGAAAGGTAGATATAGTCAGCCATCTCCTATACATTTAACAGTGGGTTCTCAGCGGTAAGGTTTTGTTTGTGCATTATAATATAGACATGTCGTGCTGTCTCGGCCGCAGACAACACATTGCCCATATAGAATACATTGGTACAGATAGACAAAATATCTTTATATATTATAACGAGGATCCAACTGTATATATAGCAGTATTATGCATCAAGGGGAGAAGCTTCATAATATAATGAATGCAAGGCTCTGTTTTGAAATATCTTATCAATGGTATGCCTTTGCCAATTTAATTGATAGACAGTTAGCTGAGTCAAAGGGAATACTACAAACATATATTTTGTTGGACTGGAGAGCTTTAGCTGTAAAAATTGCCTCTAGAGGAAGTATTTACTTAACTAATAACCTTTATAGTAAACACATATACTGGAGAACAGATTTTGCTAAATAAGATGTCTCTCACTAAAATACTTGTAGACCAAACCAAATATAATACAAGGTCCATGTTACTCTTCAGGAAAAAGTAAATGTACTACATCCTGTTTTAGCCTATGCCAGATCTACTTTGGCATTGTATGTGGTCTAGCAGCAGCAATTCAACTCTGAAGTAATGCAGTGCAGAACAATTCAATTGCACTACTACCCTCAGGGTCGGCTTCTTGTTTGAGTTTGGGTCACCAACAAGTAAAAGCTTTCTATTCCTTATGGGTCTGCTTAGGTGAAGCGATATCATATTGTAGTTGGAGGAGATCGGAGACCGAAGAGGTAGAACATTGTCCATCTGCACTAAGTCCGACCACTGTTCCTTCGGTTCACAGAGCCATTCAGGAGTGTGCTAGCCATGATCTTCCGATCTGGTAGCAAGGTATTGCGATGTGGCTAGGGGAGTATGCACCTGTCAGGCTGAGGAACAATCTGTCTCTGGCAGCTCATCTGCATGATAGTGTTCAGGATTTGCTATCAGGGGCTGTTCTGTACCCATCTCAGAGGTAATTGTGGAAGGTATCAAAGGTAAAGGAAACACTGACCTGAGGTTACTTTCTAGCTGAAGAAAATGTTGCGTAGTCAGTTTCAATATAGCTTTTTCCAATGTTGCGACTGCATCCATGTTGTCTTGTCGTTATACTCTGCACGTAAGGACTATCACTTTATACCTTTTCAGTTCACTACGCTGGTCCTAGCATCTACAATTTCCTAAGTTTCTATGTTTCACACTGTTTGCTGTCGGCACAAAGCAATAAGAGAAGTTGCAAGGTCTGCTCCTTACATGTAGCTTGGTAATTCTCCTATGAAGAGTCCACACTTCAGTTGGAAGGACAGCATGCTGCTACGCAGTCTGTAAACCCTATATTCAAGCCTTTATCATAGAAAGTTTTTGCAGTTAGTCATATACAATTTGCGCCTTGTTTGCCACATGGGTGGGAAGATGGCCGCTCCTAAGGAAGCTGAGTGGTAGGCTTGGCGTCAGAAAAATAGGGTCTGTTCGTCTGGAAGGCACTCTGCTCATTTACCTCAGGCACCTGCAGGGCCTCTAGGTCACCAATATTGACAAAGTTCAGGAATCTGAACGACCACAAAGCGTGTTTTCTATATAATATAGCTGGAGTTGCAGTGATGTGTGACCGTTGAGTTCCAGAACTAGCACATCCCCCCTCGACTGTCAGTGTTTTATCAGTTGTTTTCTTCTCCAAATATGTTTGCTTGGGATTGTTTTAATGCTGAAAAATGAAACCATTCCCAATCAGGTGTTTTCCAGAAGGAATAACATGATGAATTAAAACCTGTCTGTACTTTTCAGCATTCATAATCTCATCAATTCAGCAACACCACTGGCAGAAATGCAGTCCCAAACCATGACAGACTCTCCACCCTGTTTTACTGAAGGCTGCAAGCACTCATTCTCCCATCTCTCTCCAACTTTTCTTCTCACATATTGTTGATTGGACCCCAAAATGTCAAACTTTGATTTGTCACTCCATAATACTCTTTTCCACTGATCGTAATTCCAATCATTGTCAGCTTTAGCATATCTACTTCTTCTGACTGTAGAAGGGTCAACTTGTGATCCTGATGAAGCTGCCAGATGCTGAGCCAGCTTCTTACTGGACTTCTTCCGGTCTCTCAAAGAAGAAACTCTGAGAAAATAATCAGATTTTGAAAATTTTCTTGGCCTTCCAGTCCTTGACCTCTCCTGATTCTTCAAATTTCTTTATAACAGCTTGAATTCCTCATCTTGAGTATCCAATTTGTTTGCTGATTTCCCTTTGAGAGTGGCCTTGCTGATGCAAAAGTATGATTTTATGTCTGTCAAATTCTGTGATCTTTGGAATGATGGAATGATGTGATTGAAATTTGTTCTTATTAGCAAGCTTCCAATGAATTAAATTCATACCACATCTGTATGTAATGCTCAAGCATCTCTTGCACAACCTAGTATAATAGACCTTTTTCACAGCACTCATTTTGACATGAAATAGTAGGACAAATACAGGTGTTAGCAATGACATTTAAGTTTACGAGAGCCAGGTTCCTGCTATTGCTCAAGTGTAAGAGGAGGTCACACTAAATACTTGCCACTTTATCCTATAGAAGCATTTTTTCAGATTTGTTTCAGTTTTTTTAATACTGCATACAAATATCCTGTATTTTCTGGTATTCTAATAAAGAGTCTGAGAAATAATTATATATGTTCATTAAACCATTGCTTAAACAACAAATCTAATGATGACCTAAGACGTTTGCCCAGTACTATATATATATATATATATATATCAATCATTTCTCATCAGTGCATTGCTGCCCCATTGCCTAGCTAACTTTTCCACAAAGGATCATATAGCAAATTAGATATTAGAGGTACATTTGAAACATTGTTTAAAAACTGAATGCTCTATGACCTAGATTACAAGTTTTGCGGTACGACTATACAGCTGAAAAATTGGCCTTTGCGTGCGAAATAGTCAGCTTACCCGTATTACAAGTCAAGGCGGTACGGCTATACCACTAGTGTTTTAGCCTATACCACAACGATTCATTCCGCACTCAAAAAATGGCTTTTGAGTTTGGAATATTCAGCTCATGCGTATTACAGGTTGTGCGGTCAGGCTATTCCGCTAGCGTTATAGCTTATACCGCCACGATCCATTACGCAATCAAAGGCCAGTAGTTATGGATTTTGTGAAACAAAAATATTTCACAAAACTCATAACAAAAATGTTACAAAGTACATTAACATCCATAAACTACCTATTAACCCCTAAACCGCCATCCCCCGCATCACAAATACTATAATAAACCTATTAACCCCTAATCTGCCACCCACCCACATCGCCAACACTAAATAAACCTATTAACCCCTAAACCACGACCCCCCCACATCACTACTACTAAAATAAACCTATTAACCCCTAAACCGCCGACCC
The DNA here is from genome assembly GCF_027579735.1 of Bombina bombina. Lineage (NCBI taxonomy): Eukaryota > Metazoa > Chordata > Amphibia > Anura > Bombinatoridae > Bombina > Bombina bombina. Next base: position 444,134,606 of record NC_069501.1, on the reverse strand, counting down.
CCCTCATCACAAATACTATAATAAATCTATTAACCCCTAATGCGCCCAACACCCACATCGTCAACACTAAATAAACCTATTAACCCCTAAACCGCCAAACACCCACATTGCAAAATACGCAACTAAACCTATTAACCCCTAAACCGCCGACCCCCCGCATCGCAAATACTATAATAAATCTATTAACCCCTAATGCGCCCAACACCCACATCGTCAACACTAAATAAACCTATTAACCCCTAAACCGCCAAACATCCACATTGCAACAAACTAATTTAAATGAACCCCTATACCTAACACCCCCCTAACTTTAAATTAAACTTACAATATGTCTACCTTAAAATAAATAAAAACTTACCTGTGAAATAAATAAAACCTAAGCTTAAAGTGAAGGTCAATTTCGATGAATTAGTGCCCGGGTTTTAATAATCCTATTAAAAACAAGGGAAGTTTAATTCATAAAAATTTACATTTCACTTTTAATCCTGACATCCGCTGCAGCGCTTCCTCCGCCCGTCGCGAGCCCTCTTCTCGAGTCCAAAATGACGAATCCAGCTTCCTCCAATCACGGCGTTGCCTCAGGCCATGATCCCCCCGGGGGAAAGCCGTTATTGGAGGAAGCGGGATTTGTCATTTCTGACGTAAGAAGAGGCTTCCGATGGCCAGCCTTCATCCAGCACGGAGCCATCTTCTTTCTTTATCCCGGTGGCATGGAGTGAAGGCGGCGCAGAACTGGAAAGGTGGCCGTGCAGACAACCAGCGTGGAGGGTCCTCTTCATGCGATCGTCTGCCGCACACTGAAGATGAAGATGGATTTTATATTTGGGTACCTTGCATTCCTATTGGCTGACATTTTCAAATCACCCAATAGGATGAGAGCTACTTAAATCCTATTGGCTGTTCAAATCAGCCAATAGGTGCTTCCCTGGAAGAAGATCTTCACTGCCTGGATGAAGACTTTGCTCCACCTGGAAGAAGATGGATGTCTGGACTTCAGGAATGTTTTTTTTGGGGGTGTTTTTTTTTAGATTATGGCTTTTTTATTTTTTAATGGGCACTAAAGAGCTGATTGCCCTTTTAATGGGTAGTTTAGGATTTGTTTAGTTAGTTCTTTTTTATTTTGGGGGTTTGGGTGGGAGGGGGATTGTATTGCTAGGGGGGACTTTGTCATTTTGTTTCCAAAAAGAGCTGATTTCTTTAGAACAATGTCCTACAAAAGGCCCTTTTAAGGGCTATTGGTATTTTATTGTTAGATTAGGGTTTTTTTTATTTTGGGGTGGCTTTTTTGTTTTATAGGGTTATTAGATTACGTTTAATTTTTTTTATTTTGGATAATTTCGTTTATTATTTTTTGCAATCTTAGATTTTTTTTTATTTTCGTAATTTTAGACTTATTTTTTTTTTCTGTAGTGTTAGGATTTTTTAATTTTGTAATTTAGTTTTTTTATTTTTAATATTTTTTTTTTTAAATAGTATTTGTTAGTTTATTTATAGTTTAAGCTTAGTTTTTATTAATTTAAAGTTAGGGGAGTGTGTTGGGTTTAGGGGTTAATAGTTTAATTTAGGTAGTCGGGTGTTTGGTGGTTTAGGGGTTAATAGGTTATGTTTAGTATTCATGATGCGGGGGTGGCGGATAAGGGGTTAATAGTTTTATTTGGTGTTAGCGATATGGGGGGTTGGCTGTTTAGGGTTTAATAGGTTTATTTAGGTGTTAGCAATGAGGGTGGGTGGTGGATTAGGGGTTAATAGGTTTATTGTAGTGTTGGCGATATCGGGGGTGGCTGTTTAGGGGTTAATATCTTTATTTATAGTTGGCTATGTCAGGGGCGGCAGATAAGGGGTATTTAGACTAGGAGTTTATGTTAGGGTGTTAGATTTTTACATAACTTTCTTGTCTCCATAGAAATCAATGGGGATTGCATTAAAGCAATTATCATTCCGCAATCTCAGGTGTTAGTTTTTTTCTAACACATTTTCTTTATTGATGTCTATGGGGGAAAATGTGCACGAGCAAGAAGTTTTTTTTTAAACTAATGGCAGCGCTATGGAAAGTGCAATACCGCTAAACATTAAGCGTTATTTACACACCGGGTTTAGCGCACAACTTGTAATCTAGGTCTATCACCTAGATTACAAGTTTTGCACTATAGAGGGTTTGAAACGAACGCAACAAAGGTTGCGTTATTTAACCCTCTATAGCGCTGCCATTACAAGTTTTTTAAAAGCCGGCTTGTGCGTGCGATATGGTTGCGTTGAGCTACATACCGCACAAAATACAAGAGCTGCTTTGACGTGCTTGTGCACGCTTTCCCATTAGATATCAATGGGGAGAGAGTGTTAGAAAAAAACCCTGAAAACCTCCACAAAAAGTTACGTTTAAACCTAACACCCTAACATAAACCCCGCGTCTAAACAACCCTAATCTGCCGCCCCCGACATCGCTGACACCTACATAAAGTTATTAACCCCTAATCTGCCACTCCCGACATCGCCGCCACTATACTAAAGTTATTAAACCCTATTCCCCCGCACCCCAACATTGCCCACAATATAATAAAAATATTAACCTCTATTCCGCCGCTCCCTGACATCGCCGCCAAACCGCCAGCCCCCCACATTGCAACAACCTAAATTAATCTATATTAACCCCTAGACCTAACCCTATACCTAACCCTAACCGTAACCCTAAACCTAACCCTAACCCTAAACCTAACACCCCCTAACTTTAACATAATTAAAATAGAGCTAAACTAAATAATACATATTTAAAACTAAATACTTACCTGTGAAATGAAACCTAAGATAGCTACAATATAACTAATAGTTATATTGTAGCTAGCTTAGGTTTTATTTTTATTTCGGTTTGTATTTATTTTAACTAGGTAGACTAGTTAGTAAATAGTTATTAACTATTTACTAAATACCTAGTTAAAATAAATACAAACTTACCTGTGAAATAAAACCTAAGCTGCCTTACACTAAAACCTAACAATGCAAAAATAAAAAACCTACCATTACAAAAAAATAAAAAACACTAAAATTACAACAAATAAAAAAATCTAGCATTACAAAAAATAACAAGCGAAATTATCCAAAACAATTAAAAATATTCCTATACTAATACCCTGTTAAAAAAAAAAAATCCTACCCCCCCAAAAAAAGCCCTAATCTATAATAAACTACCAAGGGCCCTTAAAAGGGCCTTTTGTAGGGCATTGCCCTAAAGAAATCAGGTCTTTTTCTACAAAACAAAACAAACACCCCCTAACAGTATACAAACCACCCCCCCCAACCCACAAAATAAAAAAAAAGTAAAACCTAATCTACCCATTGCCCTGAAAGGGGCATTTGTATGGCCATTGCCCTTAAAAGGGCATTCAGCTATTTTGCTGCCCATTAAAAATAAAAAAATGGCGATTCTAAAAAAAAACACACCCCAAAATGAAAAAAAAAAAAACATTATCCAAAATAATACAAATTATTCCTATTCTAATACCCTGTTTGAAGAAAAAAAAAAAACAATATAAAAGAACCCTAATCTATAATAAACTACCAATAGCCCTTAAAAGGGCCTTTTGTAGGGCATTGCCCTAAAGAAATCAGGTCTTTTTCTAAAAATAAAAACAAACCCCCCCTAACATTACAAACCCCCCCCCCAAACCCACAAAATAAAAAAAACCTAACTAAAAAAGCTAAGCTACCCATTGCCCTAAAAAGGGCATTTGTATGGGCATTGTCCTTAAAACGTCATTCATCTATTTTAAGATAGCCCAAACCCTAATCTTAAAAAAAAAAAAAAAAACACCCAAAAAAACCTTTGAAAAATCTAACACTAACCCCTCTTTAGGTACTCACAGTTGCTGAAGTCCGGCTTGAACGATCTTCATCCCAGCGGCTCCATCTTCATCCAGGTGGATCCATCTTCATGCATTGCGGGACCGGCATCTTCTTCATCCCTGCGGAGGCGGAGCGGTTGATGCGCAGAGGTGGAGGTCCAGGTGAAGGTCCAAGGCGGAGGTCCAGGTGGAGGTCCAATGCGGAGGTCCAGGTGGAGGTCCATCGTTCTGATGTGGAGGTCCTCTTCATGCGATCGTTTGCCACACACTGAGGATTCCTAATGGCTGAAAAATTTAAATCAGCCAATAGGAATTAGGGCTGCTAAAATCCTATTGGCTGTTCAAATTAGCCAATAGGATTTAAGCAGCTCTTGTTCCTATTGGCTGATTTGAATCATCCAATAGGAATCAGAGCTGCTTAAATCCTATTAGCTGATTTGAACAGCCAATAGGATTTTAGCAGCCCTAATTCCTATTGCCTGATTTAAATTTATCAGTCAATAGGAATGCAATGGTACCCCCAGTATAAAAGGGGTACCTTGCATTTTAATTTTAAGTGTGCAGCAGATGATCGCATGAAGAGGACCTTTACCTGGACCTCCGCCTTGGACCTTCGCCTGGACCGCCGCCTCCGCGCATCGACAACTCGGCCCCTGCAGGGATGAAGAAGACGCCGGTTCTGAGATGGATGAAGATGAATCTGCCTGGATGAAGGAGCCACTGGGATGAAGATCGTTCAAGGTTTTTTTGGGTGTTGTTTTTTTTAGATTAGGGTTTAGGCTATTTTAAAAGTGCTGAATGCCCTTTTAAGGGCAAGAAAAAAATGTTATTGCATGATGCCTCAATAACGAGGCATCACTGCAGCTGCCAGTACCCAAGATGGCTCCCAATAAGGTAGAGGGGGAGGGGTTAGAGAGCTGTTTGGTGGGGGATCAGGGAGGTTGGGGGCTAAGGGGGGATCCTACACAGCAGCATTTGTAAATATGCTTAAAAAAAAGAAAAAAGATACCTTTTATTTTAGTACAGGCAGACTTTCTGCCAGTACTTAAGATGGTGGGGACAATTGTGGGGTGGGGGAGGGAAGATAACAGTTTTGGAGGGATCAGGGAGTGGGATGTGTCAAGTGGGAGGCTGATCTCTATACTAAAGCTAAAATTATCCCTGCAAGCTCCCTACAAGCTACCTAATTAATTCCTTCACTGCTAGCCAAAATACATGTGTGGTACGCAGCAGCATTTAGCGGCCTTCTAATTACCAAAAAGCAAAGCCAAAGCCATATATGTCTGCTATTTCTGAACAAAGGGGATCCCAGAGAAGCATTTACAACCATTTGTGCCATAATTGCACAAGCTGTTTGTAAATAATTTCAGTGAGAAACCTAAAATTGTGAAAATTTTAAAGTTTTTTTTTAATTTGATCGCATTTGGCGGTGAAATGGTTGCATGAAATAAACCAAGATGGGAATAGGTCAATACTTGGGGTTGTCTACTATACTACACTAAAGCTAAAATTAACCCTAGAAGCACCCTACATGCTCCTTAATTTACCCCTTCACTGCTGGGCATAATACACATGCGGTGCGCAGTGGAATTTAGCGGCCTTCTAATTACCAAAAAGCAACGCCAAAGCCATATATGTCTGCTATTTCTGAACAAAGGGGATCCCAGAGAAGCATTTACAACCATTTGTGCCGTAATTGCACAAGCTGTTTGTAAATAATTTCAGTGAGAAACCTAAAATTGTTAAAATTTTAAAGTTTTTTTTTAATTTGATCACATTTGGCGGTGAAATGGTGGCATGAAATAAACCAAGATGGGCCTAGGTCAATACTTGGGGTTATCTACTACACTACACTAAAGCTAAAATTAACCCTAGAAGCTCCCTACATGCTCCTTAATTTACCCCTTCACTGCTGGGCATAATACACATGTGGTGCGCAGTGGCATTTAGCGGCCTTCTAATTACCAAAAAGCAACGCCAAAGCCATATATGTCTGCTATTTCTGAACAAAGGGGATCCTAGAGAAGCATTTACAACCATTTATGCCGGAATTGCAGAAGCTGTTTGTAAATAATTTCAGTGAGAAACCTAAAGTTTGTGAAATAAATTGTGAAAAAGTGAATGATTTTTTTTATTTGATCACATTTGGCGGTGAAATGGTGGTATGTAATATACCAAAATGGGCCTAGATCAATACTTTGGGATGTCTTCTAAAAAAAATATTTACATGTCAAGGGATATTCGGGGATTCCTGAAAGATATCAGTGTTCCAATGTAACTAGCGCTAATTTTGAAAAAAAAAGGGGTTTGGAAATAGCAAAGTGCTACTTGTATTTATTGCCCTAAAACGTGCAAAAAAAAGCAAAGAACATGTAAACATTGGGTATTTCTAAACTAAAAAATTTAGAAACTATTTAGCATGTTTTTTTTGGTGATTGTAGATGTGTAACAGATTTTGGGGGTCAAAGTTAGAAAAAGTGTGTTTTTTTCCATTTTTTCCCTCATATTTTATAATTTTTTTTATAGTAAATTATAAGATATGATGAAAATAATGGTATCTTAAGAAAGTCCATTTAATGGCGAGAAAAAACGGTATATAATATGTGTGGGTACAGTAAATGAGTAAGAGTAAAATTACAGCTAAAGACAAACACTGCAAAAATGGAAAAATAGCCTTGGTCCCAAACGGACAGAAAATGGAAAAGTGCTGTGGTCATTAAGGGGTTTATTTATAGTTTTAACTTAGTTTTTGTAATTTCACAGGTAAGTTTTTATTTATTTTAAGATAGGGATCTTGTAATTTTAATTTAAAGTTAGGGGGTTGCTAGTTTTAGGGGTTAATGTTTTAATTTAGTTGTTGACAACGTGGGGGGCTAGCGGTTTAGGGGTTAATAGGTTTATATAGTGGTAGTAATGTGGGAGGCCAGAGGTTTATAGGTTTATAACTTTATTTAGTGGCAGCGATGTTGGGGATCGGCAGAATAGGAGTTAATATATTTATTATAGTGGGGGCAATGTTGGTGTGCGGGGGAATAGGGGTTAATAACTTTAGTATAGTGGTGACGATGTCGGGGAGCAGCGTAATAAGGGTTAATAAATTTTATTAGTGGCGGCGATGTCGGGAGTGGCAGATTAGGGGTTAATAACTTTAATATAGTGTTTTGCGATGCTGGAGGGCCTCGGTTTAGGGGTTAATAGGTAGTTTATGGGTGTTAGTGTACTTTGTAACACTTTAGTTATGAGTTTTATGTAACTGTTTTGTTGCATAAAACTCATAACTACTGCTCTCCGATGGCGGTACGGATCTTGTTGTTATAGGGTGTAACACATGTTTTTTAGCCTCACTGAAAAAACTCGTAATGGCAGCGCTATGGGAATCCTATGAAAAAAACGTCATTTTTCGAGGGCGGGACTGGTGTTGCGTTAAAGGCTAAAAGTACAGCTATACCGACAAGACTCGTAATGGCTGCGTTGCTGTTTAAACGCTGAAATTACCATTTTTTCAGCGTTAAAACACGAACACAAAACTTGTAATCTAGGTGTATGTGAATTATGAAAATTTAATTTTTGACTTTACTGTGCCTTTAATGCCAATATTTAGACAACTACATAAAGGAAAGGCCCTTGGCTGCAGACACAATGCATTGCAGCCCTCTCTCTAAAATGTTAAGTATCACCATATATAATTGTATTTATACAATAAGGCACATAAACATTTAGCTACTTTCGTTATATTAATTCCATACTATTAAAAAAGAACACAATTGCTACCTTTGTGAACGTGGAATTTATTTATATTGTTTTTTTGTAAAAGTAAAGTGCAGTAAACTTATTTACATATTTTCTGTTAAAAACAAACACACAATACAATAACATATACTATATTATAACAGCATAAGAATCTCTTTAGGCAAAGTCATCAAACTAGACAGCACCTGTTTAAAAACATACATATCCATTCAATGTCATGTAATCAGCGTCTGGTTGGCATTGCAAAGTCCCAGATAAACCACAGCCCATCTCACAGCTGTAGTGGTTTTCATATATCAGTCTTTTGCCCTGCATAAATTGCTGTTCCAGATGCTCATAAAGTACTGTATTGTACCTTTTCCCCAAATGAGAGTGACCAAGCTCAGGTAATGTACAGGAGGTGGAAGACATCAGGGTGAGAAGCGCTTGGCAATTTAATTGCGGGCACAAGCACATTGAGTAGATGCAGCAGTCCTTGTACTGGTAGCCTCCCCCTAAAGTGGAAAAGTCTAAAAGGCCTTCCTGTAAGGATTGAAGATCCTTGTTGGGGTCTGAGGCATATTTACTGGGTGAATGACCCAAAGGCTCTTGTTTCTCAGGTTCCAGTAACAGATCTGCCAGAAGGTTCATGGGTTTCTGGTTATTCTCTTTCTTGCCTCCTTCTGGGGACATGGGGTTCTCCACAACCTCATGCAGTATTTGGCTCTGGAGTTGCCTCTCTGGATCAGACGACTGTAGATCTGCCAAAGGGATCCTAGGCATATGGTCATGCTCTACCTTGTCTTCCTCTGGGGACATAGGGGTCTCTTCAACATCTTGCATTAGCTTGCTCTGAAGCTGCTCAGGTACCAGATGATGCAGCTCTATTAAGGGGATCCTGAGTCTCTGCTCATCTTCCACACTGACTTCCTCTGAGAGCAAGGGGGCCTCTTCCACCTTTTTATGCAATGGCTGGTTCTTAAGATGCACCTTAATCCAGGTTTTTGGCAGGCTACCTATGATATTTCCATTGCTTTTCTTGAGATTTCTTAATAAGTTATGTAGTAACAGCTTCTTGTGAGGCTTGTACCCTCCTCCCTGTTTTTTGTCCATCTTGAGCTTTTTATGTGTCAGCTGAATAAGTTTTTTGGCATCCATGAATCTAAAATGATAAAATGTAGATATAATTGTGAAGGCTTGTTATATGTAGGCACTTGGTTTATTTTGACAGTATCATTATGTGTTTTAAATATGAATGATATGAAAATAATAAAAAGATGGATTTCATAATAAAGAGTAATGTACCCGATCTTCAGTAGCTGCCTGCCAATCTTCTCAATATTACTGGTGTATATTAGCTTCCCTGCTTTCACTCTCAAAGATGGGCACAATGCTACTTTAGGTCCACCACAGCTCCTTGAGCTTCAACCTCACAAACTATATTCAAGCTAAAGCTCTGCCCAGTGGGTTTAGCTTCAAAAGCAGGAAGGCAGTTGCTATGCACTATTCAAATGACAACGGACACTGAGCTTGCAGTTAGACAGGGATTTCACTAGATCAGACTGATTGTAAGTTAGAAATGAGCGATAACAAGACTAACTTAAAGGGACAGTCTACTCAAGATTTTTTGTTGTTTAAAAAGATAGATAATCCCATTATTATCTATTCCCCAGTTTTTAATAACAAGCACTGTTATATTAATACACTGTTTACCTCTGTTATTACCTTGTTTCTAAGCCTTTGCAGACTGCCCCCTTATCTCAGTTCTTTTGACAGACATGCATTTTTTGCCAATCAGTGTAGACTCTTAAATAACTTCACAGGAGTAAGCACAATGCTAGCTATATGACACACATGAACTAACAGTGTCTAACTGTGAAAAACTGTAAAAATGCACTGAGATAAGAGGCAGCTATATTAGATATTAGCATAGTAGCCTACCTAGGTTTAGCTTTCTACAAAGAATTCCAAGAGAACAAAGCAAATGTGATGATAAAAGTAAATTGGAAAGTTGTTTACAATTGGATGCCCTATCTGAATCATGAAAGATTAATTTTAACTAGACTGTCCCTTTTAATTGGAAAATCAAAGAAAACACAATCTAAAGGAATTAGGTAAATAACTAAAATCAAGAGGAATATAAATTATGGGTCAGATTACGAGTGTAGCGCTAACAGTTACACGCATGTGATAAGGGGTTTGCACTCATCGGCCCCTATTTAACAGTGCGGATCAGGTCCGCAAGACCTCGCTGAATGCGGAGAGTAATACGCTCTCCGTATTCAGCATTGCACCAGCAGCTCACAAGAGCTGCTGGTGCAACTCCGCCCCTGGCAGACTCACGGCCAATCGGTCTTTATGATCGCTGCTTCATAACTGCTGTTTCTGGCGAGTCTGAAGACTCGCCAGAAACACGGGCCGTCAAGCTCCTTTCGGAGCTTGATAGATAGGCCCCATCGTGTTTACAACTGTTATTACGAGTTGAAAGTAAACGTGATCTCGAGTGCAATTGCAATTTACGCTAGAACGATTTCTGCATCCTCAGAGATCTGATGAATTGTTTCGAGAAAAAAAAAAAGTGTAACAAAACACATAAAAAATACATTAGAAAGAACACCTACATTAATAATAACACCAGCTAATAAAAATTATTACAAACAAATATTGCACACAAAGGTTATAAGTGCTCAAAGATATGAGGTCTCAGGTGTTAGAGAGAAAAAAAAAGCAGGCAAAGGGCTTCGACATTGACATACATACATATACATATCTAAAGATGTAAATGTATGTGTTTTATATATATATATATATATATATGTGTGTATACAAATGTATTTATGTGTATATATGTATTTACAGACAGATATACACATATAAACACATAAATACGTATGTCCATATATATATATATAGTTAAAGAAGGGGTTGCAGGCTAAACACTCGCTCTTCTATGGAGCATAGATATAACATTCATGAGGTTTTGGAAGGATAAACGTCCCAGACATGCAGCTGTTGTGCTGCGCTTCTCACAGACGTTTGTATTGGTGGCTTGGTTAATTTTTTAGATGCTAAGGTATCTATCAGCGCTAACACAAAGTTCCTATTAGCTCCTAGGTACTAAAAGGGTACCTAGCTACCCTTAAAAAAGTTCTATAGATTAGGAAAGGGACCTGGGAGCGCCAAAATATAGGCGGAGGAACTAAAACGGGCGGTTTAATAACGTGTTAAGGTCCTCAATGTGGTGGATAGTAGCAAATAATCCAATATCATTAAAATTGTACAAAAATGGATACAAACCATTAAAGATAAATAGATACAATTTAATACAATTAAAACATGTAGATAAAATCATGGATCCATGGTACAATGAACATAGATATACATAACATAAATATTTGGCGTATGATAAAAGCAATATATAAGAAGCACTCTGGTTAAATGATGCTGGTGTGGGCAAAAGACTATCAATGCCGTGTTCCCTATATAAGGTGAAGGTGTGCCTCTAAAAATTAACCAAAAAAATTCCTTTAACCAAAAAATTGGTAAAACGATGTGTGTAAGGGGGTACCCCCTCAAAAAATGAACAGTTCCAAAAATTGTGACTGTGATTATCCAAAGCAAAAGACCATAAAAACAAATGTCCAAAATATATCAAAAATATCAAAAATATCAAAAATTAAGGATTAAAAATAAAAATTAAGAGTGAAAAATGTGTAAAAGGCTGTATAAAATCGTGAAAAAATGGTGATAGACACTGTCAGTGAGACAAAGTTCCAAATAGTATGTGTGTTGTTTAGGCAAAACTTCCTTCAGTCTCCTTAGAAGAAGGTCCAAACAATATGAAGATAGTGAAGTGAGGGAGTGTCCGGTAAAACCTGGATAAAGTCCCTATATCCAACCTGTAAAAGAAACATAAAATAGTGCAATAAAGCTACTAGATGTGTTTGTATAATAGGAAAAATGCTCACCAATTTGCCAACGCGTTTCGGCCCAAATCTGGGCCTTTTTCAAGACTATGGATGGTGTGTAGTGGTGGCTCTATTTAAAGCTAGTGGTAGCCAATCAAAAATGTTGATGTTGATTATTTGGCGCCAAAAATTTGGCGCCAAAAATTTTTGACCCGGAAAAGGAAGTGCTTATATTTATAAGCTTATGTTTATATATATATGCTTATGTATCGATGAGGTATACTTAAATGTATTACTGCAAAATGACTGAAAGATTGTCCTAAGAGGTTTTGTGAATTAAACATCGGTAATGCCGAAAAAATGATCAGAGTGTCTATGCGATCAAACCGGAAGTGGCTATGGCGTGCCTAATTCTATTTCCGGTTTCGCTCTTTGTTTTGCTTCCGGTAACATTGGTATCACTTCCGGTAATATTATTAAGCGGTAATGGTCGCATGGCCTTCGTATATTAAAATGGAATATCCCAATGTTAGCACTTATTATGCTGGACATCTAAAAGTATGTTGGTCTGAAATTCGTGGGATGGCTGATAGTAGAAGCTCTATGATACATTCACGGATTAAAACATAATTGATAGACATGTTAAAATACATTATAGTATTAGGACATAAAACTTATAAAACAAATATGCAAGATAGATAAAACTTATATGTAAAATAAGTTTTATTTTACATATAAGTTTTATCTATCTTGCATATTTGTTTTATAAGTTTTATATATGTGACCTGCATATCTGTTTTTATATATTGATCTATTTAAATACGACGTCAATGTGAATGTTTAATCATCTTGACCAATCTCATCATTTTGTGATACTCTATTTGTTTTATTATTTGTTTTATAATTATGTCCTAATACTATAATGTATTTTAACATGTCTATCAATTATGTTTTAATCCGTGAATGTATCATAGAGCTTCTACTATCAGCCATCCCACGAATTTCAGACCAACATACTTTTAGATGTCCAGCATAATAAGTGCTAACATTGGGATATTCCATTTTAATATACGAAGGCCATGCGACCATTACCGCTTAATAATATTACCGGAAGTGATACCAATGTTATCGGAAGCAAAACAAAGAGCGAAACCGGAAATAGAATTAGGCACGCCATAGCCACTTCCGGTTTGATCGCATAGACACTCTGATCATTTTTTCGGCATTACCGATGTTTAATTCACAAAACCTCTTAGGACAATCTTTCAGTCATTTTGCAGTAATACATTTAAGTATACCTCATCGATACATAAGCATATATATATAAACATAAGCTTATAAATATAAGCACTTCCTTTTCCGGGTCAAAAATTTTTGGCGCCAAATTTTTGGCGCCAAATAATCAACATCAACATTTTTGATTGGCTACCACTAGCTTTAAATAGAGCCACCACTACACACCATCCATAGTCTTGAAAAAGGCCCAGATTTGGGCCGAAACGCTTTGGCAAATTGGTGAGCATTTTTCCTATTATACAAACACATCTAGTAGCGTTATTGCACTATTTTATGTTTCTTTTACAGGTTGGATATAGGGACTTTATCCAGGTTTTACCGGACACTCCCTCACTTCACTATCTTCATATTGTTTGGACCTTCTTCTAAGGAGACTGAAGGAAGTTTTGCCTAAACAACACACATACTATTTGGAACTTTGTCTCACTGACAGTGTCTATCACCATTTTTTCACGATTTTATACAGCCTTTTACACATTTTTCACTCTTAATTTTTATTTTTAATCCTTAATTTTTGATATTTTTGATATTTTTGATATATTTTGGACATTTGTTTTTATGGTCTTTTGCTTTGGATAATCACAGTCACAATTTTTGGAACTGTTCATTTTTTGAGGGGGTACCCCCTTACACACATCGTTTTACCAATTTTTTGGTTAAAGGAATTTTTTTGGTTAATTTTTAGAGGCACACCTTCACCTTATATAGGGAACACGGCATTGATAGTCTTTTGCCCACACCAGCATCATTTAACCAGACTGCTTCTTATATATTGCTTTTATCATACGCCAAATATTTATGTTATGTATATCTATGTTCATTGTACCATGGATCCATGATTTTATCTACATGTTTTAATTGTATTAAATTGTATCTATTTATCTTTAATGGTTTGTATCCATTTTTGTACAATTTTAATGATATTGGATTATTTGCTACTATCCACCACATTGAGGACCTTAACACGTTATTAAACCGCCCGTTTTAGTTCCTCCGCCTATATTTTGGCGCTCCCAGGTCCCTTTCCTAATCTATAGAACTTGGTTAATTTTTTAAACATGTCTCAATAAATGCTAAATTTTATCAGAAAGAGCGTGTTATTATCCTTTTATTGCATATACAGTATATATATATATATATATATATATATATATATAGACATATATAGAAGAGCATTGGAGCCCTTTGCAGTTAAGTAGATGAAAACATGTAAAAGTATATTTATGCAGTATTCATAGTTAAGCCCTTAATGCCATTAGGACGTTCCATGCTGTCCTAACTGTGCTGGGCTTCAGTGCCGTTAGGACGGGATGGAATGTCCTAGCCATTCTGCTGTACTGAAGCAGCTATGGCTTCCTAACTGGGATCACGGACTGGAGGGCATGCCTAGCGTCATAGGCACTCCCCCCAGACCTGATCCCATCATTGAAATCACACGATCGCATGTACAAATGCGTGATTTAAATTTTTTACTAATTTGTTTACATCAGAACTTTGTTCCGATGTAACAAATTAGTACCGGCAGGAAGGGGTTAATGAAGTCTTATACTGTGTATGTACTGTAAATATTTCACATTCCAGTGTTCTGAACATAGCAGAATATGTTCTGTGAATCTGGCCCTAGATACGCAAATTAATAGGAAAGTAAAAGCAAAATTTTGTTTTTGGATAGGCTGATAAAGTAAAAAAAAAAAACATACTGTGGCCTCTAGTTATCAACATGTCTACTAACCTGCCATCGCCGGCCCCAATACGCCCGCCTAAGCTCGCCTACCATTGCCGCTGCGGACCTGACTAAGCTCGCCAAAGCTATCAATAAAGCTGTCAAAAAGCCGCGCACCAAGTACGGGGCAATGAGCAGCGGACTGTGATAGTTATCACTCATCCGATCTCGCTGCTCTTCGGCTTTTTCCCAGCTTTATTGCTAGCCTGTCACTAAGCACCCACACTAAACTACACTGTTCTACCCCCTATACCGGCACCCCCGGAGCCCCCCGCAACTAAATAATGTTATTAACCCCTAAACCGCCGCTCCAAGACCCCGCTGCAACTATAATAAATGTATTAACCCCTAAACCGCCGCTCCCGGACCCCGCCACCACCTACATTATACCTAGTAACCCCTATCCTGCCCCCCCTATACTGCCGCCACCTATAATAAATTTATTAACCCCTATCCTGACGATCCCGGACCCCGCCGCAACTAAATAAATTGTTTAACCCCTAAACCGCCGCTCACGGACCTCGCCGCCACCTATATTAAACTTATTAACCCCTATCCTGCCTCCTCTACACCGTTGCCACCTATAATAAATTGATTAACCCCTATCCTGCCCCCTCTACACCGTTGCCACCTATAATAAATGTATTAACCCCTATCCTGCCCCCCCACACCGTCACCACCTATAATAAATGTATTAACCTCTATCCTCCCCCCCTACACCGTCGCCACCTATAATAAATTTATTAACCCCTATCCTGCCCCCCCTACACTGCCGCCACTATAATAAAATTATTAACCCCTAAACCTAAGTCTAACCCTAACCCTAACATCCCCCTAACTTAAATATTAATTAAATACATCTAAATATTATAACTCTTATTAAATAAATTAATCCTATTTAAAACTAAATACTTACCTTTAAAATAAACCCTAATATACCTACAATATAACTAATAATTATATTGTAGCTATCTTAGGATTTATTTTTATTTTACAGGCAAATTTCAATTTCAACTAGGTACAATAGCTATGAAATAGTTATTAACTCTGTAATAGCTACCTAGTTAAAATAAAGACAAATTTACCTGTAAAATAAATCCTAACCAAAGTTACAATTACACCTAACACTACACTACCATTAACTAAATTATTCCTATTTAAAACTAAATACTTACCTGTAAAATAAACCCTAAGATAGCTACAATGTAATTAATAATTACATTGTAGCTATTTTAGGATTTATATTTATTTTACAGGTAACTTTGTATTTATTTTAGCTAGTTAGAATAGTTATTAAATAGCTATTAACTATTTAATAACTACCTAGCTAAAAGAAATACAAAATTACCTGTAAAATAAATCCTAACCTAAGTTACAATTTAACCTAACACTACACTATCATTAAATTAATTAAATAAATTAGCTACAAATAACTACAATTAAATACAATTAAATAAACTAACTAAAGTACAAAAAATAAAAAATTAAAATATTACAACAATTTTAAGCTACTTACACCTAATCTAAGCCCCCTAATAAAATAACAAAGCCCCCCAAAATAAAAAAATGCCCTACCCTATTCCAAATTATGAAAGTTAACAGCTCTATTACCTTACCAGCCCTTAAAAGGGCCTTTTGCGGGGCATGCCCCAAAGTATTCAGCTCTTTTGCCTTTAAAAAAAAAATACAAACCCCCAACATTAAAACCCACCACCCACACACCCCTACTCTAACCCAAACCCCCCTTAAATAAACCTTGAGATTGAGCTCGCATTCTATTGGCTGTTCCGTTCAGCCAATAGAATGCGAGCTCAATCTGATTGGCTGATTGGATCAGCCAATCGGATTGAACTTCAATCTGATTGGCTGATTCAATCAGCCAATCAGATTTTTCCTACCTTAATTCTGATTGGCTGATAGAATCCTATCAGCCAATCGGAATTCGAGGAATGCCATCTTGGATGACATCACTTAAAGGAACCGTCATTCGTCGGGAAGTCGTCGGTGGAAGAAGATGGCTCCGCGTCGGCTCGTCTGAAGATGGCTCCGCTCCGCTCCGCTCCGGATGGATGAAGATTGAAGACGCCGCCTGGATGAAGACTTCAATCGGATGGAAGACCTCTTCAGCGCCCCTTGGATGATGACTTCAATCGGATGGAAGACTTCTTCAGCGCCCCTTGGATGATGACTTCGACCGCTGCGGATGTCCTCTTCTGTTCCATCGGTGGTCGGCTGGCTAAAGACGGCTAAAGGTAGGATGATCTTCAGGGGGGTAGTGTTAGGTTTATTTAAGGGGGGTTTGGGTTAGAGTAGGGGTGTGTGGGTGGTGGGTTTTAATGTTGGGGGGGTTGTATTTTTTTTTTTTACAGGCAAAAGAGCTGAATACTTTGGGGCATGCCCCGCAAAAGGCCTTTTTAAGGGCTGGTAAGGTAATAGAGCTGTTAACTTTCGTAATTTAAAATAGGGTAGGGCATTCTTTTTATTTTGGGGGGCTTTGTTATTTTATTAGGGGGCTTAGATTAGGTGTAAGTAGCTTAAAATTTTGTAATATTTTTTAAATGTTTGTAACTTTTTATTTTTTGTAACTTAGTTTTTTTTATTTTTTGTACTTTAGTTAGTTTATTTAACTGTATTTAATTGTAGTTATTTGTAGCTAATTTATTTAATTAATTTAATGATAGTGTAGTGTTAGGTTTAATTGTAACTTAGGTTAGGATTTATTTTATAGGTAAATTTGTCTTTATTTTAACTAGGTAGCTATTAAATAGTTAATAACTATTTAATAGCTATTGTACCTAGTTAAAATAAATTGAAATTTGCCTGTAAAATAAAAATAAATCCTAAAATAGCTACAATATAATTATTAGTTATATTGTAGCTATATTAGGGTTTATTTTATAGGTAAGTATTTAGTTTTAAATAGGATTAATTTAGTTAATAATAATATTTATTTAGATTTATTTAGATATATTTAATTAATATTTAAGTTAGGTGGGTGTTAGGGTTAGGGTTAGACTTAGGTTTAGGGGTTAATAATTTTATTATAGTTGCGGCGAGGTCCGGGAGCGGTGGTTTAGGGGTTAACATATTTATTATAGTGGCGGCGGGGTCCGGGAGCGGCGGTTTAGGGGTTAATCAGTTTATTAGAGTGGCGTGGGCTCCGGGAGTGGCGGTTTAGGGGGTAATACATTTATTTAGTTGCGGTGGTGTAGGGGGGACAGATTAGGGGTGTTTAGACTCGGGTACATGTTAGGGTGTTAGGTGCAGACATCTCCCATAGGAATCAATGGGATATCGGGCAGCAGCGAACATGAACTTTCGCTATGGTCAGAGTCCCATTGATTCCTATAGGATCCGCCGCCTCCAGGAAAAGTGCCGAGCGTACCTGCTAGTCATTTGATAACTAGCAAACGTATTCAGATTGTGCCGAACTTGCGTTCGGAACATCTGGAGTGAGGTAAGAATCGATCTGTGTCGGACTGGGTCCGGCGGATCGAATCTTTCGTCACTATATTCTACTTTTGCCGGTGTGTAGGGCTTGATAACTAAAGCGAATCAGCCTCGCCACAAATACGCTGCGGAATTCCAGTGTATTTGAGGTTGACGGCTTGATAACTAGGGGCCTGTATATCTTCTTTTTATGAGTCTCTATGTGCAAGGCTGTAGCTGAAATAAATATGTTTAGTTTGCAAGCTCAGTTTTTTAAATTTATGCTAAATATCATAAAAATGAAATAATTTCAACCCTTCAAGTGCACATAATGACATGTTGTTGTCATTCACATAATATGTAGATGACGACCATGTTTCATTATCCTGGATGGACACTTTCTGAGTTTATTGCGGCCCCCCAGGACCTGGTACACGTCTTGGTGACTGGCATCGCACACGGAAACCCAGTAGTGCTGGGAGGCTGCATAGGACTTAAGTGAGTTGGATGGGGGTAAGTATTATTTGAACCCCTCAATCTCAGCTCCCTTAAAGGTACATGAAACCCACATTTTTCGAGATTCAGATGCAGAATTTGATTTTAAACAACTTTCAAATTTAGATCCATTATCTAATTTATTTTGTTCTTTTCGTATCCTTTGTTGAAAAAGGATACCTAGGTAGGCTCAGGAGCTGCTCTTTTGTGGCTGCACATTTGTGCCTCGTGTTACTGGCTCACTCAATACATTAACTAGCTCCCAGTAATGCATTTCTGTTTCTTCAACAAAGGATATCAAGAGAATTAGTCAAATTAGGTAGTAGATGTAAATTGGTAAGTTGTTTAAAATTGTATTCTCTATCTGAATCATGAAATACATTTTTTGGTTTCATGTTCCTTTCAGTCCTAAAACCCCCAAATACCTACTGCTTGAAAGACAAGTAATTACCTGCTTTTTCAAAAAGGTGTATTGGGGTATAATTAGGTTTACATTTTTTAAAACAATAAAATAAAAAAAAAACTAACTTTTCCACACAGTTTGCCAGCTTGGGGCCTCTAGGCACTAATAATGGATCATGAAAAAGGCCTAGAGAACCCCTTGTTTTAAAGCCCAGAAGCCCCTCTTTAGAAAATCCACTATATAGGGCTAGATTATGAGTGGAGCGCAATATTGCGCTTACACAAGCGCCATATTTGCGCGCCACTTAGTAATACCAATGCACGTAAATGTGAGCTGGTATTACAGGTGCGGCACAATGGCTGGTTATTTAATGTACGCCCGTAAACGGGCAAATTTGCCCCTTTATGAGTGCACGTTAAAGGAACAGTCTATAGACAGTGCTAATTCATGTGTATCATATAGATAACATTGTGCTCACTCCCATGGAGTTATTTATGCGTCGGCACTGATTGGCTAAAATGCAAGTCTGTCAAAAGAACTGAACTAAGGGGGAAATCTGCAGAGACCTAGATACAAGGTAATCACAGAGGTAAAAAAAGTGTATTAATATAACTGTGTTAGTTATTCAAAACTGGGGAATGGGTGTTAAAGGGTTTATCTATCTTTTTAATCAATGCAAATTCTGGAGAAGAGTGTCCCTTTAAGATAGCGTCTCACTTGTAATCTAGACCAATATATGTGGGTTTCTCAGTGAGGCTTTTGTAGTGCACCTCATAGAAGTCTAGAGGGAAAAAGAGATAGCACAGTTGCACCATCTAACTTCTCTTTGCTTTTTACTTACAACTTGTAATACAAGTGCAAGAATAAGAGCCCTATAGATTTAACTTGAGCACAGTTAGTGATCAATAGCTCTAATATTTTGGCTTTCTTTCTTTTCATGTTAACGATAGTTTAGTATGTGCTAGCATCTTTATGCCGGATAGCATGGGTGCGCCAAATCCCTTACATAATAGATTTCTAGGGTTATTATTGGATACTCTAAGCTGATGGTGTGCTAGTTGAGTTCCTTAAGTAGTTCTGTTCTACAGTTGCAAGAAAAAGTTTGTGAACCATTTGGGATTACCTGGATTTCTGCATTAATTACTCAGAAAATATGGTCTGATCTTTATCTTAGTCACCAATATAGACAAACACAATCTAACTAAACTAATAGCACACACACAGTTGTACGTTTCACATTTTTATTGAAAACATTAATGTTATAAACATGGTGTGGGTGATACAGATAGCACCAGGGATCTATGCTCTAGGTCCAAACACGTTTTTTGCTACTGCTCTTGATCACTGCAGTGTCAGTGTGGACTATAAAATTTACCAGAGTTAAAATATTATTAGATATTCTGAACAACACATAATTGTTAATGGGACATGGAAGCTAAAATTAATCTTACATGACTAAGCATGTCATTTTAAGACACTTTCAACCCCTTAATGGCCGACAGGGTACTACGTATGTTGTACATTGTTAAGCCTTTAAGGATAGGTGCCTTACCTTATATGGCAACCCCTTCCTGGGCTTGGGGAGAGCAGGTCTAGCTGCTGTTAGTCAGAGGCAGAACAGAAATAGTGCTACGGAGATCACCCCAAGCAAGTGATTGCAGGGACAGAGTACCCTTGTGATCAACAGCCTGTCAGTGGGGTACTTCCATTACATGAGATACATGCTATGATCATCATAGATCTCATTAAGTTGCTGGATGCTATCATGTAAGTTCCACATAGTCTAATCAAAGATTGGTCAGATGCGGAGGCTTAACTGTCCTATCAGGAGGATGGTCAGTCTGTAGGGATATAGAGTGTCCAGGCAACCGTAGGTAAATAGATTCGCTACATGTGAATTTCATATAATCTGGTCACAGAAAAAAATAATAATGTTGCGGGAATCGAGAGGCAAAAAAAGAGGATATGTGGCTAATACACAATCCCCTATTAATAAAAAATGAACGCGTGTTACCCTGGAGGACGTACCTTGAGTCAGAAATATGGGACAAGGAGCCTTTACTATAAAGAGTGACATAACGTCTTCAGCTAATGTGTACTATTCAAATGGATTTATACAGTCTCACTGTCCTGTAAAACGGCAGTTGTTATTGGCTGAGGATTTTCTCAGTTTGAAAAATAAATAAATCAGCAATATGTGACTTAGTCCTCAAACTTGCATTTGCTTAGTACATCATAATATTAGGTTGCCTGATGATAACAGGCAAACTGGTATGTGTGTGTACATTCACATAATCAGTAATTAAACAGGACCGAGCCATATTTTAAAATGCAGATATTGTGTACTATTGCACTCCCGCTACATTGTCCCGGATAAAATTAGTATGGTATACATTAGTCCCCAAGCAGTAGTTTATCATATATATATATACACCCGGTATGTATACAAATAATATAAGTAGTAGTGGGGGCTAGTTACTAGCAGAATTCGGGAAGGCATTAACCCAACAGATATATTAACAGAAAAATGCCCATATCTCGACAGACCAACAATATACTTGTGTACAGTGAGTATAAAATTGATGTGAATATAGAGTAGAGCTGAAATTAAAGAGTGAATCTGGCATACCTACTCAATAAATATTATGGTTAGTGAAAATTAGGTTCCAATATTTGAACAGGAAATATAAAAAGAAGTGAAAGAAAACTCTAAGTGACATGTTTTGCAACTAAATGCAATTTATGGAAAAAAGTGAAAATTAATCCATTAAGCTAGGTGAGAACAAAATAACAATAATACAAAAAGTGTAATATTCTAAGGTGAAATAATGGGATTAGGAATGAGTGTGGTTCATAGGGCATCTCTGTATCAGAATTTATTTATAAGAAGCAATAATAATTATTTTGCTCATTGAGTCCCTTAGGGTAAACACACTCCAATAAGTAGACCCACCTGCATTCAGCCCTGAGTAGGGCTTGTTCTAATTTGTCCCCTCTAATACCTAAGGATATTTTCTTAATCCCCTGGCATTTAATATCCTGTGGATTAGACTGATGGTACTGCAAGAAATGGGATGCGACGGAGGTAAGTGTTTTACCCAGTGACGTGCGGTGACCTCAGATGCTGGTGAGGCACTGGTTTAAGAAACAGACACACACACACATATATATATATATATATATATATATATATAAAACCATATTTAGAAATTAAAGGGACATTACAGTTGCAGTATTAAGACTAGTGACCTGCACCTCTTCGTGTTTAACCCTCGCAAATGGGTTAAATACATAGTATAAGTACTGCACTACTGGTCAAGAATGGAAAATGCTGCTAATTCATTCAGCAGCACTAGTTACACCTCAGAATCAAACTACTAGTGCTGATAATTGTATCAGTGTCAGTTTCCATTCAGACCAGTGGGGTTGTGTGAGGCCTGAGTGGTACTTCTACTAAGTGTTTAACACCTTTGCACGGGGGGGGGGGTAAAGACATAGTGGTGCAGAGTCTTAAAATAGCATTCTTTCATGAATTAGAGTATGTCATTTTCTTTTTTACTATCCGCACCTGTAGTTCCACCCCTGGCAGGGCCCTTACTAGAAATTTTTAGGCCCCTTACTATACCATTGATTGTGCCCCCTAACCACTGAAATACACATATAAACTCACACAGACACACATAGACACACACACACAGATACACTCACACAAACACAGACACACTCTTATACACTCACACAAACACAGACACACACAGATATACACTCTTATACACTCACACAAACACAGACACACACACAGATACACTTACACAAACACAGATACACTCACACAGACACACACACAGATACACCCTTAAACACTCACACAGACAAAGACACAGTCCAGATACACTCACACAAACACAGATACACTCACACAAACACAGACACACACAAAGATACACTCACAGTCTCACACAAACAGATACACTCTTATACACTCACACAAACACAGACACACACACAGATACACTCTTATACACTCACACAAACACAGACACACACACAGATACACTCTTATACACTCACTCACACACACAGTGTCAAGCATGGCATATACAGTGTAAAATTATTACAATCAAAGAACAAAATTGGAGAGAGTGAGAGAGAGAGACTCATTAGATTCTGAACCTCTACCCTGGCAAATAGATGACCCCTAAGTTACAGTAGCTGTTATGACTGCTAGTTTTGTTTACAATTTATTACTAATTACTCACTATGCCCCAAAAATATTTTAATACTTTGGAACTACATATCTCCAAAGCTACTATTTTAGCAGAAGGCCAGCTCCTGACATATTGCTTCTTATAATCCTCAGTTATATATATATATATATATATATATATATACTTGTACTTAGGTAGGTGCTGGCTCAGCTTGGTACTCTGCAAAGAACCGCTTCCCTGCCTGAACACCTTGGCAATCTCCTACTTATGTTACCTGTGCAAACTATATCCAGCTGACCATGCTGTACCCTGCTGGCCAATAGCATCCTAAAGTATCCTGCTGACCTGACCACTGCCTGCAGACATTTGTCTCTAACCAATGCTATCAGACATGAGGGGTGAGGTATAGGGAGAAAGAGGGTACAAATGTATCATGAAAATTAGGGGGGGGGGGCATTTTGCACTTTTTTTTCCTGACTCCTATTTATATACACATTTAAAAAGTTGGCACAAAATAACACATTAGGCCACTGTAATGTGATAATGTAGAAAGTAAAAAAAAATATATCTGTTGGGGCGGAGTTTGGCCGCAGCTAAGATGGCTGCATAAATCCAGAGCTCCGGAATAGCAGGCACTTTCAAAGTATATAATTTTAAGCAGCAGTGTCTCTAAACACCTATATTATTGAGGAGGTGATTGCTCGACTATCCAGGGACAAATTGCAGCTGCAGTTTGGCTATCCACTCTTGTGGAATGAAAGGCGGCCCGACATCACGAACACACCCGGTGAGCACGTCGCAACCCCACGAGGTATGAACCCTGCGGCATCTACATAAATAACTGCCGTGCTCACTAGTTAACAGGCCGTCCTGATCGTAAGTCCTGCACCTCACATAACTTATGCCACGGGTCACTTTTACAGTGATATAGGAAAGGACACATAACGGCACCGCTCAGGCACACGCAGCAAAGTTTTTCCTTACTACATGAATAAAGAGCGGACTGCCAAATATCGTATTGTGGAGTCTGAGTTACAGGACTTAACCTCATCTTCCCTCCCAGAGAGATTTAACTTGCAGGGATCCCTATGCCATTTTAGATAATTTCATTTCATAGGAGTGCCAAAAGGGACTGTGTTAAAAGAAAATAAAGGGGAAGGAGAGCAGAGTGAGGAAAGAGGACATTTTTCTTTCTTGTCTTTTTATTAATATAGTTCGCTCTGACACAGTGTTAAAACCTGACCTTCCCCTTGTAACATACTATTTACCCTGTTCTGAATACTGAACTGTGACAAATATATAAAGACATTATGGCCGCAAAGAAAAATACCAAGCCCAATAAGCAACTGAAAACAATAGGGAGAGAACATACAATGAGCTCTTTTTTTTCTACACCAGACAATAAGAGGCAATTTCTATCAAAATCATTAAGAGAGCCTTCGTCACCTGGTTCCCTTGTGGATGATGAAAACTCCCAAGATCAAGATATCTCTACACAAATACCCCTCTCTTTGCTCTCTTCTCTGCAGTCCAAACAAGATATAGCTGACATCGTGAGGACATGTATGAGAGAAGAAATGGCAGAAATTAAACAAGACATTCATACTCTGGGCTTTAGGGTCGAGGCCATAGAGGATCAATCAGATATTGTTAAGGAGGAGATTGCTGTTATACAAGACCAAGTGTCCTCTCAGGCATCTATTATTGAAGACCTCAACGACAAGCTCGAGGACCTCGAGAACAGAGGTCGGCTGAAGAACCTCCGCATTAGAGGCATTCCCGAATCAGTACTCCCTAAAGATTTTTATATCTACTTTGGATCTCTGTTTGCTCACTTGAAGGGATCACAGCAGGCGGTAGACATACAATGGGTCAGGGCCCACAGGGCGTTGAGACCAAAGCCTCCTGATACTGCACCCCCCAGGGACGTTATAATGAAAGTTAAAAATTACTTGGAAAAGGAAGAAATTCTCACCTTATCACGGAAACATCAACCAGTGAGGTTCAGAGGTACAGTGTTACAATTCTACACCGACTTGGCTCCTAGGACCCTACAAAGACGACTGGAATCGGCACCTTTGACAAAGCTACTGCGTGACAAAAAAATTCTGTACAGGTGGGGTTTCCCTTTCCACCTATATGTGCTACGTGATACCAGAAGATTGGTGTGCAGGAAAATTTCAGATGTTCCAGAATTTTGCAGAGCCCTAAATCTTGATCCTCCGTATTTCCCACCGTCTGATACCCAACCACACCCCTCCAGGAGACAGGAGAAAAGGCAACAACCTGAAAAGTGGTCAACAGCACCAACAAGACCTATAAAAAAATCCACTAATTCAGGAGCTCCACCAGAAAAAAGGAAGGCAATTAATTCCACTGCTGTTGAAGGAACTTGAAAATCTGAGAAATAACCCTGGAGATGTGAGTCGATCTTCCTGATGGTGAAGAGTAACAATCCCGTAAAGTATAGTTTTGACTTTAATAGTTTTTTTTTTTTTTGTAAATAATTTTTATTTGAGGAAAAACACAAGATACAAAAAGAAAAAACAAATACAATGCAGTTGTGACATTTTCAAAGATACAATCAGCAGGTAAAAGTGGTAACAACAAATGTGGAGTCAAGTGTATCATTATAAACAATATTCTAATGTAGCATAAAATGTCAGGTAATCTTTTCCTCAATTTTATATTAATAAAGAACATTACAATAAGAGTACAGGTAAGTGGGGATATTTGCTCTCATAAGGTAGTCTCAAATAGTGTAGTAGGGTAATAAGTGTAGAAACATAAACACAAAAGAGAGTTGACACTGGAAGAAAATAAATAAATAGATGGAGGATTAGGTAAGTAGGATATTGAGTCAGAAAGGAAGGTGGCAAACAGGGGTATATAGTAGGAGAGAATTAGTTAGATGTTGCATTGGAGGGAATTTATCTCAGACGGCAGCGGCCATGATTGAATTAATGTCAGACTGGATTAGTTGGAAAATTTTTCCCACCAAGGGGCCCAAGTATCTTGGTAAAAATCTAGTTTATCAAGTGCTGAATGGGAGTAAGCTTCCATTTTTGATATATAGTTGACTGTAGCTATAATCTGTGAGGTGCTAGGAGGAGAAAGTTGTTTCCATGCTTTAGCAATTTCTAACTTAGTAGCCATTAGGAGATAAATGGATAAGGCTTTATGTGTGGGCGAAAGAGGTGGGAAGTTGAGGTGAAGCAGGCCAGTTTGGGGACTCAGTTGAAAAATAATGCCCAGGGAGTGTAGTAGGTTAGTTACCCAGAACCAAACAGAGGAGAGCCGGGGGCAAAACCACCAGATATGAGCCTGGGTTCCGAGTTGACCACAGCCTCTCCAGCAGGCAGGAGAGTGGGAGGTAAAAATTCTGTGAAGGGTTGCTGGGACTAGGTGCCAGCGGACTGTAATTTTGTAGTGGAGTTCCCAAAGGGAAGTGCAATGTAACAGCTTTCTAGTGGACTTCAGTTCTCTATACCAGGAGTCGGCGTCGGCTGTGAAGTTGAGTTCAGTTTCCCAGGCTATAAATTGGGATACTTTTGGTTGAGAGGAGGGGTCTAGTAATATCTCATAGTGAAATGACAAGGTGCCCCTAGTCTTGTGGGATAAGGACCATCGCTGTTCCCATTTTGTAACTGTTCTGATGCATTCTCTAGGGAATCCCCAAGACCTGACTATGGAAGAGAGTCGAAAGGCCTCAAATTGTAACTGAGCTGGAATGCGGAATTTATTACAGATCAACATGTGAGAAATACCACCAGAGTGGTCATAGAGGTCCATAATACGGTCAACTCCAAAGGAGGACCAGGAGTGAACATGAGTGTCAGGTAAACAAAAAAGAACACTAGCTATAGTTTGGCACGGGGAGGGGTGAGGAGCAATTGAGGTCGAATGTCTGGTCTGATCCCAAAACTTAAGGGTGTCCAGAATCACCGGGTGTGTGGTAACAAGATTTTCCCAATAATGAGAAGGGATCCAAGGAAGGTCTATTAATCTAACTCCCGAAGGGAGAAGAGACTGTTCAATATCCCTCCACCGGGCATGGTTATCAGTGCAACCCCATTCGATCAAATGGGCTAAGCGTGCAGCTTGGTAGTAAAGAATGATATTAGGCATACCTAGGCCCCCCCTGTCACAAGGTCTTTGAAGGGTTTGTCTCAACGTACGAGGTCTCTTACCTTTCCAAACATAGTTGGTGATAAGGCTCTGGAGTTTATTCAGTAGCGGGCGGGGAAGATTAAGTGGGATCGTGCGAAATAGGTAGATAAGCTTCGGAATATAAGACATTTTAATGGCCGCAATTCTACCAGTCCAAGAGATGTCTCGAAGATCCCATGAGTCTAATAACTTTTTCCATTCAGGAAGTCTTTCTGTAAAATTCTTAAGGATAACTGTGGAGACATTGGAAGAGAGATGGATGCCAAGTAATTTTAGTGAATGGGGGGACCACTGGAACCTATATCTTTCGCGTAGAGTGATGAGGTCCTGCGGTTCAACATTAATGTGTAGAGCTTGGGTTTTGGCTAGGTTAAGTTTGTAATAGGGCCCCGAACTTAGATATGAGTTTGAAGACAGCAGGGAGTGACCTAAGCGGATCAGTGAGTAAGAGAGTGACATCGTCCGCATATAGAGAGATGGTGTGTTGACTGGAGCTAACAGGTAAGCCGGAGATATTCGGATCAGTTCTTATGGCTTGTGCTAGGGGCTCGATGGAGAAGGCGAACAGGAGAGGGGAGAGGGGGCAGCCCTGTCTCGTCCCGTTGGTAATGTCAAAACTATTGAATTGAAACCCTATTCCTTTAACTCTAGCAGACGGACAAGAGTATAAAGCCTGAATCGCGATAATGAATTGTTCCGGAATTCCAAAGGCGCGTAGGGTTTCCCATAAATACTCCCACCTCACCCTGTCAAAGGCTTTCTCAGCTTCTAATGACAGGGCTAACGTGGGGGTATCTCCATTAGCGCTTTCCAGCAGAATGTCAAATATGCGCCGTGTAGCGTCGGGGCCTTCTCTTCGGGGGATAAAACCCACTTGATCCGGGCGTATCAGAGTGGGTGTAATTTGGGCAAGCCGATTTGCTAATATCTTGGCGTAGAGTTTAGTATCGATATTAAGCAAGGAAATAGGGCGGTAGCTCCCACAGTCTTGGGGGTCCTTGCCCGTTTTTAGAATAGTGGTAATAGAGGCCTCAAGGAACTCCTTTCGGAAATTTCCTTTGTTGAACACCTCGTTGGAAACCTTGCAAAGGATTGGGGAAATTTGAGGGGAAAAAGATTTATAAAATTGACTCGTGAAACCATCTGGGCCCGGGGACTTGGCAGTTTTAAGATCTCTAACAGCTAAGGTGACCTCTTCAAGAGAGACAGGAGAAATGAGAGCCGCTGTATCCGCATGGTCTAATTGGGGAAGATTTAGGGAGGCTAAATATCTGCGTATGTCAGCTGGGTCAAGAATTTTTGTAGAGTCTGAGGAGTCTAAATTATACAGTTGGTAGTAATAAAGTCTAAAGGCATCTCATATATCAGCTGGAGACGTAACACAGCCAGAAGGGGTGTGTATGGAGGTGATTTTGGCTTGCGCTGTCCTATTTCTCAGTTTCCTGGCTAACAAGGTAGAGACCTTGTTATTATTATGGTAATAAACTTGTTTGAGTTTATTCAACAGACGTTGAGTTTCGTCAATCTCTAAGTCTTTTATCTGTCTGGAGATCTCCAAGAGTTGATCATTTACTATGGGGGAGTAGGAGTTAGAAAGTTTAAGTTTCAGGGTTCTGTGTTGACAGTTAAGAGATGCAAGTGA
This sequence comes from Bombina bombina, assembly GCF_027579735.1. Classification (NCBI taxonomy): domain Eukaryota; kingdom Metazoa; phylum Chordata; class Amphibia; order Anura; family Bombinatoridae; genus Bombina; species Bombina bombina. Next base: position 444,105,767 of record NC_069501.1, on the reverse strand, counting down.
GGCTCCTCGTGCTTTCTTAATCTGGTTATGTTTGCTAATAAAGAAACCTCTAAGATATGCCTTCAGAGTGGCCCAAAGCACCTCCTCCGAGAGAAGAGGAGTGTGATTGATACTTAAAAAGGTGGTGAGTGTTGATAGAGTCTCCAACTTGATCCAAGGGATGGTGACTAAGAAGTCTCTGAGTCGCCATGTCATATTTACAGCAGGCGCAGGTGGGTTACCTATTTCGATGGTCAGGGAATCGTGGTCTGACCACGAGATGACTGAAATTGTTGCGTCCGATACCGTGTACAAGAGACGTGAGCTTAAGAAAAAGAAATCAATTCGGGTGTGTGATTTATGGGGAGCTGAATAAAAGGTGTACTCTCGTCTATTCAGGTGAGTCGCTCTCCAGACGTCATAGAGGTAATACTGTTTAATTAGGTTTTGAAAGGCATTAGCAAGCGGGCGTAGTGTCCTCTCCGAAGTGGAGATTGGGGGGCCCATTCTGTCAACTAGAGGATTCCAAATAAGGTTAAAATCTCCACCCAAGATCAGTTCCCCCTGGGTCACAGCCGAGACCGACTCCAGAAGTAATCTAAGAAAACGAATTTGTCCTGAATTGGGAGCATAGATATTTACCAGTGTAAATAATTTGTTATTGAGCTTACAAATTAAAATTAAAAAGCGTGCTTGGGTGTCTTTTTCTACATAGATCTCTTCATACGTACTAGAAGAACCTATCAATATAGCGACCCCTCTAGATTTGGAGTGAAAGGACGAGGTAACTACCGTAGGAAATTTCCTGTATGTATGTGTGAAATCTGTGCTATTTAGCCAGTGTGTCTCCTGAATAAAGGCTACGTCAATTTTGTTACGTGCAAGCATGTTAATCATTAAACTACGTTTGGTCGGGGAGTTAAGCCCTTGGGAGTTAAGGGTAATAAACTTCAGTTCTGACATTGTGGAAGTTAGATTATGTTTCTTTAGATTAAAGTTTAGGAGACTACTGGAGAGTGATATTAAAAAGAATGAATTCTTGTTAATTACGAAGAGCCCACTTAAATAAGTTAAGGGGAGGGGATGCAGCGGGCAAAAGCCGCTCGAATTGGGGGATAAAAGGGAAGTGGGGGGGGGAGAGCAACGGGAGGCAGGAGTTGCTTAGCTTATAGACTTTTGATGAGAATATTACGTGGCGAGGAAAGAGAGATGCAGACCTTAGAGCATAAGAGAGGAGTGAGGAGAAAGATAAAGAGAAATCTGGAGGGGAGGGTAAACAGAAAGAGGGGGCTTAGTGTTAAGTACTGTGAGATAATATTAGTAGAGGTTATAATTGGAAAGGGTCTAGTGTTATAAGGTCTCTGGCTAGAGCACTATGCACCCACGAAAGGGAGGAAAGGTAATGCACTTAGTATATGTGGGGTATAGTGAAACTGAAATAGTAATAGCTGAAGGGGGAGAGGGGTGCCTGACTGAGGCTCTACTGCACTTGAAAGGTTGAAGTGAGGAAGAAAAAGAATGATCTCAGGATAACAACGTTGAGTAGAGACTAACTATGAATGGGGGTATGTCTGCTCATTACAAACAGCGTGTAATACAAGATCCATAAATAACATTTCAAACATTGCAATTATTTTAAATACAACATACAAAACAAGGTAAGAATAAACCAAAACCAAAATGTCAGAAGGAGGATTTCTTGAGAGAATTCACAGCATTTCTATATTAAACAAATAAGGATTGAGAAAATAAGATAACAGTGATGTGTAGATCAGGAGAGTAGCTTTACCTGGTGTGTAATAGTGAAGGTGAGATAAAAACTTAGGAGGTTAGAACTACTATGTGGAGAGTGAGGCATATATTAGCTTTTTGGATAAAATTCGGTTTATCTTAATGTGGTAGAGGTGTAGTGAAGAGATGTAAGTGAGGTATGGGGGTATAAGGGCAATGTGTAGGGAAAAAACACTTTTCAGCTAGCTCAAAATAATAAGTGCAAGGTAAGTTAAGTGAATGAGCACATGTGATCTGTAAGTGTACTCGGGTCTGCGCTGAAAGAGAGCTCTAAAAGTAGAGGTGGGGATTGAATAAGCGAATTGTATGCCGTGTGGGGTGATCAGATGTAACCATGTAATATGAACTACGAAACAATAAGAATCAGGAAACAAAAACTAGAGGAGGAATTCCAAACATTAACCATTACAGAGTAGATTTGCATTTACATTACCCATCCATCCACTTCAAGTCTCTGTTGGCTAAGAGTCCAGAGAAATATACAGAGTCTTCAAGAGGGGAACCTCTGGAGGAAAAGAGGGGCAAGTATAACATATGGACATGGTGAATGAAAGGGGGGCTGTCCGGTAGTTAGAGTACTTGGTAGGATTCAGCAAGGTGAGTTACAGCATATTGCGGATTGAGAGTGTCTCTTCACATCTGGGATCTCTTCAGGGGTGGAGGTGGTGAGAGAGCTCCTCTGGAAGGATGAAAACTGAAAGCACGTTGTTGAGATCGCCAGGGATCAGCTGTGGGGTTGAGTTCCTTTGAGGTGTCCTGGGGGACAGAAGGAAGGTTGTCAGCCGTAAGAAGTTTCAGGGACTGTAGAACCTGGAATCCCTGTTCAAGAGTAGTGATGGTGTAGGAGGAATCATTGAATTGAAAGAATATGCGCACAGGGAAACCCCATCTGTATTTGATGCCATTATTATGAAGACATTGAGTAACTTGGTGAAAGAGTCTTCTTCTGGAGAGAGTATGGGTAGAGAGATCTGGAAAGATCTTTATGTCCTGAAATGGCTCTTTCAAAGTCTTATTCTGGAATGAGGCCCTGAGGATCCTTTCTTTAAATGTAAAGTAATGTAGCCTCACGATTACATCTCTGGGGGAGCCCATGGGTGCATTCCGTGGTCTAAGACCTCTATGAGCTCTGTCAATAAGGCTTTCTTGAAGGGGAGTGGGACCCAAAAGCTCAGTGAAGAGGGATTGTAGATGAGTAGGTAGCTCCGAAGGAATAACTTCCTCAGAAATACCTCGTATTCTGAGGTTGTTGCGGCGCAATCTGTCCTCCTGATCTGCCAGTTTGGTCTCCAGACCAGATATCATTTCAGCAAGTGACTGGGCGTAAGTTAACAGATTGGAATGGTCGACATGAAGATCCTCCTGCTTCTTTTCCAGAGAATCTGTTCTCTCCCCTAATTGGGAGATATCCCTCTTCAGCTCAGACACTGATGCTTTAAGTTCTTGCTTCAGAGAAGTATAGTGTGAGTCCATTTTGGTTGAGAGATCTTTAATGGATTCAAGAATTGAAGAGGAGGAGTGGGAGACTCTCTCTGCAGAAAGGGAGAGAGGACGAGATGAATCCTTGGCAGAAATGATGGAATCTCTTGAGTCGTCATCTGATAAATCTTGGTCAAATGTATTCTTATGTGAGAAATGATCTGATAGAGTCCTTTTTGGCATGTCCCCATGCTTCTGTTTCTTTTTCTGCGAGTGGGCCATCTTACTCATAATAAATCCAGTAAATTGGAAATGCTGTTGAGAGGTTCTAATTATGAGATCAGTAACGTGTCATGAAGCAGAGAGTAAATGTCAGGCACCCCTCTAGGCAGTGGTGCCTAGCCCAACATGGGAAAGTGAGCTGCTAGTGAAGAATTAGGTGTGCGGACTAGTAGTAAACTCTCGCTGACACAGAATTATTCCTTCCCTGACTTCAAGCAGATGTTAGTTGTAGGCGTGCTGTGAGGGTGGAATTGTCAGATGACTCTCTCCCCAGGGAGTTGCTCTCTGCCGAGCGAGTAAGGAAAGGGGAGTATGGGGTATGACCTGTGGGCACAGTGGGCCGACGGGAAAGGGGGGGTAGAGAGGTCTGGTGTGTATAGCAGCGGTTAGTGTCACCTTATATATAAAACTTGCGCAGAGCCTCACTCTGATTTATTTATTAAGTAATAGAATGTCCACACCTCATATAACAGGGATTCCAGGAAAGGGCTATAGTTGCAGGCAGATCTTGTGAAGTAGGGTAAAAGACCTGTTGTCTGATATGTACAGAATGTAGGTTTATCCCATGTGGGAGCTACTTTTCATATTGGCTGGATCTGCTGCCGTTTCTGTAGTCTTGCTGGTCTGAATAATGAATGGGGCCACACTCTAGATAATATGTCCGGTAGTGGAGCGTCAGGGAAATTTACAGGAGATTATATAACAATGTTGTCAATCAAAGTCCAGCAGTGATTGTGGCCTGTTTTTAACTTGCAATAGTCTGTTAACTAATATGTGAGGTAATGGAGTTATGCCCCACGTGAGGACTGCTTACCCCCAAGGTTATGACTGTATCCTCACCCGTAGGCCCCTCAGGTTGGAGAGCTATGAGAGAGGTGTCGGCAAGCTCAGAGATGTGTCCCAGTCTGAGTCGGAAGACTCCCTGTGTCCGCTGAAGCTGGAGAGAGGTGTGAGGCACTAGCGCAACACCGGGAGATCTGGAAACACCGGTAGCACGAGAGAGTTGTCTGCCCTCCTACTCGCTCCGGACAGTTGCGGTCCTCTAATGACTGAGCGTGGCGGCTGGAAACACCGGTATTTGTTAGTGCAGTCCCTGGGGCAAGTGAAGGGAGCTGTGAGCCCAAGACAGCAGCACCGGAGAACTGTAAATAGACTGCGGACATAAAAGTTATAGGTCCGGAAGTTTGTAGCGTAGATTGAAGAGCGCCACAGGGACGTGTGGCGCAGTAAAAATTTCCCAAAGAAATTAGGATAGCTTAGGGTTTGAGCGAAATCTGAGTTCGCAAATCACAGGGTAATAGTCTATAAGCAGTTAGAGAGGTAGGGTGTGATAAATAAACCACTTTTAAAGGGTAAAGGAATAAAAAAAAAACGTTGGTCTGCAGAGCTCCTCTTTAGTGTGACCACTTCCTAGAACGGCAAACTCCGCCTCCCTGACTTTAATAGTTTATATGTTTGAGACTCAAAAGTTTACACTGCAATGTTACTACTCTCTCTCACTCACAGAGGCAGGTAACGGTGAAAGTTTGAATGTTAAGGGGTTTAGTATTTTACCTAGCACAGAATATATGGGCATCTACCTTACATTTAAGTATGGAAAGTTATGGAGGAAGGTGAGAGGGGGAAAAAAAAAAGTATGGGGAGAGACAGCCCCTAGTTTTATATGGTTAAGCAATAAGATATACTGCAAATTGTTCTAATCTAGCCTGATCCCCTTTTGAATTTGGATCAATATGGTCCAATGGCTTCTCTCCGGAGATAGGAGAGGCGCCGATTCATTGTTTTTGTTTGAGATATGTGTGTTGTATTTTTGTTTGAATTTTTATGTGAATTTCCTACGAAGTCTGTATAAATTAAAAATTGAACGTCATAACAGAAGAATAATACTGTTCAGAGCTGGATGTTATATGAGACACTTTTCAGTGATATCTATTAGTCTAATTGCCAATGACTGCCCCAAATAGAACACTTAAATTTATTACACAAAACGTTAGGGGTTTAAACTCTCCAATTAAAAGATCTGTTGCCATGTCAGATTTTTATAAAAGAAAAGGAGATATCCTATTACTGCAAGAGACACACTTTAAACGTTCACATGAACCACGTTATATGAGCTCACAGTACAACAGGCATTTCCATAGCTCTGGCATTTCAAAGAAATGCGGAGTGAGCATTCTGATGCACAAATCTATCCCCTTTCATCATATTCAAACACATAATGACACTGAAGGCCGTTTTTTAGGGGTTTTTGGACTGCTATATGGTAGGCCAGTAACTTTAATTAATGTCTATGCACCCAATACCCTTCAACTACCCTTTTACAAAAAGACATTTAGACGTATACTAGACATAGCTAAAGGGCTAGTTTTTATTGGGGGGGACCTTAACATACCCATACATCCAGAAGTGGATAGTTCCAACCCGAACCCCAGCACATCTAGGCGTACACTTAAACATTTATGGAAACTGATGCACGATTATAATCTGTATGACACTTGGAGGTTACACAACCCGGACAAGAGGGAATACACCTTTTTCTCCTCCCCAAATAGGACATATAGCCATCTTGACTATCTGCTTACTAACCAGATAGGTTTGGAACACATTAAGAAAGCAGGGATCATGCACACAGTGTGGTCAGATCACTCAGCGGTATTCTTTGACATTTCATGGCCCCATACCCCAGTTGCCCCGTATATATGGAAAATGGATGACTCCTTACTAAGAGGAGATATACAATTAACTAAAACACAAGAAACACTGCAAGAATATTTTACTTTTAACTCAACTGATGATATGGACCCCATTACAGTTTGGGAAGCGCACAAGTGCTTCATGAGAGGGGAATTCATTAAAAGAAAAGCACAATTTAAAAAAATAGCAAGGCAGAAATATCTAGATCTTACCTCGAAACTTTCAGTTTTAGAACATAAACATAGACAAAACCAGGAGGACCAATCTGTACAACTGTTACTCCAAAACACTAGAAAGGCCCTTCATGACTTACTATTACAGGAACACGCAGCCACCACTTCGAAATTTAAACAACGCTTTTTCTATGAAGGCAATAGGGCAGGCAAACTACTAGCGTGGGCCCTTAAAATTAAGAAATTTAAATCTTTTGTACATGAAATAAAAACAGCTAAAAACAAAAAGGTCCACTCTACTAAAAACATTCTCACACAATTCGAGCAGTACTATACACAGCTATATAATATCCCTGGTACCATAGATAGGCCCAGGGAGGTCCCAGACCTACAAAACTATTTGAGGGAGATCCCGCTTCCTATGTTAGACGAAGATCAAGAAGCAGACCTGGAAGCTCCGTTCACCCCGGAAGAGGTGAAGGTGGCGATTTATGATCTCAATGGCCCAGATGGCTTCTCCGTCTCATACTATAAAACTCTTGCTCCATTGCTAATCCCCCACCTATTAGAGATGTTTAACAAAGTTAATGTTCACAGCCCATTTCCTCCAAACATGCTAGAAGCCCACATAACCGTAGTTCCAAAGCCGGGGAAGCCCTCAGATGAACCTCAAAGTTATAGACCAATTTCCCTTTTAAATGTGGACGTAAAATGATATGCAAAGATTCTAGCCCTACGAATAAATAAAATTCTCCCGAAACTTATACACACAAATCAAGTAGGCTTTATCCACCATAGAGAGGCGAGAGACAATACCATTAAAATTTTGAATCTGATGGAATATGCACAAACACGTAACATCCCAGCTGTTTTTTTGGCCATGGATGCAGAAAAGGCCTTTGATCGGCTAAACTGGTCCTTCCTAAAAAGTACATTGATAAGATTTGGCATGAGTGAAAGCTTTATAAACAAAATATTTACACTATATAACGTTCCCACAGCTAAGATTAAATTAAATGACTCCCTTTCCAACAAGATCTGGATCAATAACGGAACCAGACAGGGCTGTCCACTGTCTCCCATTTTATTTGTGCTGACAATTGAAACTCTCGCAGCAGCGATTAGAAACAACCCGAATATAAAAGGTATTACGGTACAAGACACCCAATACAAACAGGCATTATATGCCGACGACCTCATATTATCACTTACATCCCCATTACAATCCATAGCAGCATTAAGTGCCGAGTTGGATATATATAGTAAATTCTCTGGGTTCAAAATCAACCCCACAAAATCAGAAATGTTAGGAATACACACCCCTGAAATAGACATGCAAGAAATAGCACAAGAATATCCCTACCGCATACAAAACTCATCTATAAAATACTTAGGGGTTCAGATATCACATAATAAGCAGCTTTTGTTCCAACAAAATTTCCAACATCTCCTGGGAGAACTCTAACAAGAATTACATAGTTGGGAAAATAAAAGTTTATCCTGGATGGGAAGGATGGAGGCACTTAGTTTACCAAAAATTCTTTATAAATTTCAAACACTCCCCATCCCAGTCCCACAATCATACCTGAATACCTTGCAAGCCATGTTTAATTCATATATTTGGCAAAATAAAAGGCCACGAATAGCCAAAAAGATTATGTATCGTAATAGGAAAAATGGCGGACTAAGCGTTCCTAACCTAACTTATTACAGACAAGCAGCTATTCTTACCCGAGTTATAGACTGGTGTAAACATGGGGAACATAAGGAATGGGTCAGGTTGGAGCAACAGTTAGCTAATAGCCCTAACTTAGGTGGGATTTGTTGGACCACTAAGATACATAGAGATACTAACAAAACACCTCCCCGTATTGTGACAGAGACATTAAAAATATGGGACAATATCACTAATAAGAATACGGGTATCTCCACAAATCCCTCTCCACTTACACCGATACTCAATAACCCTGAGATCCCCATAGGACGTCAACCTACGAAGGAGTCCTCATTCACCATTAACTCACTTATCCCTATTTGCACACTTGTACGCGAAGGCAAGTTAAAGTCAGAGGAGGAAGTGCTGGAATTGACTCCCCTTTTAGCAAATGACTGGTACATTAGACAACAACTGACACATTTTATATTTAGCAACCCTCAGAAACCTAAATTACTTAGACCCCCCACTATGTTTGAAAGCACCTGTCTCTCACAATTCCTTACTAGAGGAGGTCTATCACTGTTATACCACTTATTAATAACCTACCACTCTAGATCATTACCAGCCTACTGTAAGGCATGGGAAACTGAATTACAGAGAGAAATCTCACCTAGTGAATGGGAAAAAATCTTTATAAATATGGGAAGGACTTCTCCTTCGATATCTATTACTGAAATGAATGTGAAATTATTGTATAGGTGGTATCTAACCCCACTTAGGCTTTCAAAAATATATACTAATGTGGAGAATGTATGCTGGAGAGGCTGTGGTGAAGTGGGATCTATGTCCCACATATGGTGGAAATGTCCGTATATCCGGAAATTTTGGATGGACATTGATAAAGAAATAGAAAAGTGTATATCCTATAAGATAGGGATGGATCCATTGTTTTTTCTGTTTAATTTCCCCCCTAAACTGAAATGTAAACTGAGATTGAAATTAGTAAATGTTATGATAAATGGGGCTAAACAACTGATACCACGATTGTGGAAGAAACAGCAGGTCCCTACGGTATCTGAATGGAAAGAACATATTACACATCTACTGCCTCTAGAGAGGTACCACTATGGTCAATCCCAACAACTAGACTTTTATGGTAATATGAGATTCCTTTGGGAGGACTACTTGGCATCCCACTGAACAAATGTCTTATGTTTTCAATGAAAAAGACGAATTGTAATAGAATTATGATATCCAGCTTGTACTCACTGATTTATGTTATGTTTTTCATTTGAGATTGTTCTGTATTTACTATACTATCAACAATAAAGGAAATTTAAAAAAAAAAAATATATATATATCTATATCTGTTGCCAGAGCCATATACCTTAGTTCCTCCCATACGCAACACATCATCCAGCGTGCCATTACCTCATTATCCCCGGCTATCTCCAAGTCCTCGGTGTCACCACCATCCACCATGGCTACTGGTAGAGCGCTTGTCTTCACCACACCAGCGTGGCTCCCTAGAAGACCGGAACCCAGCACTTCCTGACAAGGCACAGCACCAGCACACGGATAAAAAATAATAATACTGCAGATCAAACTACTGCTCAGCAAGTAGTAGACTTATATTACATACACGCCAATGCTTATTTGCTTATACAGTTATTTTTTATGCCACTGGCATAGTTCACAGCAGGACTTGACTGTGCTTCTGAGTTAGGCTGTTTAACCTGTTACACTTTGAGGCAGGACCTGAGGGAAACATGATGTGAGTTGCACACTGTTTGACTTCCTGGCTGAACTGAAGCAGCTCTCAGACAGTCATTGCAGATTGTAAAGCAATCAAATGTATAGTGCTGCGTGCAGTCATGAATGTGCTCTTGTGCTGGTCAGCCTGCAACGGCTAAGGGCTGCTATCAATGTCATTGTCAAGCCCACTGCCCACCACACCCACAGTCTCACTCACTCTCACTCACTATGCGGCGCGCCTCTCTCTTCTTGTCTAGTCTCTTTCCGGCCGCCGGACGTCCAGACCACGATGATGTCACTCACAACTTCAAGCGCTGATTGGCTGGTGGCACTTGGCTGTGCTCCCGAGGCGTTTAGAGAGCAGCCTCTTGGGAGTGATATGGGCCGCGAACTAAGAGACTTAACCACTGGGTGGCAGTCTCTGCGGGTCCCATAAGAAAAAAATCCTCAGACATCCATATTGCGCAACGGGACGGCAGCTGAACAGCTCACAACCTCCCCTTCCTTGCGCAATATGGATGAGTAATAAAAAAAAAGAATATGTTTGCATTTGAGGTTGGCAAATTTTATAGTGGTTGCAGGCAATGTGGGGGTGGGGGGTAGGGTATACCAAAAAAAAAAAAAAAAAAAATTTAAAAATATATATATTTTTTTATTACAAATTATAACAAAAAAAAAGTGTAATTACACACATAGGACAGGTGAGGCGCTGCCTCACCTGCCTCCTTTGACTGCACATCACTGGTTTTACCCTTTTCTTGATCTTTAATTGCATTTTTAATGCTTCTGACATGTTCTTGAAGTCTGAGACGTCATTTACGGGTGGTCATGCCCACATAGATTTTGGGACAGGAACAATACAAGACATATATCATGCTTTTGGTAGTACAGCTGATATAACTTTTCATTCTATGTATTTTCCCAAATCTATTTTGAATGATATTCGTCTTCCTGATGTAATTGCAACTGGAACAGGACCCACATGGGAAGGAACCTGGTACAATGGAGGTCTTGGTTTTGATTACTTGAAAGTGGCTGATGGACACCATATTTTTAATGTTATGGGTTCTTCTGTAACCCACCTTTACTGAGTCCCCTACAATAGATTTTAAATCCTGATCTAACAGAAGAACATTCCAATGCTTGGTTATGATTTCTGTTATTAAATGTGATAAGGGGTTTTATGTCAATATCAGTCTGGTTTGTTGATCTCTCTCTTGATTTTTCTTCTTTCTGAGTAAATCCGTACGGTTAGTATTCATTGCCCTGGATCTGGCTTTTTTGATTCCTCTCCTGCTGTACCCTCTATCCAGTAATCTATTCTCCAGTTCTTTGGCTTGTGATTTAAACAGCGTTAGATCACTACAATTTCTCCTAACACAGAGGAATTCTCCAACTTGTAGGGATTTGGTTGTGCCAGGTGCATGGGCACTGGTCTTATGAAGTAAGTTGTTGTAATGTCTACATTAAGGGATGCTACGCAAAATAGAAACAAGCTTAACAGTAATCTTTTTACAGAGGATGAGGTTTTGTTAGCATTATCAAAAATAAATGTTACAAAGGCAGTGGGTCCTGATAATATTCATAGAAGGGTTTTAAAAGAACTTTGATCAGTGCTAACTGTCCCATTAACTGATCTGTTTAATCAGTCACTATTAACAGGAGCTGTCCCAGATGATTGGAAAATAGCAAATGTAATACCTCTTCATAAAAAGGGCAGTAGAGAAGAATCTGGCAACTACAGGCCAGTTAGTTTAACTTTAGTAGTAGGGAAATTAATGGAAAGCCTCTTAAAAGAAAGAATTATGACTTACATAAAGACAAACAATTTAGAGGACCAAAATCAGCATGGTTTTACTTCAGGGAGATCATGTCAGACTAATCTAATTGACTTCTTTGATTATGTAACAAAAGTATTAGACAAGGGAGGAGCAGTTGATGTAGCATATCTAGATTTCAGCAAAGCATTTGACACCGTCCCACACAATAAACTTATTCACAAACTATATCTCCTTGGTCTAGATTCAAAAATTGTGAACTGGGTGGAATGCTGGCTTAAGGACAGAAAACAAAGTGTCTTAGTAAATGGAGTTCATTGAGCAGAGGGGGCTGTTACTAGTGGTGTTCCTCAGTTTAACATATTTATCTGCGATATCAGCAAAGGGCTACAGGGGAAAGTATGTCTCTTTGCAGATGATACAAAAATTTGCAACAGAGTGGATGTTCCAGGGGGGGGTAGACAAAATGAGAAGTGATATACAACAATTGGAGGATTGGACAAACGACTGGGATCTAAAGTTTAACACAGCAAAGTGTAAAATAATGCATTTAGGGAAGAAAAATCCAAATGTTAATTACAGACTCATCAATGACACTTTACTGACTGTTACAGACGAGGAACAGGACTTGGGAATTATTATTTCAGATGATTTAAAACTTAGTAAACAATGTAGTAATGCAGCGAGTAAGGCTAGCAGAATGCTTGGATGTATTGGTAGAGGTATTTGCAGCAGAAATAGTAAGGTTCTTATGCCACTTTATAGATCATTAGTTAGGCCTCATCTTGAGTATTGTGTGCAGTTCTGGAGGCCATATCTTCAGAAGGATATTAACAAACTTGAATCTGTGCAAAGGAGGGCTACCAAAATGGTACATGGTCTAAAAAATAAAACTTACCAGGATAGGCTCAATGACCTAAATATGTATAGCTTAGAGGAGAGAAGGGAAAGAGGTGATATGATAGCAACTTTCAAGTACATTAAAGGGTTTAGTAAAACTGAGGCTGTGGGTATTTTACATAAAATGGAAAATTCAAGAACAAGGGGTCATGAGCTCAAGCTAAAGGGTAGTAGATTCAGGAGTAATTTGAGGAAGCACTTCTTTACAGAAAGAGTGATTGATTTATGGAATAAACTTCCTCAAGAGGTAGTAGCAACAAACACTGTGGGGGACTTTAAAAATGCATGGGACAAGCATAGGGCTGTCCTACGAACTAGATAAGTTTATACTGTTAGGTAAGGTCGGGCAGACTTGCTGGGCCTATGGCTCTTATCTGCCGTCAATATCTATGTTTCTATGTTTCAGTTGGTTTTCTGAAGAGGTCAGTATGAATTTTGCCATCTTCATCTTTAAATATTGTCAGATCTAGGAATTCTATCTTGGATTGACTCATATTATACATTAATTTAATGTTCAACGTATTATCATTGAGTTTACCTAAGAACATCTCCAGTTCTTCCTGGGTCCCTTCCCATAGGAACTTCATTGATTGTATTAACTATAATAGGGTGTTGGCTAACAATTGGTGTCGCCGTAGACCAGTTTATAAGTGTTACTATTTATGAGGTTATTTGTAACCTCTGAATCCCCTGTTTTATATAGGTATTCACTCACATTGTTACTCAGGAGCTACCTGATCTATACACTTATCACACACCGTTACTATGGGTTATATCTAGTGGGTAATATAGAACGGCCAGCACATTTAACTATATAGGAATCCATTACATGTGTATACTTCCGACCCTCAATAGATGGGTCGTAATCACGTTTACTAGTACATTTAAATATCCTGGGCCGCTCTCTCTCTATATATACCCATAAAATAGGGGGTTTCCCTATTACGGGGGTACTACCATATAAACAACTTGCTGATAATAAGGGGTTTCCCCAGCACAGGGATCACTAGATGCCTACATCTGTATTTTATTGTCATTACTATTGCACACTTGGGAATATTAGAGCCTTTAGCTTTATAAGGAACACAGAAAATTATAACTGCATTGTGCACAAGCACCCAATTATATGGGCTGTATTTACGCCCAGCATCTTATCCTAACCAACTACCAGTAATCTGCTATTATATCCTAACTAACTACCAGTAATCTGCCATTATAACTATTGTCAGTATTCCACCCTATTTGTTATTCAACCCCATTCAGCAGTAACGCCTAGCATCCTCATACAACAGTACCCATACCTTAATAGAATTACCCTATAAGGGAGACGCCATTACTACTACCCCCACAATCTCAACACCTGAAGTTGTGACTGCTGATAATCTGTGTATACTTTTACACTTAGATGACCCAATATCACTTCCAATAATTACAGCTCTGTAATAAGTGGTGCAAGGATTATTCCTACTGTGTTTTTAGTTTTACTTTTATCCATACAACTAATAAAAGTTAAGTCTTAATAACACTCCCTCCCCTTCAGATGTAAAATATAAACATCCTTTCCTCTTTGTTCATTTTCTGATTGACTCAATTCAGTGTTGTTGAGTGCTATATATGTACACACTTTGCTGGTAATTCACTGGTTCATTTGTATCTTTCCCCTTTTTGTGTACAGCACTGGCCTAACATTATAATATTTATACAGTCCCATACTAGTATGTTGGGAACATATTTTAATAGTGTTATAGGCAACAACCTATGTAGTGCCATCATTTGTTCCTTCTCTCTTGCCACTATTTAAATATTATTAACCGCTAATCTGCCGTCCACACACACCGCTGCTATAATAAACCTATTAATCCCTAAACCGCAAGCCCCTCACAACAAAATATACTTAAATAAACTATTAACCCCTAAACCGCAAGCCCCCCACAACAAAATATACTAAAATAAACTATTAACCCCTAAACCTAATGCCCCCTAACTTTATATTAAAATTACAATTTCCCTATCTTAGATTAAATTAAAACTTACCTGTCAAATTAAATAAATTAATTTTAAACTAACAATTAAACTAAGATAATGATTAAACTACAATTAAACTAACTACCAATTAAATTAAACTAAACTACACATTAAAAAAATCCTAACACTACTCTAAAAATTACAAAAAGTATCTAATTAGAAAATAAATAAATAACTAAATTACAAAAACAAACACTAAATTACAAAAAATAAGAAACAAAATATCAAAAATAAAAAATAATTACACCTAATCTAATAACCCTATCAAAATAAAAATCCCCCCCAAAATAAAAAAAACCCTAGCCTACAATAAACTACCAATGGCCCTTAAAAGGGCCTTTTGTGGGGCATTGCCCCAAAGATAACAGCTCTTTTACCTGTAAAAAAAAAATACAAACACCCCCCCAACATTAAAACCCACAACCCCCACAACCAACCCCCCAAATAAAATAACAATGTAAAAAAAACAAAGCTCCCCATTGCCTTGAAAATGCCATTTGTATGGACATTGCCCTTAAAAGGGCATTTAGCTCTTTTACATGCCCAGACCCTAAACTAAAAATAACACTAACCCACGACGATCCACTTACAGTTCTTGAAGTCCCGCTTGAAGGATCCATCCAGCTGGCGAAGTCATTATCCAGGCGGCAAGAAGTCTTCATCCAGGTGGCCTCTTCGATCTTCTTCCAGCCGGAGATGTTCTCATCTAGGCAGCAAGAAGTCTTCATCCAGACGGCATCTTCTATCTTCGTCCATCCTGAAGACATCCGGCACAGAGCATCCTCTTCATACAGTCTCCGCCGTACATATATATATATATATAAAGAGAAAGTAGTTAATACTGCTGATTTAAACCTTCCGGTGCTTCCCTTACAAAGTAAATTTACCACTAAGAAAAGAGAGAGATAATTAGGACATACAATACTATCCTAAAATAGAAAGGGAAAATTATCAGCACACAGATATGGATACTCAAATTTTATTATTTATTATGTCACAGAAAATACCTCGGATTCACCTGTTTGTGCCTCACAGCACTATATGAAATAAAAACATATTAACACATATGACCGTAATGAACGGCAAACATTGCTAACATATGTTCACAGAAACACTCATGTGTTCTAATTTAACACTGGTGTAAGTCGACTATCTCCAGTGTACTGTTTTTCAAGTCTATGGGAGCTGTTACTAATGTCATGCTATTGCAAAGCGGCCTTGGGAGATCTCTCTCTGTCTGCTGGCATTGTGCTAAAGTGTAATTGTGGAGTAACACAATTATACCGACAGCAAGTACTTTGTTTCCTATTTACAGTGCTGACCCACAGCAGATCAAGTACAAAGAACGTTTTACAGAAGGACGGGATATCTTTGCAAGATTAGTGGTGTTTAAAAATAACACGCTGTTCTATCAGCTGGAAGTATGCCTTACCAATAAGGAGCAGCATTTACTGATTGGAACCATTCACGGAAAGCTGCTGTAGACAAGCCACTCCTCTACCGTACGTCATGCTGTTGGAAAGACGCCCAGAGAGGAGGTGAGGAGTAAGCAGCAATGCTGGAAAGTCTGCTGCATATGAGATATACCCTCAGAGATATGTGCAAAGTATATCAGATGACTGTGCTTTACTTTATGACCTAGAGTGCAGCCTAGCCTGTGGTCAAATGTCTCTCTTTGCTGAATAAGATTTCTTTCGTAAAGTACATAAGACTGTGCTTCCTCCAGGGACCTAGAGTTCAGCTTAGTCTGCGGTCCATAACTCTGTTTATATTGTTAGTTCTATAACAATTGTATTGATATCTGCTTTATATCTAGCTGTTGTGTCTTTAGGGACACGCTTTTTCTGTGAACATATGTTAGTAATGTTTGCCGTTCATTACGGTCTCCCATATGTGTTAATATGTTTTTATTTCATATAGTGCTGTGAGGCACGAACAGGTGAATTCAAGGTATTTTCTGTGACATAATAAATAATAATATTTGAGTATCCATATCCGTGTGCTGATAATTTTCCCTTTCTATTTTAGGATAGTATTGTATGTCCTAATTTTCTCTCTCTTTTCTTAGTGGTAAATATATATATATATATATATATATATATATACATACAGTTGTATGCAATATGCATCACAATGAAATTAGACGGGTGCATAAATTTGAGCACACGTGATTTTGTTGATTTGAATACCTGTAACTACCTAGCAATGATTAATTGGAACACACAATTGGTTTGGTGAGCCCATTAAGCCTTGAACTTCATAGACAGGTGCATCCCATCATGAGAAAAGGTATTTAAGGTGGCCAATTGCAAGTTATTGTTCTCTTTGACTCTCCTCTGAAGAGTGGCAACATGGGGGCCTCAAAACAACTCTCAAATGACCTGAAAACAAAGATTGTTCAACATAATGGTTTAGGGGAATGCTACAAAAAGCTATCGCAGAGATTTAAGCTGTCAGTGTCCACTGTGAAGAAAATAGTGAGGAAATGGTAGACCACAGGCACAGTTCTTGTTAAGGCCAGAAGTGGCAGGCCAAGTAAAATATCGGAGTGGCAAAGGCAAAGGATGGTGAGAACCATCAAAACAGCCCACAGACCACCTCCAAAGACCTACAACATCATCTTGCTGCAAATGGTGTCACTGTGCATCATTCAACAATTCAGCACACTTTGCATAAGGAGAAGCTGTATGGGAGAGTGATGCGGAAGAAGCCTTTTCTGCACACAAGCCACAAACAGTCGCTTGAGGTATGAAAACACACATTTGGACAAGCCAGCTTCATTTTGGAAGAAGATGCTGTGGACTGATGAAACAAAGATTGAGTTATTTGGTCATAACAAGGGGCATTATGCATGGCGGCAAAAGAACACAGCGTTCCAAGGCAAACGCTACCCACAGTAAAATTTGGTGGATGTTCCATCATGCTCTGGTGCTGTGTGGCCAGTGCTAGTACTGGGAATCTTGTTAAAGTTGAGGGTCGCATGGATTCCACTCAATATCAGCAGATACTTGAGAATAATGTTGAGGAATCAGTCACAAAGTTGAAGTTACACCGGGGCTGGATATTTCAACAAGACAACGACCCAAAACACTGCTCAAAATCTACTCTGGCATTTATGCAGAGGACCAAGTACAATGTTTTGGAATGGCCATCCCAGTCCCCAGACCTGAATATCATTGAAAATCTGTGGGATGATTTGAAGTGAGCTGTCCATGATCGGCAACCATCAAACCTAACTGAACTGGAGATGTTTTGCAAGGAGGAATGGTCCAAAATACCTTCATCCAGAATCCAGACACTCATTACAGGCTAAAGGAAGTGTCTAGAGGCTGTTATTTCTGCTAAAGTAGGCTCTACTAAATATTGATGCAATATTTCTGTTGGGGTGCCCACATTTATGCACCTGTCTAATTTCGTTTGGATGCATATTGCACATTTTCTGTTAATCCAATAAACCTCATTTCACTATTGAAATATTACTGTGTCCTTCAGTTATTTGATAGATCAAAATTAAATTGCTGATCCAAACATCCAATTATTTATAAATGAAAATCATGGAAATTGTCAGGGGTGCCGAAACTTTTGCATACAACTGTACTGTATATATATATATATATATATATATATATATATATATATATATATATATATATATATATATATATAAAACGAAACAGGGACTTGCACTCACACCACAATACATCTGCCAGGTTTCAGGAAAAAATAGATCAATCCACATGTTAACATGTTATAGGATCTGCACTCACTGGACTTATATAAACAGAATATTATTTATTTAAGTGTTGTTTTTGAGCAGAAATGCCCCTTCCTCAGACCAACGGTCTGTAATATTTATATATTTATATCTATCTATATATAATATATATATAATAGTGAATTAAAAAATTAAATTGAGATTGAGATATATATATATATATATACTGTATATATGTATATATATATATATATATATATAAGAAGCAAGAAATCCCCAAAGGAGGGAAGCATTGAGGCCGAAGCTACATCCAAGGTTAGTTCAAAACCAGTTTATTGGCAGAGTGCAGGTACAAAGGTGAAGCCAGGACATAAACACCTGACGCGTTTCGCGCATGCGCACATGCGCTTCATCAGAGGTGATGTGTTCAAGGTGTGAATGGACTTATATACAGCAACACAACCAATCCAGGTATCATTAAGTAAATAGAATAACGGTTACACCTGTGGTATGTGATAAGATCGTTTGCTGTAAACAAGCCAACCACTCATTCTTTTTCTTGTAAATATATATACATGTGTAAACAATTCAATTCTAAGACTTCATATATATAGAAGCCTATAATATTAATAGTGCATGAAAACATATATCATGATATATTCAAAAAACAATTTTTTCAATAGTAAAGAAAATAAAATTCATAAATACAACAATAACCAATCATATAAGGATAGGGATCTAAATATAAATAAATGATAATTATATGTAAAGATAGAACACAAAGTACTGGTTATGAACCTTGTAAATAATAAAAATGGAAATATAAAATATAATATAAACTTTGCTTCCAGACTATCAAATACATGAAAATTAGATAGCTGAATTTAGATCCAATCTTAACCATATAGCTATCTCTTATAAAAAAGAAAACAAAATGAAAACATATTATTTTAAAAAAAGAAACACAATATATGTTTTTTTGTATATCATGTTAATAAAAATAATAAACCTTAAATGATATTAATAACCCTAAATAAATACAGTTATATATATGAATGTTATTAAAAAAAAGAAAGAAAAAGATCATGTTTTAAATGAGGACCTTCACTACAACAATTAGCAATTTTACTATATTACTTTTCAAATAGATTTTGATTTTAATTTGAACAAATTGAGGAACTAATGAGTTAAATTGGTTTAATCATATTCGTTAGCTAGGGAACAGTTAAAGACTAGCTTTAATAGAGACTCACTTTTTTGACAAATCGGGAAAAAGATTTTGTAAAAATGTCAATAACTGGGTAGTAAGGGGCTTATTCAACAAATAAGTCAACATCCATCCTCTTGTTGATGCCCTCTGGTGCTCTAGTATGTAATTTTACAATCCAAAAAACTTCTTTTTTCCTAAGGCTTTTTTCCCTATCTCCCCCTCTGGGATGTTTTTTGATTAGATCAATGCCTATGAATGAAAAATATTTGGGGCCTATACCATGTAGTCTAAAGTGTTTAGCTACAGGTGTTCTAGGCTCTTTTTCATCCAAAGAGCACATCCTATCTTTCAGTGGGCGAGTAGTTATGCCTACATACTGGCAAGAGCAAAATAAGCAATTAACTATATAGACCACATATTGGGAATCAGTCAATCCTATCCCTAATATGAAATGTTTGATTCGTCACATATGAAGAAAAAGTATCTGTCACAGTTATGCTCGTGCACCCTTTACATGGTACATGGCCACATTTAAAACATCCTGGTTTTAGGCTTAGCCAATTGGAGCCTACTGTTACTTTTTCAGAGAAACTGCTTATTAGTTATCTCTCTTATGGTAGGGGCTTTACGTGCTATGCACTTAACTCCAGATGTTAAGATATCTTTTAATGTTTCATCACATTTTAGGATGGTCAAATTATTCTTGACTATACTACAAATTTGATTGTATTGTTTACTAAATTGTGCAACAAACAAGAGATTTTGACTAGGCAGTACAGTCTTGTTAAATCTCTTGTTTCCATCTAGATTATTCCTCTCTTGAAGTAAGTCTTGTCTATCTAGCATTGCTACTTGTTTTTCTGTTTGTAATAGTAAATTTCTTTGGTAGCCCCTATCTGTCAGTCTATTTGTCAATTCTCTAGCCTGGGAGCAATATTCTGTTAATTCTGTACAATTTCTCCTAAAGCGTAAGTATTGGGCCTTCGGTATGCCTCTCAAGATGATCAAGGTGGCAAGAATCAGCTCTTAGTATTGTATTTCTGGCCAAGGGTTTACGGTAAGTGCATGTGAAAATTTTATTATCTGATACCTTTAGGTTCAGATCCAAAAAATCAATAGTTTGACTATGTGTCTGTGCTGTAAAGGTCAAATTATATTCATTTTCGTTCAAATATTCTGTTAATTTGTCTACATTACAACTTTCACTAGTCTCCCAGATGACAATAATGTCGTCTATAAAGCGACCATAAAGTATGATATTATTTTTATATGGAAATGAGTCTGAAAAGATCATGTTAAATATATATATATATATATATATATATATATAACTTCTATGTGTGTCTGCACTCACAATGCAATAGGGACATCAATCAGGGTGCTAAGTCGGGTATAGCAATAGTCAAATATAGAAATGGACTGCACTCACTGGATTTAGAATATAAAACAAAAAATTTATTAAGGTGACATTTTGGGGTACGCAGACCCCTTTCTCAGACCAGACAACAGTGCAACTAAACAGTGTGCAATATAAAGCAACTTAGCCCCACCCATCAAACAATTAGTGAAATTGCGCCAAAACATATGTAACCATGGTAACAAGTGAATCACTTAATAAACAGTATATATACCTTATATAGTGTGATAATTAAATACTGTATAACTGTGCAAACCATATATGCACATATTCTAGATAAAATCAAAACATAAAGGAAAAAATATAAAGGAAAAAAATAATAAAGGAAAATAATTGAAGAAAAATCTAAGCTACACCTAAAAACCTGGTGCACCCAAAGAAAATCATGTACCCATCTAAAGTGTGAAGTACTGAAATTGCTGCCAGAGAGAATCATAGCTATATGGTTAAAGGATGTTCCCTAAAAATGAGGTTAACACAGAAATCATACTATCTAGGACACATATACACTTCGAACAGTAATGTATCTCAGGCAGAGTAAAAATTAGCATAGAAATTCCAGTGAATGTGTAATATGGCTTAACACAAAAAAAGAAAAGAAAAAGGAGTAATAGTCTACATCAGACATCCAACACTGTTCAAACAAAAGCATAACAGTTACCATCATAACATTAAAAATGCTCAGACAGTAAACCATAAATCTATCTCTGACCAATAAGCCTAAAAGCTAGAATACATCGTGTCAAAAGGTTTATCAGAAATGTTATTGAGGGTGCAAACAGCGTAGAACGGGCATATCAATCACAGAAAAATCCATAGCCACTAATAGCTAATAAACTTACTTGTTTACATTGCATGTATGGATCAAGCGTGTTTGCAGAGGGAAGCTGAAACCAAAGGATGAATAAATGTTTGAAACTATGTAACAGGCGCGGTACAACACTTTCCAGCGTCTGTGGTAATGGTGTCAGAAAGCATGGCTAATTTGCATAACCGTCTGACGTCATCAAAGGGGTGTATCAAGCCAAAGGGTGATAGCGGATGACAGCTAACTGCTGCAAGCCACAGCAGCTGGGGCGAGCCCAAATGTGAACACATATGCAACTTGAATGGGTAGTCAATAACAGTTGTAAGTGTGTAAACAGATTGCTAAAAAGGGGAAATAAAATCACTTCATAATGAACGTATGTCAATATAGCGTGTGTGTGCGCTCAATGATACAGATATGCCTGTAGTATGAGGAGCGAATAAACATTATAACTGTGAAACAGATGGCTACATAAGGGATGATATGTCATTAATACATGAACAGAACATGTGTCTATCTGGCATGTGTGTGCATCAATCATGCAGCATAAAGTCATAGAGAAAGTAGAAAAAGTGACTGATTGGTAGGTTACAATTAAAACATGAAAGCCATAGTGGGCAATAATAATAAAAACCTGAAAAATGAAAAATGAAATAAAATATGAGATCATTAGCATAAATCCCCAAAGGTGCGTGTATGTAAGGTACAGTGTGGGGGTAAATCAGGTCAGCATAGAAAAGCAAATATCCATAATGATGATAGAGCTAGTCTAGTTTGATGAATCAAAGAATCAACATAACAATAGAGCCTATATTAGAGTCTTGTTCCTGAGTAACTATTGCATCTTGAAGGTAAACCAGTAAAGGTCAGGGTCCACCATCCCTGTGCTCATGTCTAAGGATAATAGAACCATTGTTTAGTTAGCAGTAAATCTTGCCATGTCGGACAAGGGGTAAAAAGGTGTAGTCATATAATGTGAGGTCCATTTTTGGATATGCAAATTTTATAAAAAAACAGTGCCAATCATTAGACATATTAAGTCCTCTTGGGTACAGGGTATCAAGTCTGTGTATCCATTTGGCCACCGTCTGGAGGAGTATTCTGTCGCGATCACCTCCCCGGCGAAGCGGTGGAACGTGGTCAATTAGGATGAATCTTATGTCTGTTACCTTGTGGTTTGCCTGTAAGAAGTGTCTAGCCACTGGTTGATCTGCTGTTCCCTTGTCTAAAACAGTGCGAATTGCTGAGCGATGATTAGCCATTCTTATCCTTGCGTTGTCAGAAGTTTTACCAATGTAATATTTTCCACAGCAGCAACTTAGGAGGTATACAACGTGGCTCGTAGTACATGTTACGAAGTGCCTTATGGTGTACTTCTGTGTGATGTGTGGGTGTCTAAAAACTTTGCAGGGGATCATGCCACTGCAAGTGGTCCACCCCAGGTGCCTAAAACAACCAGTTTTGGTGGATTTCAGCCACTTCTTTGCATAGCTTTGTTCCGGGTCCGTCTGCATCAGTAGGTCCCTTAGACTTCTGCCGCGTCTGTATCC
The DNA here is from genome assembly GCF_027579735.1 of Bombina bombina. Taxonomy (NCBI): domain Eukaryota; kingdom Metazoa; phylum Chordata; class Amphibia; order Anura; family Bombinatoridae; genus Bombina; species Bombina bombina. The sequence continues at coordinate 444,082,614 of NC_069501.1, read as the reverse complement.
CATAATAGGTGGGTCCAGATGTCCGAAGGGGAGTGTTTGGTCAGTGCCAAGGATCTCCCATCTGTTTCTGATAGAGCCAGCCAGGACCTTTTTCCCTTTATTGTACGTGGTTGTAAATACCATCCTTGGTTTCTTAGGGTCACCAGATTGGTGGGCCCACCAATGTCCTTGATCCTTGACCTTCTCGATAAATGTTTGAAACTTAACTATTTCCGCTTCGAGAACACATTCTATCAACAATTGACTGGAACAGCAATGGGATCTAACATAGCCCCGTCCTACGCGAATCTCTACATGGAACAGTATGAAAGAGACATCATGAAGGTATACAACCATGAAATGGTTAAACACTACAAAAGATACATTGACGATGTCTTCCTAATATGGTGTGGCCCTGTCGATATACTCACTGAATGGGTAACTCAACTCAACCAACAAACTTGTCCCATCAAGTTTGAACTGAAATTTGACCAGGACCATATCGATTTTTTTGATCTAAGGATCTATAAGAAGGAAGGAAAACTGCTCACAACCCTATACACAAAACCCACTGATCTAAACTCCTTACTTGAGGCAACAAGCAACCATCCGCCCCATACCAGGAGGGCTATTGTGAAATCCCAGATGATCAGGGTAATGAGAAACAATACTGAGGTAACCAATAGGAAACCCAAATGGATGAAATGTTCGAGAAATTTCTACAGAGGGGCTACTCTCCTGAACTCATAGAGGAAGTAAGACATGAATTATTGTCTGGAGATGAACAAACAAACCAATCTGGAACCAAGGATGGTATTTACAACCACGTACAATAAAGGGAAAAAGGTCCTGGCTGACTCTATCAGAAACAGATGGGAGATCCTTGGCACTGACCAAACACTCCCCTTCGGACATCTGGACCCACCTATTATTGTATACAGACGCGGCAGAAGTCTAAGGGACCTACTGATGCAGACGGACCCGGAACAAAGCTACGCAAAGAAGTGGCTGAAATCCACCAAAACTGGTTGTTTTAGGTGCCTGGGGTGCACCACTTGCAGTGGCATGATCCCCTGCAAAGTTTTTAGACACCCACACACCACACAGAAGTACACCATAAGGCACTTCATAACATGTACTACGAGCCACGTTGTATACCTCCTAAGTTGCTGCTGTGGAAAATATTATGTTAGTAAAACCTCTGACAACGCAAGGATAAGAATGGCTAATCATCGCTCAGCAATTCGCACTGCTTTAGACAAGGGAACAGCAGATCAACCAGTGGCTAGACACTTCTTACAGGCAAACCACAAGGTAACAGACATAAAATTCATCCTAATTGACCACGTTCCACCGCTTCGCCGGGGAGGTGATCGCGACAGAATACTTCTCCAGACGGAGGCCAAATGGATACACAGACTTGATACCCTGTACCCAAGAGGACTTAATATGTCTAATGATTGGCACTGTTTTTTATAACATTTGCATATCCAAAAATGGACCTCACATTATATGACTGCACCTTTTTACCCCTTGTCCGACATGGCAAGATTTACTGCTAACTAAATAATGGTTCTATTATCCTTAGACATGAGCACAGGGATGGTGGACCCTGACCTTTACTGGTTTACCTTCAAGATGCAATAGTGGTCCAACTTGGACTTAACTCCAATGGCTCACAATTATGATACCAAGGTTTCTTGTTGTCTTTGTTTTCCTTTTTGCTCTTGACCTTACTTGATTGCCACTTGTAACAGAGGACCTATGATTGTCACACTGAGGTCCCACTGTTTGAGTAATATGTTACTCAGGCACAAGACTCTAATATAGGCTCTATTGTTATGTTGATTCTTTGATTCATCAAACTAGGCTAGCTCTATCATCATTATGGATATTTGCTTTTCTATGATGACCTGATTTACCCCCACACTGTTCCTTACATACACGCACCTTTGGGGATTTATGCTAATGATCTCATATTTTATTTCATTTTTCAGGTTTTTATTATTATTGCCCACTATGGCTTTCATGTTTTAATTGTAACCTACCAATCAGTCACTTTTTCTACTTTCTCTATGACTTTTTGCTGCATGATTGATGCACACACATGCCAGATAGACACATGCTCTGTTCATGTATTAATGACATATCATCCCTTATGTAGCCATCTGTTTCACAGTTATAATGTTTATTTGCTCCTCATACTACAGGCATATCTGTATCATTGAGCGCACACACACGCTATATTGACATACGTTCATTATGAAGTGATTTTATTTCCCCTTTTTAGCAATCTGTTTACACACTTACAACGGTTATTGACTACCCATTCAAGTTGCATATGTGTTCACATTTGGGCTCGCCCCAGCTGCTGCGGCTTGCAGCAGTTAGCTGTCATCCGCTATCACCCTTTGGCTTGATACACCCCTTTGATGACGTCAGGCGGTTATGCAAATTAGCCATGCTTTCTGACACCATTACCACAGATGCTGGAAAGTGTTGTACCACGCCTGTTACACAGTTTCAAACATTTATTTATCCTTTGGTTTCAGATTCCCTCTGCAAACACGCTTGATCCATACATGCAATGTAAACAAGTAAGTTTATTAGCTATTAGTGGCTATGGATTTTTCTGTGATTGATATGCCCGTTCTACGCTGTTTGCACCCTCAATAACATTTCTGATAAACCTTTTGACACGATGTATTCTAGCTTTTAGGCTTATTGGTCAGAGATAGATTTATGGTTTACTGTCTGAGCATTTTTAATGTTATGATGGTAACTGTTATGCTTTTGTTTGAACGGTGTTGGATGTCTGATGTAGACTATTACTCCTTTTTCTTTTCTTTTTTTGTGTTAAGCCATATTACACATTCACTGGAATTTCTATGCTAATTTTTACTCTGCCTGAGATACATTACTGTTCGAAGTGTATATGTGTCCTAGATAGTATGATTTCTGTGTTAACCTCATTTTTAGGGAACATCCTTTAACCATATAGCTATGATTCTCTCTGGCAGCAATTTCAGTACTTCACACTTTAGATGGGTACATGATTTTCTTTGGGTGCACCAGGTTTTTAGGTGTAGCTTAGATTTTTCTTCAATTATTTTCCTTTATTATTTTTTTCCTTTATATTTTTTCCTTTATGTTTTGATTTTATCTAGAATATGTGCATATATGGTTTGCACAGTTATACAGTATTTAATTATCACACTATATAAGGTATATATACTGTTTATTAAGTGATTCACTTGTTACCATGGTTACATATGTTTTGGCGCAATTTCACTAATTGTTTGATGGGTGGGGCTAAGTTGCTTTATATTGCACACTGTTTAGTTGCACTGTTGTCTGGTCTGAGGAAGGGGTCTGTGTACCCCGAAACGTCACCTTAATAAATTTTTTGTTTTATATTCTAAATCCAGTGAGTGCAGTTCATTTCTATATTTGACTATATATAACCTTACAAATGAACAGTCTATAGCCTAGATTACGAGTCTTGCATTAAGAGGGGTGGGTTGCTAACTTACAGTTTATTCTCACCGCTCACTTACCTGCAGCGCTGGTATTACAGGTTTTTATCAACCCGGCGTTAACAGGCAAGAAGTGAGCGTAGAGCAAAATTGCACTCCACACTGCACTCCAATACCAGCGCTGCTTAAGTGAGCGGTGAGCTGGTTATACGTGCTCGTGCATGATTTCCCCATAGACATCAATGGGGAGAGCCGGCTGAGAAAAAGTCTAACACCTGCAAAAAAGCAGCGTAAAACTCAGTAACGCAGCCCAATTGATTCCTATGGGGAAACAAAATTTATGTTTACACCTAACACTTACACTTCTTACACTTATTAACCTCTAATCTGCCACCCCTGACATCGCCGACACCTGCATTATACTTATTTTAACCCCTAATCTGCGGATCCGGACATCGCCGCCACCTACATTATACTTATGAACCCCTAATCTGCCGCCCCCGTTATCGCTGACACCTACATTATATTTATTAACCCCTAATCTGCTGCCTCTAATATCGCCGCCACCTACCTACATTTATTAACCCCTAATCTGCCGTCCCCAACGTCGCTGCCCCTATTCTAAATTTATTAACCCCTAAACCTAAGTCTAACCCTAACCCTAACACCCCCTAACTTAAATATAATTTACATTTCTCTAAATAAAATTACTATCATTAACTAAATTATTTCTATTTAAAACTAAATACTTACCTATAAAATAAACCCTAAGATAGCTACAATATAACTAATAGTTACATTGTAGCTAGATTAGGGTTTATTTCTCCAACATTGGTGTGTCCGGTCCACGGCGTCATCCTTACTTGTGGGATATCTCTTCCCCAACAGGAAATGGCAAAGAGTCCCAGCAAAGCTGGCCATATAGTCCCTCCTAGGCTCCGCCCACCCCAGTCATTCTCTTTGCCGTTGGACAGGCAACATCTCCACGGAGATGGTTAAGAGTTTTTTGGTGTTTAAATGTAGTTTTTATTCTTCTATCAAGTGTTTGTTATTTTAAAATAGTGCTGGTATGTACTATTTACTCTGAAACAGAAAAGGATGAAGATTTCTGTTTGTGAGAGGAAGATGATTTTAGCAGACAGTAACTAAAATCGATTGCTGTTTCCACATAGGACTGTTGAGATGAAGTAACTTCAGTTGGGGGAAACAGTTAGCAGACTTTTCTGCTTAAGGTATGACTAGCCATATTTCTAACAAGACCATGTAATGCTGGAAGGCTGTCATTTCCCCTCATGGGGACCGGTAAGCCATTTTCTTAGTCAAACAAACAGAATAAAGGGCTTAATATGGGCTATAAAACTGGTAGACATTTTTATGGGCTAAATCGATTGCTTTATTTGGGCATTTTATTCATGTTTATGCTGACAATTCACATTTATAAACTTGGGGAACGTTTATTAAATGGCAGGCACTATGTTAGACACCTTTTCCAGTCAGGGGCCTTCCTAGTTGTAGGCTGAGCCTCATTTTCGCGCCATTACTGCGCAGTTGTTTTTTGAGAGCAGGGCATGCAGATGCATGTGTGAGGATCTGAAAGTTGCTGGAAAAGTTTCTAGAAGGCGTCAATTGGTATCGTATTCCCCTCTGGGCTTGGTTAGGTCTCAGCAAAGGCTATAGCTGGGACTGTATAGGGGTTAAATTTGTAAACGGCTCCGGTTCCGTTATTTTAAGGGTTAAAGCTCTGAAGTTTGGTGTGCAATACTCTTAATGCTTTAAGACACTGTGGTGAAATTTTGGTAATTATTGAACAATTCCTTCATACTTTTTCACATATTCAGTAATAAAGTGTTTTCTGTTTAAAATTTAAAGAGACAGTAACGGTTTTGTTTTAAAACGTTTTTCTCCAACATAGGTGTGTCCGGTCCACGGCGTCATCCTTACTTGTGGGATATTCTCTTCCCCAACAGGAAATGGCAAAGAGCCCAGCAAAGCTGGTCACATGATCCCTCCTAGGCTCCGCCTACCCCAGTCATTCTCTTTGCCGTTGTACAGGCAACATCTCCACGGAGATGGCTTAGAGTTTTTTAGTGTTTAACTGTAGTTTTTATTATTCAATCAAGAGTTTGTTATTTTAAAATAGTGCTGGTATGTACTATTTACTCTGAAACAGAAAAGAGATGAAGATTTCTGTTTGTAAGAGGAAAATGATTTTAGCAACCGTTACTAAAATCGATGGCTGTTCCACACAGGACTGTTGAGAGGAATTAACTTCAGTTGAGGGAACAGTGAGCAGAATTTTACTGCTTGAGGTATGACACATTCTAACAAGACGATGTAATGCTGGAAGCTGTCATTTTCCCTATGGGATCCGGTAAGCCATTTTTATTACAGACAATAAATAAGGGCTTCACAAGGGCTTTTTAAGACTGTAGACATTTTCTGGGCTAAATCGATTCATATAATAAACATATTTAGCCTTGAGGAATCATTTTAATCTGGGTATTTTGTAAAATAATATCGGCAGGCACTGTTTGGGACACCTTATTCTCTAGGGGCTTTCCCTTATCATAGGCAGAGTCTCATTTTCGCGCCGGTATTGCGCACTTGTTTTTGAGAAGCATGACATGCAGTCGCATGTGTGAGGAGCTCTGATACATAGAAAAGACTTTCTGAAGGCGTCATTTGGTATCGTATTCCCCTTTGGGCTTGGTTGGGTCTCAGCAAAGCAGATACCAGGGACTGTAAAGGGGTTAAAGATAAAAACGGCTCCGGTTCCGTTATTTTAAGGGTTAAAGCTTCCAAATTTGGTGTGCAATACTTTTAAGGCTTTAAGACACTGTGGTGAAATTTTGGTGAATTTTGAACAATTCCTTCATACTTTTTCGCAATTGCAGTAATAAAGTGTGTTCAGTTTAAAATTTAAAGTGACAGTAACGGTTTTATTTTAAAACGTTTTTTGTACTTTGTTATCAAGTTTATGCCTGTTTAACATGTCTGAACTACCAGATAGACTGTGTTCTGAATGTGGGGAAGCCAAGGTTCCTTCTCATTTAAATAGATGTGATTTATGTGACACAAAATTTAGAGAAAATGATGCCCAAGATGATTCCTCAAGTGAGGGGAGTAAGCATGGTACTGCATCATCCCCTCCTTCGTCTACACCAGTCTTGCCCACTCAGGAGGCCCCTAGTACATCTAGCGCGCCAATACTCCTTACTATGCAACAATTAACGGCTGTAATGGATAATTCTATCAAAAACATTTTAGCCAAAATGCCCACTTATCAGCGTAAGCGCGACTGCTCTGTTTTAGATAATACTGAAGAGCATGAGGACGCTGATGATATTGTTTCTGAAGGGCCCCTACACCAGTCTGAGGGGGCCAGGGAGGTTTTGTCTGAGGGAGAAATTTCAGATTCAGGGAAAATTTCTCAACAAGCTGAACCTGATGTGATTACATTTAAATTTAAGTTGGAACATCTCCGCGCTCTGCTTAAGGAGGTGTTATCCACTCTGGATGATTGTGAGAATTTGATCATCCCAGAGAAACTATGTAAAATGGACAAGTTCCTAGAGGTCCCGGGGCCCCCAGAAGCTTTTCCTATACCCAAGCGGGTGGCGGACATTGTAAATAAAGAATGGGAAAGGCCCGGTATACCTTTCGTCCCTCCCCCCATATTTAAAAAATTGTTTCCTATGGTCGACCCCAGAAAGGACTTATGGCAGACAGTCCCCAAGGTCGAGGGGGCGGTTTCTACTTTAAACAAACGCACCACTATACCCATAGAAGATAGTTGTGCTTTCAAAGATCCTATGGATAAAAAATTAGAAGGTTTGCTTAAAAAGATGTTTGTTCAGCAAGGTTACCTTCTACAACCAATTTCATGCATTGTCCCTGTCACTACAGCCGCGTGTTTCTGGTTCGATGAGCTAGAAAAGGCGATCACTAGTGATTCTCCTCCTTATGAGGAGATTATGGACAGAATCCGTGCTCTCAAATTGGCTAATTCTTTCACCCTAGACGCCACTTTGCAATTGGCTAGGTTAGCGGCGAAAAATTCTGGGTTTGCTATTGTGGCGCGCAGAGCGCTTTGGTTGAAATCTTGGTCAGCGGATGCGTCTTCCAAGAACAAATTGCTTAACATTCCTTTCAAGGGGAAAACGCTGTTTGGCCCTGACTTGAAAGAGATTATCTCTGATATCACTGGGGGCAAGGGCCACGCCCTTCCTCAGGATAGGTCTTTCAAGGCCAAAAATAAACCTAATTTTCGTCCCTTTCGTAGAAACGGACCAGCCCCAAGTGCTACGTCCTCTAAGCAAGAGGGTAATACTTCTCAAGCCAAGCCAGCCTGGAGACCAATGCAAGGCTGGAACAAGGGAAAGCAGGCCAAGAAACCTGCCACTGCTACCAAGACAGCATGAACTGTTGGCCCCCGATCCGGGACCGGATCTGGTGGGGGGCAGACTCTCTCTCTTCGCTCAGGCTTGGGCAAGAGATGTTCTGGATCCTTGGGCACTAGAAATAGTCTCCCAAGGTTATCTTCTGGAATTCAAAGGGCTTCCCCCAAGGGGGAGGTTCCACAGGTCTCAATTGTCTTCAGACCACATAAAAAAACAGGCATTCTTACATTGTGTAGAAGACCTGTTAAAAATGGGAGTGATTCATCCTGTTCCATTAGGGGAACAAGGGATGGGGTTCTACTCCAATCTGTTCGTAGTTCCCAAAAAAGAGGGAACGTTCAGACCAATCTTAGATCTCAAGATCCTAAACAAGTTTCTCAAGGTTCCATCGTTCAAAATGGAAACCATTCGAACAATTCTTCCTTCCATCCAGGAAGGTCAATTCATGACCACGGTGGATTTAAAGGATGCGTATCTACATATTCCTATCCACAAGGAACATCATCGGTTCCTAAGGTTCGCATTCCTGGACAAGCATTACCAGTTCGTGGCACTTCCTTTCGGATTAGCCACTGCTCCAAGGATTTTCACAAAGGTACTAGGGTCCCTTCTAGCGGTGCTAAGACCAAGGGGCATTGCAGTAGTACCTTACTTGGACGACATTCTGATTCAAGCGTCGTCCCTTCCTCAAGCAAAGGCTCACACGGACATAGTCCTGGCCTTTCTCAGATCTCACGGATGGAAAGTGAACGTAGAAAAGAGTTCTCTATCTCCGTCAACAAGGGTTCCCTTCTTGGGAACAATAATAGACTCCTTAGAAATGAGGATTTTTCTGACAGAGGCCAGAAAAACAAAACTTCTAAACTCTTGTCAAATACTTCATTCCGTTCCTCTTCCTTCCATAGCGCAGTGCATGGAAGTAATAGGTTTGATGGTAGCGGCAATGGACATAGTTCCTTTTGCGCGCATTCATCTAAGACCATTACAACTGTGCATGCTCAGTCAGTGGAATGGGGACTATACAGACTTGTCTCCGACGATACAAGTAAATCAGAGGACCAGAGATTCGCTCCGTTGGTGGCTGTCCCTGGACAACCTGTCACAAGGGATGAACTTCCGCAGGCCAGAGTGGGTCATTGTCACGACCAACGCCAGTCTGATGGGCTGGGGCGCGGTCTGGGGACCCCTGAAAGCTCAGGGTCTTTGGTCTCGGGAAGAATCTCTTCTACCGATAAATATTCTGGAACTGAGAGCGATACTCAATGCTCTCAAGGCTTGGCCTCAGCTAGCAAAGGCCAAGTTCATACGGTTTCAATCAGACAACATGACGACTGTTGCGTACATCAACCATCAGGGGGGAACAAGGAGTTCCCTGGCGATGGAAGAAGTGACCAAAATCATTCAATGGGCGGAGACTCACTCCTGCCACCTGTCTGCAATCCACATCCCAGGAGTGGAAAATTGGGAAGCGGATTTTCTGAGTCGTCAGACATTACATCCGGGGGAGTGGGAACTCCATCCGGAAATCTTTGCCCAAATTACTCAACTGTGGGGCATTCCAGACATGGATCTGATGGCCTCTCGTCAGAACTTCAAGGTTCCTTGCTACGGGTCCAGATCCAGGGATCCCAAGGCGACTCTAGTAGATGCACTAGTAGCACCTTGGACCTTCAAACTAGCTTATGTATTCCCGCCGTTTCCTCTCATCCCCAGGCTGGTAGCCAGGATCAATCAGGAGAGGGCATCGGTGATCTTGATAGCTCCTGCGTGGCCACGCAGGACTTGGTATGCAGATCTGGTGAATATGTCATCGGCTCCACCATGGAAGCTACCTTTGAGACGAGACCTTCTTGTTCAAGGTCCGTTCGAACATCCGAATCTGGTCTCACTCCAACTGACTGCTTGGAGATTGAACGCTTGATCTTATCAAAGCGAGGGTTCTCAGATTCTGTTATTGATACTCTTGTTCAGGCCAGAAAGCCTGTAACCAGAAAAATTTACCACAAAATATGGAAAAAATATATCTGTTGGTGTGAATCTAAAGGATTCCCTTGGGACAAGGTAAAAATTCCTAAGATTCTATCCTTTCTTCAAGAAGGATTGGAGAAAGGATTATCTGCAAGTTCCTTGAAGGGGCAGATTTCTGCCTTGTCTGTGTTACTTCACAAAAAGTTGGCAGCTGTGCCAGATGTTCAAGCCTTTGTTCAGGCTCTGGTTAGAATCAAGCCTGTTTACAAACCTTTGACTCCTCCTTGGAGTCTCAACTTAGTTCTTTCAGTTCTTCAGGGGGTTCCGTTTGAACCCTTACATTCCGTTGATATTAAGTTATTATCTTGGAAAGTTTTGTTTTTGGTTGCAATTTCTTCTGCTAGAAGAGTTTCAGAATTATCTGCTCTGCAGTGTTCTCCTCCTTATCTGGTGTTCCATGCAGATAAGGTGGTTTTACGTACTAAACCTGGTTTTCTTCCGAAAGTTGTTTCTAACAAAAACATTAACCAGGAGATAGTCGTGCCTTCTTTGTGTCCGAATCCAGTTTCAAAGAAGGAACGTTTGTTGCACAATTTGGATGTTGTTCGCGCTCTAAAATTCTATTTAGATGCTACAAAGGATTTTAGACAAACATCTTCCTTGTTTGTTGTTTACTCTGGTAAAAGGAGAGGTCAAAAAGCAACTTCTACCTCTCTCTCTTTTTGGATTAAAAGCATCATCAGATTGGCTTATGAGACTGCCGGACGGCAGCCTCCTGAAAGAATCACAGCTCATTCCACTAGGGCTGTGGCTTCCACATGGGCCTTCAAGAACGAGGCTTCTGTTGATCAGATATGTCGGGCAGCGACTTGGTCTTCACTGCACACTTTTACCAAATTTTACAAGTTTGATACTTTTGCTTCTTCTGAGGCTATTTTTGGGAGAAAGGTTTTGCAAGCCGTGGTGCCTTCCATTTAGGTGACCTGATTTGCTCCCTCCCTTCATCCGTGTCCTAAAGCTTTGGTATTGGTTCCCACAAGTAAGGATGACGCCGTGGACCGGACACACCTATGTTGGAGAAAACAGAATTTATGTTTACCTGATAAATTACTTTCTCCACGGGTGTGTCCGGTCCACGGCCCGCCCTGGTTTTTTAATCAGGTCTGATAATTTATTTTCTTTAACTACAGTCACCACGGTATCATATGGTTTCTCCTATGCAAATATTCCTCCTTTACGTCGGTCGAATGACTGGGGTAGGCGGAGCCTAGGAGGGATCATGTGACCAGCTTTGCTGGGCTCTTTGCCATTTCCTGTTGGGGAAGAGAATATCCCACAAGTAAGGATGACGCCGTGGACCGGACACACCGTTGGAGAAAGTAATTTATCAGGTAAACATAAATTCTGTTTTTTGTGCTTTATTGACAAGTTTAAGCCTGTTTAACATGTCTGTGCCTTCGGATAAGCTATGTTCTATATGTATGAAAGCCAATGTGTCTCCCCATTTAAATTTGTGTGATAATTGTGCCATAGCGTCCAAACAAATTCAGGGTTTGCTATCGTGGCGCGCAGAGCGCTTTGGCTAAAGTCTTGGTCAGCGGATGTGTCATCCAAGACAAAATTGCTTAACATCCCTTTCAGAGGTAAAACTCTATTTGGACCAGAATTGAAAGAGATTATTTCAGACATCACTGGGGGAAAGGGCCACGCCCTTCCACAAGATAGGCCTTTCAAGGCCAATAATAAGTCTAATTTTCGTTCCTTTCGCAATTTCAGGAACGGACCGGCCTCTAATTCTGCATCCTCTAAGCAAGAGGGTAATGCCTCACAACCCAAACCAGCCTGTAAACCGATGCAAGGCTGGAACAAGGGTAAGCAGGCCAAGAAGCCTGCCGCTGCTAACAAAACAGCATGAAGGAGTAGCCCCCGATCCGGGACCAGATCTAGTGGGGGGCAGACTCTCTCTCTTTGCTCAGGCTTGGGCAAGAGATGTTCAGGATCCCTGGGCGCTAGAAATAGTTTCTCAGGGTTATCTCCTGGAATTCAGGGAACTACCCCCAAGGGGAAGGTTCCACATGTCTCACTTATCCTCAAACCAAATAAAGAGACAGGCGTTCTTACATTGTGTAGAAGACCTGTTAAAGATGGGAGTGATACACCCAGTTCCAATAAAGGAACAAGGAATGGGATTTTATTCCAATCTGTTCTTGGTTCCCAAAAAAGAGGGAACTTTCAGACCAATTTTGGATTTGAAGATCCTAAAAAAATTTCTCAGGGTACCATCGTTCAAGATGGAAACCATTCGAACGATTCTACCCACTATCCAGGAAAGTCAATTTATGACTACCGTGGATCTAAAGGATGCGTACCTACATATTCCTATCCACAAAGAACATCATCAGTTCCTAAGGTTCGCCTTTCTGGACAAGCATTACCAGTTTGTGGCCCTCCCATTCGGGTTAGCCACTGCTCCAAGGATTTTCACAAAGGTACTAGGGTCCCTTCTAGTGGTTCTAAGACCGAGGGGCATTGCAGTAGTACCTTACTTGGACGACATTCTAATACAAGCGTCGTCCCTGTCAAAAGCAAAGGCTCATACAGACATCGTTCTGGCCTTTCTCAGATCACACAGATGGAAGGTGAACATAGAAAAAAGTTCTCTGTCTCCGTCGACAAGAGTTCCCTTCTTGGGAACAATAATAGATTCCTTAGAAATGAGGATTTTTCTGACAGAGGTCAGAAAGTCAAAACTTCTTAGCACTTGTCAAGTTCTTCATTCTGTTCCACGTCCTTCCATAGCGCAGTGCATGGAAGTAGTAGGGTTGATGGTTGCAGCAATGGACATAGTTCCTTTTGCACGAATTCATCTAAGACCATTAAAACTGTGCATGCTCAAACAGTGGAATGGGGACTATACAGACTTGTCTCCAATGATTCAAGTAGATCAGAAGACCAGAGATTCACTCCGTTGGTGGCTGACCCTGGACAATCTATCCCAGGGAATGAGCTTCCGCAGACCAGAGTGGGTCATTGTCACGACCGACGCCAGTCTAGTGGGCTGGGGCGCGGTCTGGGAGTCCCTGAAAGCTCAGGGTCTATGGTCTCGGGAAGAGTCTCTTCTCCCGATAAACATTCTGGAACTGAGAGTGATATTCAATGCTCTCAGGACTTGGCCTCAACTAGCAAAGGCCAGATTCATAAGATTCCAATCAGACAACATGACGACCGTTGCGTATATCAATCATCAGGGGGGAACAAGGAGTTCCCTGGCGATGAAAGAAGTGACCAAAATAATTCAATGGGCAGAAGATCACTCCTGCCACCTGTCTGCGATCCACATCCCAGGTGTGGAAAACTGGGAGGCGGATTATCTGAGTCGTCAGACATTCCATCCGGGGGAGTGGGAACTCCACCCGGAGATCTTTGCCCAAATAACTCAATTATGGGGCATTCCAGACATGGATCTGATGGCGTCTCGTCAGAACTTCAAGGTTCCTTGCTACGGGTCCAGATCCAGGGATCCCAAGACGACTCTAGTAGATGCACTAGTAGCACCTTGGACCTTCAACCTAGCTTATGTATTTCCACCGTTTCCTCTCATTCCCAGGCTGGTAGCCAGGATCAATCAGGAGAGGGCCTCGGTGATCTTGATAGCTCCTGCGTGGCCACGCAGGACTTGGTATGCAGACCTGGTGAATATGTCATCGGTTCCACCATGGAAGCTACCTTTGAGACAGGACCTTCTTGTTCAGGGTCCATTCGAACATCCAAATCTGGTCTCCCTCCAGCTGTCGGCTTGGAGATGGAACGCTTGATTCTATTGAAGCGTGGGTTTTCAGATTCCGTGATAGATACTCAGGTTCAGGCCAGAAAACCGGTAACTAGAAAGATTTACCATAAGATATGGAAAATATATATCTGTTGGTGTGAATCCAAAGGATTCCCATGGAATAAGATAAAAATTCCTAGGATTCTCTCCTTTCTACAAGAAGGTTTGGAGAAAGGATTATCTGCAAGTTCTCTAAAGGGACAGATCTCTGCTTTATCTGTCTTACTACACAAAAGACTGGCAGCTGTGCCAGATGTTCAAGCATTTGTTCAGGCTCTGGTTAGGATCAAGCCTGTTTACAGACCTTTGACTCCTCCCTGGAGTCTAAATCTAGTTCTTTCAGTTCTTCAAGGGGTTCCATTTGAACCTTTACATTCCATAGATATTAAGTTACTATCTTCGAAAGTTTTGTTTTTGGTTGCTATTTCTTCTGCTAGAAGAGTTTCTGAGTTATCTGCTCTGCAGTGTTCTCCGCCCTATCTGGTGTTCCATGCAGATAAGGTGGTTTTGCGTACTAAGCCTGGTTTTCTTCCAAAGGTTGTTTCTAACAAAAATATTAACCAGGAGATAGTTGTACCTTCTTTGTGTCCGAATCCAGTTTCAAAGAAGGAACGTTTGTTACACAATTTGGACGTAGTCCGTGCTCTAAAATTCTATTTAGAGGCTACAAAAGATTTCAGACAAACATCTTCTTTGTTTGTTGTCTATTCTGGTAAAAGGAGAGGTCAAAAAGTGACTTCTACCTCTCTTTCCTTTTGGCTTAAAAGCATCATCCGATTGGCTTATGAGACTGCCGGACGGCAGCCTCCTGAAAGAATCACAGCTCACTCCACTAGGGCTGTGGCTTCCACATGGGCCTTCAAGAACGAGGCTTCTGTTGACCAGATATGTAAGGCAGCGACTTGGTCTTCACTGCACACTTTTGCCAAATTTTACAAATTTGATACTTTTGCTTCTTCGGAGGCTATTTTTGGGAGAAAGGTTTTGCAAGCCGTGGTGCCTTCCGTTTAGGTAACCTGATTTGCTCCCTCCCTTCATCCGTGTCCTAAAGCTTTGGTATTGGTTCCCACAAGTAAGGATGACGCCGTGGACCGGACACACCAATGTTGGAGAAAACAGAATTTATGCTTACCTGATAAATTACTTTCTCCAACGGTGTGTCCGGTCCACAGCCCGCCCTGGTTTTTTAATCAGGTCTGATGAATTATTTTCTCTAACTACAGTCACCACGGTACCATATGGTTTCTCCTATATTTTTCCTCCTGTCTGTCGGTCGAATGACTGGGGTGGGCGGAGCCTAGGAGGGACTATATGGCCAGCTTTGCTGGGACTCTTTGCCATTTCCTGTTGGGGAAGAGATATTCCACAAGTAAGGATGACGCCGTGGACCGGACACACCGTTGGAGAAAGTAATTTATCAAGTAAGCATAAATTCTGTTTTTTATTTTACAGGCAAATTTGTATTTTTTTTTAACTAGGTAGAATAGTTAGTAAATAGTTATTAACTATTTAATAACTACCTAGCTAAAATAAATACAAATTTACCTGTAAAATAAAACCTAACCTAAGTTACACTAACACCTAACACTACACTACAATTAAATAGCTTACCTAAATTAAATACAATTAAATAAATTAAATACAATTAGCTAAATTACAAAAAAACAAACACTAAATTACAGAAAATAAAAAAACAATTTACAAGATATTTAAACTAATTACACCTAATCTAAGAGCCCTATCAAAATAAAAAAGCCCCCCAAAATAAATATATTATTAATGCAGACAGCCAATTTATATGCCAACACGTCTGACCTGAAATAAACTCTTAGGCCTAGATTTGGGCCTAGATTTGGAGTTTTGCGGTAGCCGTCAAAACCAGCGTTAGAGGCTCCTAACGCTGGTTTTAGGCTACCGCCGGTATTTGGAGTCAGTCAGGAAAGGGTCTAACGCTCACTTTCCAGCCGCGACTTTTCCATACCGCAGATCCCCTTACGTCAATTGCGTATCCTATCTTTTCAATGGGATCTTCCTAACTCCGGTATTTAGAGTCGTGGCTGGAGTGAGCGTTAGAAATCTAACGACCAAACTCCAGCCGCAGAAAAAAGTCAGTAGTTAAGAGCTTTTTGGGCTAACGCCGGTTCATAAAGCTCTTAACTACTGTGCTCTAAAGTACACTAACACCCATAAACTACCTATGTACCCCTAAACCGAGGTCCCCCCACATCGCCGCCACTCTATTCAAATTTTTTAACCCCTAATCTGCCGACCGCAAAGCGCCGCCACCTACGTTATCCTTATGTACCCCTAATCTGCTGCCCCTAACACCGCCGACCCCTATATTATATTTATTAACCTCTAATCTGCCCCCCACAACGTCGCCGCCAGCTACCTACAATAATTAACCCCTAATCTGCCGACCGCAAAGCGCCGCCACCTACGTTATCCTTATGTACCCCTAATCTGCTGCCCCTAACACCGCCGACCCCTATATTATATTTATTAACCCCTAATCTGCCCCCCACAACGTCGCCGCCACCTGCCTACACTTATTAACCCCTAATCTGCCGACCGGAGCTCACCGCTATTCTAATAAATTTTTTAACCCCTAAAGCTAATTCTAACCCTAACACCCCCCTAAGTTAAATATAATTTAAATCTAACGAAATAAATTAACTATTATTAAATAACTTATTCCTATTTAAAGCTAAATACTTACCTGTAAAATAAACCCTAATATAGCTACAATATAAATTATAACTACATTGTAGCTATTTTAGGATTAATATTTATTTTACAGGCAACTTTGTAATTATTTTAACCAGGTACAATAGCTATTAAATAGTTAAGAACTATTTAATAGTTACCTAGTTAAAATAATAACAAAACCTGTAAAATAAATCCTAACCTAAGTTACAATTAAACCTAACACTACACTATCAATAAATTAATTAAATAAAATACCTACAATTACCTACAATTAAACCTAACACTACACTATCAATAAATTAATTAAATCAGAATCAAGTTCAATCTGATTGGCTGATCCGATCAGCCAATCAGATTGAGCTTGCATTCTATTGGCTGAACCGTCATTCGTCGTCTAGTCGTCGGTTGAAGAGGATGTTCCGCGTCGGCTTGGAAGAAGATGTCTCCGCTCCGCTCCAGAAGAAAGAAGATTGAAGATGCGGCTTGATAGAAGACTTCATCCCGATGATGGACTTCCGACTTCAGCCCGATGATGGATTTCTTCAGCCGCCGCTTGGATCCAGACTTCAGCCCAAGGATGGACATCACTCTTCAGCCCCCCGCTTGGGCTTGGATCAAGACTCTGGACCGATCGGTGAACCTGGTATGGTGAAGATAAGGTAGGAAGATCTTCAGGGGCTTAGTGTTAGGTTTATTTAAGGGGGGTTTGGGTTAGATTAGGGGTATGTGGGTGGTGGGTTGTAATGTTGGGGGGGGGGTATTGTATGTGTTTTTTTTTACAGGCAAAAGAGCTGAATTTCTTGGGGCATGCCCCGCAAAGGGCCCTGTTCAGGGCTGGTAAGGTAAAAGAGCTTTGAACTTTAGTAATTTAGAATAGGGTAGGGCATTTTTTTATTTTGGGGGTCTTTGTTATTTTATTAGGGGGCTTAGAGTAGGTGTTTAGTTTAAAATTGTTGTAATTTTTTCTAATGTTTGTAAATATTTTTTTATTTTTTGTAACTTAGTTCTTTTTTATTTTTTGCACTTTAGTTAGTTTATTTAATTGTATTTATTTGTAGGAATTGTATTTAATTAATTTATTGATAGTGTAGTGTTAGGTTTAATTGTAGATAATTGTAGGTATTTTATTTAATTAATTTAATGATAGTGTAGTGTTAGGTTTAATTGTAACTTAGGTTAGGATTTATTTTACAGGTAATTTTGTAATTATTTTAACTAGGTAACTATTAAATAGTTCTTAACTATTTAATAGCTATTGTACCTGGTTAAAATAATTACAAAGTTGCCTGTAAAATAAATATTAATCCTAAAATAGCTACAATGTAATTATTCGTTATATTGTAGCTATATTAGGGTTTATTTTACAGGTAAGTATTTAGCTTTAAATAGGAATAAGTTATTTAATAAGAGTTAATTTATTTCATTAGATTTAAATTATATTTAATTTAGGGGGGTGTTAGTGTTAGGGTTAGACTTAGCTTTAGGGGTTAATACATTTATTATAGTAGCGGCGAGCTCCGGTCGGCAGATTAGGGGTTAATGTTTGAAGTTAGGTGTCGGCGATGTTAGGGAGGGCAGATTAGGGGTTAATACTATTTATTATAGGGTTAGTGAGGCGGATTAGGGGTTAATAACTTTATTATAATAGCGGTGCGGTCCGCTCGGCAGAATAGGGGTTAATAAGTGTAGGTAGGTAGCGGCGACGTTGTGGGGGGGGCAGATTAGGGGTTAATAAATATAATATAGGGGTCGGCGGTGTTAGGGGCAGCAGATTAGGGGTTCATAGCTATAATGTAGGTTGCGGCGGTGTACGGAGCGGTAGATTAGGGGTTAAAAATAATATGCAGGGGTCAGCGATAGCGGGGGCGGCAGAATAGGGCTTAATAAGTGTAAGGTTAGGGGTGTTTAGACTAGGGGTACATGTTAGGGTGTTAGGTGCAGACGTAGGAAGTGTTTCCCCATAGAAAACAATGGGGCTGCGTTAGGAGCTGAACGCGGCTTTTTTGCAGGTGTTAGGTTTTTTTTCAGCTCAAACAGCCCCATTGTTTTCTATGGGGGAATCGTGCACAAGCACGTTTTTGAAGCTGGCCGCGTCCGTAAGCAACTCTGGTATCGAGAGTTGCAGTGGCGTTAAATTATGCTCTACGCTCCCTTTTTGGAGCCTAACGCACTGAAAACCCTGCCATTCTGTAAACTCTCAATACCAGAGTTATTTAAAAGGTGCGGCCAGAAAAAAGCCTGCGTAGCTAACGCACCCCCTTGGCAGCAAAACTCCAAATCTAGGCCTTATTTAGCTACAATAAGGCAAATTCTAATATATATATATATATATATAGCTGCAAATAACTTAATACATGCCAGAGAGATTTACTTATAGTAATAATCCTGACTTAGAGATAAGGAGGCCTAGTTATCAAGCCGTCAACCTCAAATACTCTGGAATTCTGCAGCGTATTTGTGGCGAGGCTGATTCGCTGTAGTTATCAAGCACTGCAGCCCGGCAAAAGTAGAATATAGTGATGTAAGCTTCGATCTGCCGGACTCAGTCCGACACAGAACGATTCTTACGTCACTCCAGATGTTCCGAACGTAAGTTCGGCACAATCTGACTACTTTTGCTAGTTATCAAAAAACTAGCAGGTACGCTTGCCACTATTCCGGGCCAGCATACCTGGTTTTCAATCCACCTAACACCCTAACATGTACCCCGAGTCTAAACACCCCTAATCTGCCGCCCCTACACCGCCGCAACTAAATAAATGTATTACCCCCTAAACCGCCGCTCCCGGAGCCCACCGCCACTCTAATAAACTTCTTAACCCCTAAACCGACGCTCCCGGACCCCGCCGCAACTATAATAAATATGTTAACCCCTAAACCGCCACTCCCGGACCCCGCCGCAACTATAATAAATATGTTAACCCCTAAACCGCCGCTCCAGGACCCCGTCGCCACCTACATAATACCTATTAACCCCTATCCTGCCCCCCCTACACCGATGCCACCTATAATAAATTTATTAACCCCTATCCTGCCCCCACCTACACCACCGCCACTATAATAAAATTATTAACCCCTAAACCTAAGTCTAACCCTAACACCCCTCTAACTTAAATATTAATTAAATACATCTAAATAAATATTATTCTTATTAACTAAATTAATCCTATTTAAAACTAAATACTTACCTTTAAAATAAACCCTAATATAGCTACAATCTAACTAATAATTATATTGTAGCTATTTTAGGATTTATTTTTATTTTACAGGCACATTTCAATTTATTTTAACTAGGTACAAAAGCTATTAAATAGTTAAAATAAAGTCAAATTTACCTGTAAAATAAAAACTAACCTAAGTTACAATTACAGCCAGCCGACCACCGATGGAACAGAAGAGGACATCCGCAGTGGCCGAAGTCATCATCCAAGGGGCGCTGAAGAGGTCTTCCATCCGATAGAAGTCTTCATCCATGAGGCGTCTTCAATCTTCATCCATCCGGAGCGGAGCCTTCTTCAAACGAGCCGACGCGGAGCCATCCTCTTCCAATGACGCCTACCAGACGAATGGATATTCCTTTAAGTGACGTCATCCAAGATGGCGTCCCTCGAATTCCGATTGGCTGATAGGATTGTATCCAATCAGCCAATCAGATTGAGCTCGCATTCTATTGGCTGTTCCGATCAGCCAATAGAATGCGAGCTCAATCTGATTGGCTGATTGCATCATCCAATCAGATTTTTCCTACCTTAATTCCGATTGGCTGATAGAATCCTATCAGCCAATCCATGCCATCTTGGATGACGTCACTTAAAGGAATATCCATTCGTCGGGTAGGCGTCGTTGGAAGAGGATGGCTCCGCGTCGGCTCGTTTGAAGAAGGCTCCGCTCCGGATGGATGAAGATTGAAGATGCCGCATGGATGAAGACTTCTATCGGATGGAAGACCTCTTTAGCGTCCCGTTGATGATGACTTCGGCCGCTGCGGATGTCCTCTTCTGTTCCATCGGTGGTCGGCTGGCTGAAGACGACTCAAGGTAGGGAGATCTTCAGGGGGTTAGTGTTAGGTTTTTTTAAGGGGGGTTTGGGTGGGTTAGAGTAGGGGTATGTGGGTGGTGGGTTTTAATGTTGGGGGGGGTTTGTATTTTTTTAACATGCAAAAGCGATGATTACTTTGGGGCATGCCCCGCAAAAGGCCCTTTTAAGGGCTGGTAAGGTAATAGAGCTGTTAACTTTTGTAATTTAGAATAGGGTAGGGCATTTTTTTATTTTGGGGGGCTTTGTTATTTTATTAGGGGGCTTAGATTAGGTGTAATTAGATTAAAAATCTTGTAATATTGTTTTATTTTTGGTAATTTTTTATTTTTTTATTTTTTGTGCTTTAGTTAGTTTATTTAATTGTATTTAATTGTAGGTATTTGTAGTTAATTAATTAAATTTATTTAACCCCTTAATGACCACAATGTACCCTGTATGTCACTGGTTGTTAAGGGTTTTTTCAGGACATAATAGCACAAGTCTAGCAAGAACACACTATTAATGCACTCCCTCCAGCAGGCTTTGTGGAATAGAGCAGTCTCAACGCTGGTGGCAAGACCGCACTATAAAACAATCAAGTCCCAAAAAAAGGCCAGCGACATACAGGGTACGTCGCTGGTCCTTAAGGGGTTAATGATAGTGTAGTGTTAGGTTTAATTGTAACTTAGGTTAGGATTTATTTTACAGGTAAATTTGTATCTCTTTTAGCTAGGTAGTTATTAAATAGTTAATAACTATTTAATAACTATTCTACCTAGTTAAAATAAATACAAAGTTACCTGTAAAATAAATATAAATACTAAAATAGCTACAATGTAATTATTAATTACATTGTAGCTATCTTAGGGTTTATTTTACAGGTAAGTATTTATTTTTAAATAGGAATAATTTATTTAATGATAGTTTAGTGTTAGGTGTAATTGTAACTTAGGTTAGTTTTTATTTTACAGGTAAATTTGACTTTATTTTATCTAGGTAGCTATTACATAGTTAATAACTATTTAATAGCTTTTGTACCTAGTTAAAATGAATTTAAATTTGCCTGTAAAATAAAAATAAATCCTAAAATAGCTACAATATAATTATTAGTAATATTGTAGCTATATTAGGGTTTATTTTATAGGTAAGTATGTATTTAGTTTTAAATAGGATTAATTTAGTTAATAAGAATAATATTTATTTAGATGTATTTAATTAATATTTAAGTTAGGGGGGGGTGTTAGGGTTAGACTTAGGTTTAGGGGTTAATAATTTTATTATAGTGGTGGCGGTATAAGGGGGGCAGGATAGGGGTTAATACAGTTATTATAGGTGGCGGCGGTATAGGGGGGGCAGGATAGGGGTTAATAGGTATAATGTAGGTGGTGGCAGGGTCCAGGAGCGGCGGTTTAGGGGTTAAACAATTTATTTAGTTGCGGCGGGGTACGGGATCCACAGGATAGGGGTTAATAAATTTATTATAGGTGGCAGAGGTAGGGGTCAATAGGTATAATGTAGGTGGCGGCAGGGTCTGGGAGCGGCGGTTTAGGGGTTAATACATTTATTATAGTTGTGGCGGGGTCTAGGAGCGGTGGTTTAGGGGTTAATAACTTTATTTAGTCACGGGGGGGCTCCGGGGGCACTGGTATAGGGGGTAGAACAGTGTAGTTTAGTGTGGGTGCTTAGTGACAGCTTATCAATAAAGCTGGGAAAAAGCCAAAGAGCAGCGAGATCGGATGAGTGATAACTATCACAGTCCGCTGCTCATCGCCCCGTACTTGGTGCGCGGCTTTTTGACAGCTTTTTTGATAACTTTGGCGAACGTATTCAGGTCTGCGGCGGCGATGTGAGGCGAGCTTAGGCGAGTGTATTGGGGCCGTCGAAGGCAGGTAAGTAGACACGTTGATAACTAGAGGCCATGGAATATAAAGGAACTTTATCTAGCAATAAATTACTTAGCACTTGTGACTAGTTAAAACTACACAGGACTATGGATATAACTTAAAACACCAAATATGTTCTTTAAATTATTAGCTGCAATTTAACTGTAGCAACAAGATACCTTTGATTTATATATGTTACCAGATACATGAAATTGAATGTTCCATTTTTTTTTCCAAATAAGTCTAGTTCACCTCAAAAATTAAAAGAGGTATTTTTGCAATATGGATAAGGAAGTTAGGCCCAGATTTGCTTTATAGAGACTGGATTCCAAGGCAACAGTTTGTCAGTCAAAATTCTTTTTTTCTCCTTGCATGAGGTTATATCACGTGATACACCCCACCCTTTTTTATTCTAATCATTGGTGAATATGGGATGCAGACTTACTGAAACTTGTCTGATAGGCCCTTAACGGAGCTGAGCATTGATTGGCCCTCGGAGCTGAACATCTCATAGGCTTACTGGGATCATACCAGTTATAGTCCATTAGGGGGCAGCAGATAACTAGAAATGCAGTCTCATTATCAATATTGCTAACGGTTTACTACATCTTTTAATTGTATATTTAATATACAATTATTTCCTGATATTAATAAACTTATCTGGTTAACATACATGTTCCATCTAATATAACTTATCATGTATCTATAGAGACTAAAAATGAGTATATTACTTATCATATTTTGGAGTATGAGGGACTAGTGGTATAAATCAATAAAATATATATGTCTGACTTATTCTGTATATCAGCTCATTTGATATATTGGCACATATTTAATTTTCTAGTCACATCTTGTATCATCTTATTTAGAGATCTCATCTTCACATCAGTTCTCCCCTGTAATGTTCATTAGATTTCTGGAAAACAAAGAAAAATGTATTCATCCTGAAATAAACTGGTTAAACATTTTTAATTGATTACATAGCTACTTATTAAATTCAGCAAATACGTATCTAATATGTAATTGTCAGGCATTTCATTTCAGATCCACAATTATATAAATTTTTATACAATACTGAGGTATACTTTAACTTGAAATTTAAAGATAAGTTGTACTTTAAAATGAATTTCAAAGTTACAATGCAACATGTGTTTCTACTTAGCTAGCTTGATATGCATCTGAGGTTCAGTGGTAATTAACAGGCCTGTGCTAATTACTATATCTTCAGATTTTCGTTTCTTGTCTCCAACACCCCAGGGGTTAGTGCTGAACAAATGAGACAAATGTTCTTTTTTGAACCCTATAGATGTATTGAGCAGCTATGATAATATGTTGGTGATCTGATAGGGCATCTTTGAAAACAATTCCTTTGTTCTCAAATGTTCTGTAATCAGGAAAAGACATTTCATGTCAAACCTCAGATTTGCAATACACAGAATGTATTCAGCAATAAAATGAGCATGCCCAAATTTAATATTTGATAGATTGCATGCTTATTTTATCTTAATATATATATATATAAATATATATATATATGTATATATATATATATGTATTGTCTACTGACATTCACAGATACCCTGACATAATTCCCCCTTCCAATTTAAATATATGCAGGACACATGTATTTGAATTGGCTTAAAGTCAGTGGTACTTGGTGAGTGTACTGACCAATGTATCATAGACAGTCTTCTATAAAGAGAATAGGTTATTTTTCATCCTCATATTTATGCTTGTTAGCTAGGCATCTTTTAACTACCATACTTCTTTAGTGCATTTTTGTGATATGACTCTTCATTCTCCCTCTATGACTTGTAGTTGGGATCTAGGATGGCATGCTAGCAACTGATTAATATAGACCCATTTGTCCATAAATGTATCATTTGTAGGGATCCTTATTTTCATATTCCTTTTTGGATATTTTGAGATCATAATAGGTTTTAGCGGCAGTTGCAGACTTTTCTATGTTCCTTTGAGCGAATTCAAAGACATATTGCAGTTGCTTCCTTAAGTTCTTGACATACTGATGTGTATTTGCAGCATTTATCAAGTTCTGGTCTGATGTACGGTACAGTAGATGTTGAGGTAGAACCATTCTTCTACCCGTCATCAATTCAAAAGGTGAGGTGACATCTTAGTAGCACTACTTGGAGTTGCTCTTAATGCCATTAGGAATAGAGGTAATTTTTACATCCCAGTCTTTACCCTATTCACTCACAAACTTTTAGAGGATTTTCATAATGGACTGGTTGTAACGCTCTTCACCACCACTTGAGGCAGCTCTATATGCAATATGGAGCTTTCTTTTAACCCCTAGTATTTTCAACATTTTGGTCATCACTTCGCTAGTGAAGTAGGTCTCCTGATTGGATTCAATTCGCTGGGGTAAACTAAATCTGGAAAACACCTGGTTGATGAGCAATGCTGTGCATGTTTTCAGCACTATTGTTAGGTGCTCTGATGCACTCTACCCATTTAGTGAACAGGCATGCCACTGTCAAAATGTATTTGTTAACTCTTGATGACCTTGTTACTGGACCAATAAAATCAATTTGTATATCTGCCCATGGCATTACCATCCCCCTTTTCTGCATTAGCGCTCTATGCGTTGGCACAGTGGGTTGGAACTGTGGGCAGATTAAACAACAATGACAGTAGGTTTGAACATCCTTCAACATATGTGGCCAGAAGGCGTAGTCACGCAATATTTCATACTTTAATTTGGCACCACGATGGCATGTTGAAGCATGATACCTCTGAACTTTGTAGGTACCACCCATTGCTGGATACCAGTTTTGGAGTTTCTAATTAACAAACCATCCTGTAACTTGAATTGGGATTTGGATTTCATTAAGATTCTAAGATCTTCCTTGCCAATACCATCCTCTTTTGAGATGGGGTTGCTTTCAGGATCTTCTATGTGTTTATAGAAGATGCCTACAATGGGGTCTTATTTTTGACTAGTGATCAGGTCCTCACTAGGAGAATCCTCACTCTATTGTACCAGGTAAGGCTCACTTTGTTGTTAAGCCTGGTTTCTGGTAATGGCTTCTACCTGGACTGCACCCATTAAGTGGTTGATATTAAGGAGTTCTCCAGTTATGGCTCCTTGTTTGGCTAAGGAATCTACAAGATCATCGCCTTCCTTATCAGGACCTAGAACCTTGGAATGACCCTTGGTCTTTTTCCAGTGTATGGTTAACCCTTTGGATACCACTAGATTATCAATCAATCGCAGAACAACTTGCCATGTTTGACTGGTTTGTTAGTTTTCTGCATGCCATTTCTTTTCCAAGTTGGCAGGTATTCAACAAAACTTCAAAAGATGGTATGAAGCATTAGATGAATGTTCTTTTAACTTAATTAAAATTTTAATAGACCATAGGAGACAACTTTATAACCAGTGTAGTGTAAATATAGAAAAGATTCAAACAGATTTAAAAGTTTACCAACAAAATCCAGAATATAACAAAATTAACAAGGACATTAGTGAAAGGACTGATAGATATCAGGAAAATTTAGTCTCTAACAAGAATAAAAAATTGCAGAGAGACCACGAAGACTATACACATACAATCGCAAGAATGATACACAAGAACATATAGCCAATAACTCTAACAACCAGAGTGAATGGACTAAGGTCCAACATAGGGGAACTAATAGCAATAGAAGACAAAAGACATCATTCACTCATAATAACATCAACCACACTTCTTCACAATCATACACCTCCAATCCCTGGCATCACAACAAAACATCTTACAATCCTAACATAAACCACAACAGATCACAACATTATCATAACTATAATGGTGGACCCAACAGGAATCAACATCATCATATAACTCACCACAACAGCAATCACAACCACCAAGCACAAATACAACACTCATACCAACAAACACAAGCACAACAACACAATTACAAACAAGCACACCAATACAATTACAACAAGTCATTTCCGCCACAACACAACCAACAGTCAGGAGGACATGTGTCCTGGAACAAAAGACCCCCATTATGGAAGACGAAACAATAATAGTTACCAGTATCAACATTCAGAATATGCTACACCGAACACACATTCATTCAGAGAACCAACATTTATATCCACAAACACTGATACCAATTCTCATCACAACAATACACATCACATTACACACCCAGACACTTTCGAACATCCTAATAGATTCGAACATCCCAACAGATTCAGATTACTGTCTACTGAACACAGAGAATCTATATCAGACACAGAGAGTCCCAGTACCAGTCATGGTCCAGCTCCTTTTTTAGGGATAGCCTCTTCCATGAGAACCGAAAGTCCACATATAAGAGTAGGCAAAAGACCGCACACTACAGAAAACGAGGTTCCAGAGGCAGAGCCCTTGCCGCCAAGAAAAAGGAACTATCCGGACTAGATCAGGGAATTTTTAATCTTTCCACTCACCAACTATCTATCCCAGAAAAAAGAGTCTTAAAACGAGGGCTCTCCTTTTGCCCACAAAACACCCCTAAAATGTTTGACATCTTTGTGGATTTAAATAACTTCACACGCAAACTTAGTTTACAAAAACACTTTGCAAACAAAAAACTCAAAGCCAACCATATCAATTCTTCAATGACCCAAACCATCTTGACAGATTCCATGCCATCAAATAATAACTTAGTTTGCCTATATTCTGAAACTAGTGATCTCACCAACCATCTTTTCGATGGATACATACATACTGATGTAAAAAATAAATCCAATTTTAATCCCACCAACATAGGAAAGGATCACATAGATTTATTTCATAGCATGGTTTTAGAAGATTTTGACAATCTATTGAAGACTAAAAACAAAAAAAAGAAATTATTGCTTTATGAGCCAACAAAAGGCCATCTCCAGTCTTAAAAACAACCCCCATATTATTATCCGTGACGCCGATAAAGGCGGCGGAATAGTTATCCAAGATTTGGCAGATTACATCAGGGAAGCAGACAGGATTTTAGGTGACCAAGAATATTACCAAATGTTACAAGGAGATCCCACCGACAAATTTCTAAAATCTTACACAGATTTGATAGAAAAAGTGTTCAGTTCCAAAATTTTGAATAAAAATGAAAGAGATTTCCTAAAAATACAAAATCCAAACATTGCCCATTATTATCATCTACCTAAAATCCACAAAAATAAAACCAATCCCCCAGGACGCCCAATCATTGCTGGAATTGGGAACCTAACTTACAATTTATCATTTTTCATAGACAAATATTTGCAAAAACATGTAGTCACCTTACCATCATATATCAAAGACAGTACTCATTTATTACAACATCTACAAAAAATCAATATTAACAATAGAAATTTATCTTGGATTACTTGTGATGTCAGCTCCTTATATTCGAACATTTCGCATGATTTAGGTTTATTAGCCATTTCATATTATCTCCATAAGGATATCTATCTGCCTAGGACACAATGTGATTATATTTTAGAGAGCATTCTGTTTATTTTACAGCACAATTATTTCATATACCAAGACAATTTTTACCTACAGATCAAAGGAACGGCCATGGGGACCAGGTTCGCCCCCAGTTTTGCGAACCTTTTTATGGGTTTCTTTGAAGAAAAATACATCTACTCGGTGGACTTTGGGGCGAACCTGGTCTTCTATGGCCGTTATATAGATGATCTGATTTTCTTATGGGAAGGAGATCTATCATTAGCCAAAAACTTCATAGAACATCTTAATTGTAACAACATGGGCCTCAAATTCACGGCCAACATTCAGACACAAAATATTGAATATTTAGATCTCATCCTCAGTCTAGAAGAAAATAATATTACATCCAAGACATATTTCAAAGATGTCGACAGTAATAGTTTCTTAAATTATCACAGCAACCATCACAGGAATTGGATACATAATGTACCCTATAGTCAATTTCGTAGGATGAGACGCAATTGCAGCGATTACAGCACGTTCTTACAACAAAGTCAAGTATTATACAATAGGTTCATTGAAAAAGAATACCCCCCATTTTATTAGATAGGGCCCTAGAAAGAGCGAAAAATCTTAACAGGGAGGATATCCTAGCAGATAGAAAAATCAACAAAACAGATACACTTTTTGGTGAGAAAGAAACCTTTTTTATAACACAATTTAACTCTGATTTTCATAAAATACAACACATAATTAATAAACATTGGTATATAATACAAAGGGACCCCATTCTCAAAAACTTAGTAAAAGAAACACCAAAAATCATATACAGAAGAGCGCCTACACTCAGAAACCAGCTAGCTCCCAGCAAAAAAGTGAAAAACAAATCTTCCAACAGAACACCACATAACCCTAAACAAAACAAGGGATTGTTTGGCCTCTGGGGTATTTACAAATGTGGCAAAACAGGATGTGGCTCTTGTAAAATTATAAAATCGGGAATTAAAAACTTCAAATCTACCACCACTGGCGAGTGCTTCCAAATTCCTATTTTTTTCAATTGTAACTCATCTTTCACTGTTTATCTTATGGAGTGTATATGCGGCCTCCAATATGTAGGCCGCACCTCCAGAAAACTGAGAAACAGATGGGGTGAACATCACCGCAACTGTAAGAACTGTAGAAAAAATAAAATTAAACATAGCATACCGAATCACTGTCTAATTAAACACAATGGAAATCCATACATTTTTACATACATTCCCATTGATTTTATTCCAAAGAGTCCTGACTATAATAGACTTACTAGACTCAGACAGCGTGAAACATACTGGATCTATCGACTGAAGACCCTTCATCCCCAAGGGTTGAATGCCAACCTGGATCTAGCAGCCTTCAATTGATAGACATTCACAGTTGTTATTTTGTCTGATACAAAATACAAATATATTCTACAACATCCACAAGTCAGATACACTATTGGCAAATAGGTTAAAACAACACTCCCAAATGGCATTACCATGGTCCTTTCATTACATTCTACAACATCCACTAGTCAGAGGCACTATTGGCAAATAGGTTAAAACTACACTCCCAAATGGAATTACCATTGTTCTTATTTGATGTGAAGGAAGTGAGACCAAGTACTTATTTTCAATATTTCACATTTCATTACATATAAGTGTACACACACACACACGCACACACATGTGTTTTTATACATACACTCCAATTTTTCTGTTCATTCGAACAATTTATTTTGTGTATAGGCATCCCAATGTACAAATATATTTATTTTTTAGATTTAGAATGTTTATTATACTAAAATATTTCATAGAGTTCAAACATGCATCAGTCCACTATAACTAATCACTTTGGGGCTATACAAATAGCTATTTCCAATACAAAATCTTTAATTTTTATATTCACAACAGGTTGGATTATCAGATTCCTATCTGGATTCTGATTATTCAACCTATCATTTTTTACATTCTTTTATTTTTGACATACACACATTTTCTTCTTCCTTGTTAAATTTATAAAGAATAGTGTTCACCACACAAATCAACATGTGTTTATATAATAACTATTAAAGTAAACAAAGTGACAAGTATCCATCTTCTACAAGAATTTAACATTTTTTCATATGTTTAAATACAAACAACAGGTTCAAAACTCAGCTTCCCATTTAGACTTTGATTAAAAATTACTTTACCTCTCACATACACACTTTCTATCTTCTACAAGGATTTAACATTTCTAAATATAAACAACAGGTTTAAAACTCTGTCTTCCATTCAGAATTGTATTATGAATTACTTTACTTCCAACGCACACACTTTTTATCTGCCAACATTTTTAACCAAATATATTATTTTTTAAATGCAAAAGAATAGCATCTATTATAACAAACAATTTAGTGAGGTTATATATGTAACAAATGGCAGTAAATACAAAGTGACAAGATTGTTTTATTTCACTCATTTTCATCTTGCAATTAACAGGTTAAAGTTTAGATTCTCACATATATACAACCTTGCAAATTAGTCCAAATTTTTAAATTGTAACAGCTGGGATCCTGTGTTGGTTCCACAGCTGAATGCACACAAATGTTTTTCTATTGGATTACATATCTGATGACAACTTCCTCTTTTTACACAAATGTGTATAAATTGCCAACAATTGTTAATGATGACATTCACTTTTTTATCTGATGAAACAACCCCTGTAGGTTGAGAAACGCGTCATAAAATATTAAAAGTCATTTTTATTTGAAGTTGTCTGTGTTGTGGTTCATATATACCCACTGAACAACACACATAAGATTACTCCTTTGCAGCACCTGAAGTCCAGACAACAGGAGATAAATACCAAGTTGCAACTAGAACAAGTGCCTTTGGAGCCTGGCTCCTACAGTGTACTAGCCACTGTTAAGTGCTAGCCTGCTCTCTTGCACTGGTCACAGTACAGTGCCACACCATCTGGTAAGCATAATACCTACTTTTATCTGTACCTGCATTCCAGACGATATCACGCTATTGTGGCGCCCTCTTTCTATTCTTCTTATTCAACAAAACTGTCACACACGTAATTGAGTCAGTAATGATCACAAATTCATGAATTTCGTGTTCAATAGCCATCTCAATGGTTTTAGAACAGCAGTTAGTTCTGTAACTTGACTGAATCTTGGTCCAGTTTTGAAACCTACAGTAATATTTGGTAATCCACTTGCCCAAGTTATACCAATGTCGGCGACTAATCTGCGCTCATTATCAATAGTGGTATGGTAAGAACAACCATCAACATATACCCAAGGTAATGTTTGACACTGGTCCTCATTGTATATTTAATATGGGGAAAGCAATTGTTCCTCAAGGAAATCATCGTCTAATAACTTTTCCCCATGATCCTTAGCAGTACAGTCGTGGAGCTCAGCAAGCCCCTGTGCGACTGGATTCTTTTAGTTTTGCTTGTAGCGAATTTCTGAAGGCCAGCCTTGTAAGGAAAGAGTCCAAGCTGTTATGCGATTGTTAGACAGGTTCCTATCTCTTATTCTCTCACTTTGCAGATATAACAAAGGCTGGTGGGCTGTTTCTACAATAATTTTCTCACCCTGTATATAGCTGCGGAAATTTTGTAGAGCCCATACAGTAGATAAGAGGGCTTTTTCGCAATCACTAAATTTTATTTCTACTGGGGATAGAGTGCTGCTCGCATAAGCAATGACTTTGCTTAAATTATCATGCTTTTAGTATAAAACAGCACTCATGCCTATATCTGTGTAACCTGTCTCTAGGTAGAAAGGTTTGCTCCCTTCAGGGTACGCTAGGCAAGGTGCTTTAGTGACTTTTCTTTTCAGCCCCTTGATGGCTGTCTCTTGAGATTCAATCCAGTGCCATTTCACATCCTTCTTTAGAAGAAGAAGCAGTGGTTTAGCTAATTCTGCATAATTATCAATACATTTGCGAGAATAATTTGTCATACCCAGAAATGATCTCAATTCCTTTAAGTTAGTTGGGTTTTTAGAATTTATTATAGCTTTCACCTTTTTCTTCTGAGGCTTTAACCCTTCAGAAGTAACTTCATGTCCTAAGACGTTTACACAAGTGCAACACCATTGAGCTTTTTGTAGGGATAATTTGACACCTGCCTTTTTAAGTTGGCTGAGGACGTGGAAAGGGGGACCTTATCTTATGTTGATGATGTTTTTCAAAGTCTGTGCATCATCAACTTAAGATAAGGTCCCCCTTTCCAGTGCATCAGGCATAGCCTTATGCATGAATACATCAAATTCATGTCCTGAATTTATGTATCCAAATGGGAGCCTTTGCAATGCATACTGGACCATTTTGAATGAGAATGCAAGCCTTTACTGGTCCTCCTCATGTACCTTTATGGTCCAATATCCCTGCGCACAATCAATGGCATTGAATATTTTGGATCCTTGCATCTGCGCTAGGCACTGGTCAATATATGGCACAGGCCAGCCAGACATATACACTCGCTTGTTTAGCTGTCTTAAGTCAGCACACAATTGTCCATAGGATTGTTATAAGAGCTATGCACCTGTCTGAAAATACCTCTTTCTTACAAGTTCCTTATGATTTCTGCAAGAGAATCATATGAGGCTAAAGGAAGTCTGTATTGTTTAACAAAGACAGGTGGTGCATTGAGATCTGTTTGTATTCTTGCAATGTACAAGTTTGTAGTCTTGCAGTCATAAGAATCCCTAGCAAAAATAACCTTGTATTCCATCAGGAGTTCTCGTAGCTGTTGGCGTTCATCATCACTGGAACAGCCATTAGCTAAGGAGATTTGCTCTTCGACTATTTGCTGAAATCCTGGAAAGATTTCAGGCTCCCCTATCTCATAGGCTTCTTTCAATCTAGAGGTGAGATCCCCTTGATTATAATTTGCATTGCCCCCATGACTTTGGGTATTGGGGTATTCTTGCTCTTTGATCGGCTGATCAAATACTAGAGAGGCTTTTTCAATTTTACAGATATCTTCCTCTGAGCTGAAGGGATAAATAGACTGAATTGTAAATAGTCCCTCTGGCAAAGATGCAAAGGATTGTTCTATTAATTGTTGTTCAGTTAAGTATCCTTCAGGTATTAGCCCAGTTACATTATTCTGGAATCCAAAAGTGTAATAACTTGATTCCAGTGCATATCCTATGGTAGTTCTCTTGGATAAGGTGATATCCTGTGTGGTCATGTTATGCACAATAACATGTATTGGAATAGTTCCAATATTTACCATAGGAGTATGGGTCATTGTTATACCCTTATATCTTCTATGGGAGATGCATATCAGTTGTTTCAGAAGTTTTTAATTTCTGACCTCTTTTTATCTGTAAGGATAAGAGGAATGTATCAGTCCCCGCAGGGATTACATCGTTATACACCTGCATATTCACAGCATATGGCATTTGCTGGTTTGATTTTATGGCTGCATTTTCATCCTGAAATACTTCAGGTCCCCCTTTAACCTGCTCCAGAGGCAAAGGTTAATCAAATCTTTTTGTATGGCATATCTATGTAAGAGATCATTGACAATATATATTTTATTATTGGGATTATTTAAAACTAAAAACAGGTGCTTCGCTTATTTATTACCTATGGAGATAGATAATAAGCATTTAGCTGTAATTTTATAGCTTTCAGACCTGTCATCCAGACCATGGACACAGTGATCTAGGGGAGAACGGTATTTAATCACTTTAGGTTCAGCGATCTGCGCTAATAAGCCTTCGCTTATATAGCTAGCTTCCTGTTTTAAGATCAATTTGGCATACTTGGTTTTCCCAAGGTCATAGGGATAAATAGATCCTCTTTAACTTTCGCAATTTCTGCGAGGAATTGCAAATTATCTCCCCCTTTAGTTGATTGAGAGTCCCCCTTGTGGAGGTATGTGGTTAATACATCGCCATCTAAGGAAATATTTGCTATCTTTCCAGGCAAAATTTTAAAAGTATTACCATAAGAGCTGCTTAAGGGAGTCTGGTCATCTATTTGTAGGATAGTGATTTCAGGTATAGAGTCATTCCTAAAATGAATCTCCACAGCATCTGGCTTCTCTTCCACCACGTGACAGTTATGTCGGGTGCGAGATATACCGGACCGCTCATAATTAATAGACCTTTTTACTTGTGACCAATTATTTATGCAATCAATTATGGTGCTTAATCGCTTCAGGAGATCACTAACAATAATTAAACGATCATTTGGCAGATCCACTATAATGACAGGGTGTCTTATTACCTTGTTCCCCAGCCTTAGTTTTAACCATGCCATACCGTAAACTTTGAGAGAGTCACCCTCAACTACTATTAGTGAAACATCAAATTCTTTAATTTTTGGTTTGTGGGGTGATAGTTCATTTAGCTACGTGTAGTACCTGTGGGATAAAATAGTTGCCTGAGATCCAGTATCAATTAATCCCATGATAGGGTTAGCAACTGAATCCTGGAGCTCAGCTAATACATAATATCTCCCTGCAGTTTCTACCATTTCACACATAAAATTAGCATGATTACATATCTGTGGGCTTCGCCACATTTTACCTGTATTCGCCACGTTACCTGATGCAGGAGAATTTTCCATCTCACCATTTACTTCCTCTATAATAGGGCTGATTGGGTTCCTGTGTACTGCATCTGTGGGAATAAGGTTAGGAGAAAACTGCAAAGGAAGAGATTTGTTAGAGCTTCCAGGCACAGGTTGCTCGTCATCACAGCTAAATCGTCTGTTCCTGGTCTGTAGGGAGAGAATATGATTAGTACCATTATTGACATTTGTCATTTCATAAAATGTCATAATACCGCAGTATTTATGACAGTGCCTGTAGCCCACTGCTGACCACTGGCTGTACCCCTAAAAAAAGGATTATTAGGGTGCTGAGCTGTCAAAGCTTGACTCATATTAGTAAATAGTGTACATTATAAAGAGAGAGTGATGTGAACTGGTATCACATCACGCCCTTAGGGGGCGCTTCCTTGTTATATATGAGCACAAAAAGATATCTCTTGAGATGTGATCAAACAAAAATATACTAAAATATGATTACTGCAATAATCAGATGGCAATAACAGATTCAAATAATATAATACAAAGATGTATGGATAAAAAGAAATTCAAATAAAAATAAAATAAAACACAATCCCCAATGAAACCTATAAAAGTCTATAAATCCTTGGTGATCCAAACGTGGAGGCAGAACTCTGTCAGAGGATGGCAATCCTGGTGTAGAAGATCTGAAAAAGAGTAGAACACAGAGGCGCCAACATGGCCTAATATCGCCAGTAAAATTGGAAACAGCAACACAGATGAGTAGGATACTCACAAACAGAAAGCACCCAGCTGGTGCATGTGTAGCAGGCTGAAACTTTACAGTGGTCCAGCACACTGTGTCCTTAACACCAAGGCAATTGGATATCCTCAGGAGGCCCAGATATCAGTTACCTAGATGAGCAAGAGAAAACAAACCAACATGGCCAAATATCATCTGAGCAAAGATAATTGGACCCAGAGTGTTAAACTTACAAGATAATCTGCACCTCAAGGTGCAAATTCAGCAAACTGGAACCATAGTGTCGCCCAGTAGACTACTGCAAAGGCAATCCTCAGCAAATCCCAGGAACAAATATGTAGTTTTCACATAAAGTGATGAACCACACAATAGCAAGTGTATAAAATATTAAAAACTTTAATAATACAGCGACGCGTTTCTCAGCCTACTCAGGGCTGTTTCATCAGGCTATGAACAAACATTATGATACACTTGCTATTTAACAGATAATCTCTAACAGAGGAAACTATTGTAATTGGTTGAACAATTAACAATTAACACACCACAACCATAGCACATCTCATTAGTGTGGTTGCTTAGTAACAGTTGTATACACATATGGGTCATGTGATATCAGACATATATTAACTCATTCATATCCAAAATGGCAACATATGTAAACTAAAGTTAGCTCATAACATTCTAATAATCCCCATATTGGACACAAATCCTACTTCGTTAAAAACATTTGTCAAAATAGTTAATGGCTAAAAAAACAGCTGAAAAACAATAATAAAAGAAATTTTATAAATTATAATTGCATATTTGTTACAAATTGAAAAGCATCTATTATACCATCAGTGACCACTAATAATATAAATATCCTATTAATCTATATGTATGATAGGCATATACACCTGATAAGATCAACTTGTACGCTAACCCTATTCCTGTCAATTTTGGAACAAGAGTTCCAATAGTATTTGCTTGTAGTTTGTTTGTGTGATTGTGTGCAATCTTGTGTTAGCATTGTTTACTTGCTTCAAAAATATAAGCTAATCGATACTGATTTAGGGAGATACAAAATGACTTGATATTCGTTAAAATCTCACACTTGACCTTGTATTGTTGAACAGCGGGACAACTGCATCGGCTGTGTGTGTATGAAATTACAGACTCGTGTCAGGAACTAGAGACTATAATTGATACGTCTAAGTGACCAGGGAGTGTCAGGGAAACAGCCAATCTGTGTTGTGGTTTGGTTAGTCAATCACGATGCTTGTGTGATATGGCATGAAAAAAGGGTCCAATAGGATCATGTGTAGGAACATCCACAGTCAATTGACCCGCCTCTCTCATTCAGAGAAAGTAGACTGTATTGTATCCGCAGTGAATGTTTTACCTGCATGTCTATCAATGCACAGATAAACCGCGCCACCGCTAATTACATTGATAGACTGTCAAGCTGAATTGCTAGGGGTAGGGTCAGATATGCAGGCTTGATAAATAATAATACATTATGACTGAATCTTTAAACCTAGCGTAGTGGGCCCATAGTGTCAGTTTATAATAGAGTGATTTGCTAATGTAAGGTATATAAGTAATTAATTAAATGAAACCCATAATAAAAAGAATGGAAAAAGGATCTCAGTGATAATATATTAAAAATAAAAGGACATTAATATGACCATACATGTTATTTACTAAATAGTGAAAAGTAATCCAATATAGTGTTAAAGTACGTGATACAATTTGATTCAAAAATAAATAAATAAGAGTGAAATATACAAGTGTATGTTGGTGATATACATTGTAAGATGTTATATATGCTTTTATGTATATATATATCTTGCATAACTATTCAAGTTGATTAATAAGAAAGGCATGTGCTAGTGCTATAAACATTTAAGTGTTGTGCAAGATAATCATAGTCATAAAATCCTAATGATTATCTGCTAGGTAAAGTGAGGTAAGTATATATACCTAGTGATAAATTTGTAATCCCTATGTGTTGGTGACACATGTCATTAAGGCCCTATATAACAGTGACGCCAGTCACCCCATCGGGGTATATTGAAGAAATAATAAATAAATATCCTATATTTCGGTGAAAATAGATCACAAAAATGTGAATATAATATA
Source organism: Bombina bombina (assembly GCF_027579735.1). Taxonomy (NCBI): domain Eukaryota; kingdom Metazoa; phylum Chordata; class Amphibia; order Anura; family Bombinatoridae; genus Bombina; species Bombina bombina. Next base: position 444,045,495 of record NC_069501.1, on the reverse strand, counting down.
ATATGAGATAGTATAATATAAAAATATAATATAATATAATATAAGATAAGATAGTGGTGCAATATATATCTGGAAATATTATTCCTTATGGATATAGTAGAAAGTGGCATTGTGATATACATATATTACTGTGAATTATATTCAATGTATATGTCAGGATAATTATGTAAGTTTACTAGCAAACTTTATCATATATATCAGATATGATTAAGTGAATGTACCCCATTGGATTATATGGCATCATAGGGATCCTAGTGATCTATTTCAAAAGACTGCCATATCTAAGTTTTCATTAAGACCGTCTGGTTGAAGTGTCTTTAGCTTTCTAATCCAGAAAGTCTCTCTTTTGCGAAGAGTAGAAAAAGCATCGGATAGGGCTCGAGAGATAATCTCTATTGGCATAATTTTCATCGGATTTTGAAGATTACTGTGGCATGTAAAGCAGTGTCTTGAGACACTGTGCGACTTGGACTTTTTGCTGATGTTATATGAGTGTTCACTCCATCTCTTTTTCACCTTGCGACAGGTGCGTCCAACATATTGAACCCCACAGTAACAGCTCAGTAGGTATATGACGAAAGATGACTCACATGTCATAAAACCTTTTATTCTGAAAATTTCTCCTGTGGTATGTGATGTGAAACTTCTAGCCCTATTGACAATGAATTTGCACATCCCACATATATAACATCTTACAATGTATATCACCAACATACACTTGTATATTTCACTCTTATTTATTTATTTTTGAATCAAATTGTATCACGTACTTTAACACTATATTGGATTACTTTTCACTATTTAGTAAATAACATGTATGGTCATATTAATGTCCTTTTATTTTTAATATATTATCACTGAGATCCTTTTTCATTCTTTTTATTATGGGTTTCATTTAATTAATTACTTATATACCTTACATTAGCAAATCACTCTATTATAAACTGACACTATGGGCCCACTACGCTAGGTTTAAAGATTCAGTCATATTGTATTATTATTTATCAAGCCTGCATATCTGACCCTACCCCTAGCAATTCAGCTTGACAGTCTATCAATGTAATTAGCGGTGGCGTGGTTTATCTGCGCATTGATAGACACGCAGGTAAAACATTCACTGCTGATACAATACAGTCTACTTTCTCTGAATGAGAGAGGCGGGTCAATTGACTGTGGATGTTCCTACACATGATCCTATTGGACCCTTTTTTCATGCCATATCACACAAGCATCGTGATTGACTAACCAAACCACATCACAGATTGGCTGTTTCCCTGACACTCCCTGGTCACTTAGACGTATCAATTATAGTCTCTAGTTCCTGACACGAGTCTGTAATTTCATACACACACAGCCGATGCAGTTGTCCCGCTGTTCAACAATACAAGGTCAAGTGTGAGATTTTAATGAATATCAAGTCATTTTGTATCTCCCTAAATCAGTATCGATTAGCTTATATTTTTGAAGCAAGTAAACAATGCTAACACAAGATCGCACACAATCGCGCACACAAACTACAAGCAAATACTATTGGAACTCTTGTTCCAAAATTGACAGGAATAGGGTTAGCGTACAAGTTGATCTTATCAGGTGTATATGCCTATCATACATATAGATTAATAGGATATTTATATTATTAGTGGTCACTGATGGTATAATAGATGCTTTTCAATTTGTAACAAATATGCAATTATAATTTATAAAATTTCTTTTATTGTTGTTTTTCAGCTGTTTTTTAGCCATTAACTATTTTGACAAATGTTTTTAACGAAGTAGGATTTGTGTCCAATATGGGGATTATTAGAATGTTATGAGCTAACTTTAGTTTACATATGTTGCCATTTTGGATATGAATGAGTTAATATATGTCTGATATCACGTGACCCATATGTGTATACAACTGTTACTAAGCAACCACACTAATGAGATGTGCTATGGGTGTGGTGTGTTAATTGTTAATTGTTCAACCAATTACAATAGTTTCCTCTGTTAGAGATTATCTGTTAAATAGCAAGTGTATCATAATGTTTGTTCATAGCCTGATGAAACAGCCCTGAGTAGGCTGAGAAACGCATTGCTGTATTATTAAAGTTTTTAATATTTTATACACTTGCTATTGTGTGGTTCATCACTTTATGTGAAAACTACATATTTGTTCCTGGGATTTGCTGAGGATTGCCTTTGCAGTAGTCTACTGGGCGACACTATGGTTCCAGTTTGCTGAATTTGCACCTTGAGGTGCAGATTATCTTGTAAGTTTAACACTCTGGGTCCAATTATCTTTGCTCAGATGATATTTGGCCATGTTGGTTTGTTTTCTCTTGCTCATCTAGGTAACTGATATCTGGGCCTCCTGAGGATATCCAATTGCCTTGGTGTTAAGGACACAGTGTGCTGGACCACTGTAAAGTTTCAGCCTGCTACACATGCACCAGCTGGGTGCTTTCTGTTTCTGAGTATCCTACTCATCTTGTTGCTGTTTCCAATTTTACTGGCGATATTAGGCCATGTTCGCGCCTCTGTGTTCTACTCTTTTTCAAATAGTGTACATAATTGACTTAACTGTGTACTAAGTTGGCCTACTTGACTATACAAGCTCTTTTTATCCATGGCCCGATTTTTTGATATCCCAGGATATTAATTCCTGGTTTCTTGGGATCCCTCAGAATCATAGCTATTGTTTCTATTTTGACGTGGTTGTCTTTGGGGTTCAACTTGTTCAGCATTAATATCTTGGGGAGCACTATTTACTTGGGTTGTATGGTTACCCTGAGAGTATTTTCAACACTTCTGGTATTTATTTTTATGGGGGTACTGATTACCTTGTGGGTATTCATCTCTTTGGGGATAATTATTTATCTGGGTATGCCCCGCATTTTGAGTATATTCTCTCTGCACCTTCGGCCCATGATGAGGGAGGGGCAGAGTTAAAACTTTGTGGGGAAGGCCTGTTTTCTCGGGCCACTTCTGCATAAGTTTTCTTGTTAGACTCCAAATTGAGGGTTCTAGGTGACACCCTAGTTTCTGCCACAATTTTGGGGCTGGGCCTTGGTTCCCTTTAGACCCCCTGTTCACTGGACTGCTGAATAGTGTATAACTTTGTACTCTCTTTGATCAGCTAGTCCAATGAGCAGTTCTCATCAAAATCTCTAGCTAAGTTAAGTTTGATGTGTGCGGACAATGCTTCATAAAATAAATTCACAAATTCTGAGCTTTCAAATATGGGGTAATCTTCGGCCATACTGTACGCATGTTTTCGTACATAAAAGAATTCTATAGGGCTTTGATTGGCACTACATTTTAAACTGTATACAGCTATTTTCGCAGCGGTTTTAATGCGATATTGCCCAAACTCCTTTTTGCACTGAATTTTTGTTTCACTCCAGGAATAAATATTCATATCCTTTAGTGAAGCAAAGAATTTGTGATGTTTACCCTGAAATACCCAGGGCAGAAATTCATTTTTTGACTGCTAACTAGTATCATTCATTATGGATAAAGCATTTTAATAAGTCACTAAGTGGTCAATTATAGAATTGGTTCCCTTGTTGGAAAACTTAGTTACTGCACCACTTAAAAAAATTAATTATTTTAGGGGTGTCATATATCTTATTAGATGTATCTTGGGCTTTCCTAGGGACCTTATTTTTGTTAGGGTTGGAGCGTTCCCTATTTGCCCTTCTACTATGGGGAGATCCCTTACGCATATTAGCATTATGGGGGTTATTTGGGTAGCTGGCTCCGCCCTCTGACTCACTAGTAGAGTTTTCCCCCTCATCTGAAGTATAGCAGTTCCCTGAATTTATAACCTGAGGTGAATGTCTATTTGGGAAGTTATTTCTGACCCAAATAGGGGTCCTTTGTTTAAATTCTTCCCTAATATTCTGCAGTTTATTTCTCATCAATTCTTTAAGGGATAAAAAATTATCTGCATTATCCTCATTGCTAATAGAGGGGTTTTCATTATGACGATACGGCCCTTTTAAACCACTTAACTCTCTTTGGCTTTGTGTGAGTTGTTTATGCAAATCTTCTATTTGAGCTATTAAATTCTGGTTATATTTTTGTATGGTGGCCACGTTTTGGGCAAACTCATCAATTTTATCTTAGACTCGTTCTGACTCTTCCTCATCTAACCTTAAGGAATAATTTTCACCCCTCAGTTGCTCCAATTGTGAGTTTTGTACTTCAATCTTATTGTACATTTCATCATTCACATAGAGGAGCAGACCCCAAGTTTTGAAAATTATTTCATCTCGTTTCCTCGACTTTTAAGGTTGGCCAAATTTTAACAGCCATTGAAATATTTCGCTTTCGCCACACCATATATTATTTGCAATATTTTTGACCTTAGTCTTCAGCATCTTAATGTAAGCACCTACTTCTCCCTTAATACTTAATCTATTTTTAAGGTAAGTAATGGCTTCTGTTTTAAGCGTTTCTGCCTAACGGGCGATTTTGGGGAATATATTTCAATACTATGTATGGATTCATTGGATTCACTTCTAGTAACAGACATTATTATTTTGGCTTACTTTTTGGTTAAGTTTAAAACGCTAATACAATTTTGACCAACAAGAGAGAATTTAAAAAAAAAAAAATGAATATTAATTTTGAAAAATTAATAAAAAAATTAAAAAATTTTATCAATTTTTCCCAATTTGTTTTTCTTTTTTCTAATGTCTATTTAATACAAATATATTATATCAATGTGATAAATATAATAATCTTACAGCGGTGCCTCCAGATAATATGTCAGTATATAGTAGGGTAATAATACATTTTATTTATTATTATTCTTTAAAATAATTCCCAATTAAAATGTATATGCGAAACAATTTAAATTAATATTGGTTCCTAAATTCTTTAGATTAGTTAAAATTTATAAACACATCACAATATATTTATAGAAACCAGGCTATGAATCAAATTATGCATGCTTATTCCGTTACAATATAGTATACAACAGATCATAAAAAAATATACCTTTAAAATTAACCTTACTCACAATGAATTACATTAAAATAACACAATAAAATACCAGAATATGGACCACTAACTTCACAGTGTTTAGATAAACAATATACTAAGATACGTCACACAAATCTTACTGGGTCTCAATAGATTTAAGATAACTTCCAGACAAGTATAATTAAGTTATTTAGCCCACAAATGATTCCATATAACTTCAATTAAAAGCATCAGAAATTGTATATATTATTAATGCATTTATGCCATTACGTCTGACCTAAAATCAACTCTTATTTAGCTACAATAAGGCAAATTCTAAAATATATATATATATAGCTGCAAATAACTTAATACACGCCAGAGAGATTTACTTATGATAATAAGCCTGACTTACAGATATGCAATATAAAGGAACTTTATCTAGCAATAAATTACTTAGCACTTGTGACTTGTTAAAACTTCACAGGACTATGGATATAACTTAAAACACCAAATATGTTCTTTAAATTATTAGCTGCAATTTAACTGTGTCAGCCTGTGGAAGATAATCTCACCCCTGTAAAGGAGAGAGGGAATTTTTAGGACCACAACTGCAGGCTTAGGAGTGTAGTGAAAGTATCAGTGATTCTGTGTAGGTGAGGGAAGGCAGCAAGGTTCAGAATCAATAGATACAGTTCACTTTTATTATAAGGATAGGTGTGACAATGGCTGAGACCTCAGAGCCTTTAGCCCCACTCAGTATTGTCAAACTGGTTCCCACATATAAGAACATGCAATTGCAAGTTAAAGTTTTAGACAGACCATATCTAATCTTTATTGGCAGCAGACATAGTGTACAACTTTAAAGCAACAAATAAAGCTAATGAGATTTAGGCAGTAGTTAGGTATTGAGAGTGAACAATTAAGAATATAGGTAGAATAGAGCGTTTAAATATGAAGGAAACCTAACTAAGATTCTGAGGCATGTCAGGAGTAATTACTGAATAATCGTAAGTTACTGCGGTATGAGTATGAAGGAAGCGCTTTTGAGACTTACTAGTAGTAGTAAAGGGTGAGGTCTGTCCGGACAGAGTGGAGTTCCCCTGCAGAGTTTGGGGAAATTGCAGCGTGTGCGATGGCGTGTGACGTCACCGCTTGCCGGTTCCGGTCCTGTGTTTGGTAGAGAGGTGAGCAGCGTCTGTCTCAAAGGTTGCAAGGAGGTTAGAGGGTGAGAAGCTGGATTCAACAATCAAGCAATTTGGTATGAGTAGGAGGGAAATTTAAACTGCTTGTTGGGGAGGAGTTATGTAAGTGTGAAAAGACACAGCTATACAAAGGATAAGGCAAAGAACTTAGGCAGTTATGACAGGACCCCCCCCCCAAAGATCAACTCCGGGGATCGAGTCCAGGACGATCAGGATAACGTTCATGGAACCTGGCCACCAATCGGGGGGCAGAGAGATTGGAAGCCGGTTCCCAGGAGTCCTCCGAATCAGGGTAGCCCTTCCAATGGACCAGATACTGAAGCTGCCCACGAAAACGTCGGGAGTCCAAGACATCTTGTACCTCATACTCCAGGGTGGCATCCGGTAGATGAGGAAGTAGAGGAATAGAAGGATCATGGTGACGAAGTTGTCTATAAGGCTTGAGGAGAGACACATGAAAGGTAGGATGGGATTTCAGATTTGCTGGTAATGCGAGGGTAACAGCGTTCATATTCACAATTTTTATGATGGGAAATGGTCCAATGAAGCTGGAAGATAATTTCCTGGAAGGAAGGGGTAAATGTAGATTACGTGTTGATAACCAAACATAGTCACCTACTCTATATTTAGGCGAGGAAATCCTTTTTTTATCAAAATGGAATTTATAGCGATCCTTGGCGATACGAATATTTTCAGCAGTTAGTGAAAAAGATTCACTAATAGTGTTGATGAGGTCATTCACAACAGGACAGCTGTTGCTGTCCATAGAATGCCATTCAAAAGAAGGATGGAAACCATAATTAATGAAGAACGGTGTGAACTTTGTAGAGGAATGGATGGAATTGTTGAAGGCGAATTCTGCGTATGGTAGTAGTTGCGTCCAGGTATCTTGTTTAGCTGAAATGAAACATCTCAAATATTGTTCAATGCACTGGTTTGTCCTTTCAGTCTGGCCATTAGTTTGGGGATGGAAAGAGGTACTGAGACGTCTAGAAATATCCAATGAGTGACAAAGTTGTTTCCAGAATTGGCTGGTGAATTGAGTTCCCCTATCTGAGGTGATACTATTCGGGAGTCCGTGATACTTGAATATATGATGTATCATTAAGGAAATGGTTTCAGAAGAAGTTGGGAGCTTATGGTAGGGCACGAAATGTGCCATTTTACTAAATAGGTCTACGACTACTAATATGGTGTTATTCCCTTCAGAAATAGGTAGGTCGACTATGTAGTCGATTGCTATGTCCTTCCAAGGACGGTCAGGAGTCGGTAATGGGATCAATTTCCCGTAAGGGGGAGTCCTCCCTTTTTTTGTAGTTTCGCAGATTAAGCAGGTTTTAACGTAATCCTCAACATCAGTGAGGCAGGTAGGCCACCAAAAGAATCTGGAGACTAATTCTTGAGTTTTCTTTATGCCCATGTGTCCAGCAGATGGAGAATCATGTAAAGTTTTTAAGACTGTTGCTCTGAGACTGTTGGGTACATAAATTTGTTGTTGATAATAATACAACCCATCCGAGTGTAAATCCAAGACCTGTAATGGTTTATTTGAGTCAGCCTGTTGTGCTGATTTGAACTGAATGTTTTGTTCTGTAGTTAAAGCTAAGAATCTGTCAAGAGGAATTAGAGGTGAAAGGTTTGGATGTGACACTTGGTCCACCAAGTGTCTTGAAAGGGCATCAGCCTTCTTGTTCTTGTTTGCAGGACGGTAGGTGATAAGATAATTAAATCTAGCCAAGAATAGGTTCCATCGGACCTGTCGTGCGCTGAGAGTCCTATTAGATTGTAGGTATTCTAGATTTTTGTGATCCGTGTAAATCAAGATTGGAAGAAGGGTCCCTTCTAGAAGGTGTCTCCATTGTTCCAATGATGTTTTGATTGCTAACAGTTCTTTATCACCTATTGGGTAGTTTATTTCAGCTGAATTAAGAATTCGTGAATAGAAGGCAACAGGATGCAGAGGATCTTTTGGAGTCTGCCTCTGTGAGAGGATTGCTCCTAAAGCATAATTAGATGCATCCACTTCCAAGATGTACTGCAACTCAGAATTAGGGAATTGGAGGATAGGGGCCGTAGTGAAAGCTTTTTTTAAGAAGTTGAATATTTCTTCTAAATCATCGTTCCATATGAAGTGTGTGTCAGATTTGGTCAAGTTAGTTAATGGTCTAGTCAAGTCAGCAAAATTTTTAATAAACTTTCTGTAGAAATTGGCGAAACCCATGAACCTTTGTATATCCTTTTTACTTTTTGGGGAAGGCCAATTTTGAATTACCGATATCTTATCATTATCCATCTGGATACCTTGGGGTGATACAATATAACCTAGGAATTTAATTTCTTTGGAGTGAAATAGGCATTTTTCTAGTTTAACATAAAGAGAATTCTCTCGTAACCGTGTTAATACTAGGGTGACATGTTTGATGTGTTCAGTAAGTGAGGTAGAGAATATGAGTATGTCATCCAAATATATTACCATAAATAAATCCAAAAAATCCTTGAAAATATCATTTATGAAGTACTGAAAGGTAGCCGGGGCATTACAGAGGCCAAATGGCATCACAGTATATTCAAAAAGGCCGTAACGTGTACGGAATGCTGTAAGCCATTCATGACCCTCCTTTATTCGTACCAAGTTGTAAGCCCCTCTTAGATCTAATTTAGTGTATATAGTAGCATTTTGTAATCTATCAAGGAGTTGAGGAATTAAAGGCAGTGGATAGCGGTTTTTTATCGTACGCTTGTTTAACTCTCTGTAATCAATAATGGGTCTTAGGGATTGATCTTTATTTTTAACAAAAAAGATACCAGCCCCAGCTGGGGAGGTGGAAGGACGTATAAAGCCTTTCTTCAAATTATCTGCCAAATAAGTTTTTAGATGTTGTAACTCAGGATCAGAGAGGGGAAATATATGGCCGTAAGGTATATCAACTCCTGGTAGGAGATCTATAGGGCAGTCATAAACCCTATGAGGGGGTAGATTCTCTGATTCTTTTTTGTCAAAGACATCAGCGAATGTTATGTATTCCTTGGGGATTTGTAAAGGAACATCAAGTAAAATTTGTTCATGATGGAGACACAAATTTTTACAATAAGGAGAATCAAAGATGACATGTGAAGTTGACCATTGTATAGTGGGATCGTGTTGTTTAAACCAACTGATACCAAGTATAATGGGATATAGAGGTGAGGGTATAACATCAAAAGTAAGAAACTCTGTGTGTTGGTCATGTGTGGTAAGCCTTAAAGGTATGGTGTGGTATAAGATGGGTCCTGATGTAATTTCTTTACCATCAATAAAACGAAGTACACTAGGCACCATTTTCTTAACTAGTGGAATTTTATTTACAGTAGTGAATTGGTAATCTATATAATTGTGGCTGGCACCAGAGTCAAGGATTGCTTGTGAGTTGAGTCTTTGCTGATCCCACTGTAATAAGATAGGAAGGGAGCAATGATTAGATTGTGTTTGTTTAGCAGATAAACATATACTTGTGGTGTTCATCTTACCCTTCCTTCGCTGTAATTGAGAGCAGTCCTTTACAGAGTGATCAATCCCTCCACAATACATACAGAGATCTAAAGCTTTTCTTCTTAATTTTTCCTGTAGAGTTAATGGACCTCTGATGAACCCGAGTTCCATAGGGATTTCAGAGGCTTTTGTAGTTGTCTTAGGTGGATGCAGAGTAGTAACTGTTTGTTTAGTGGATGTTTCTAAGTGTGACTTTTCTGAGCGTCTCTCTCTGATGCGTCTATCTAATGTGATGCTAGCATCTATTAGGAGTTCTAAAGTCTCTGGGAGGGGTTGTCTGGCTAGCTCATCCTTGAGAGTATCTGAGAGGCCTAGGCGGAATTGATTGCGCAAGGAAAGGTCATTCCACTGTGTATCAGGGGACCATTTCTTAAACTCTGCGATGTAGTCCTCCACAGGCCTTTTATGTTGTCTCAGAGACCTCATTGCTGTCTCAGCAGACAGCTGTTTGTAGGGATCATCATAAAGCTGTCCCATTGCTTTAAAAAACTGATCAAATGAGTACAGCAATGGGTCATTGGTTTCAAAAAACAAATTTGCCCATATACGTGGTTCGCCACGCAGATAGGAGATTGTGGTGAGAACCTTCAAATGATCATTGAAGTATGTTTTAGGTTTTAATTGAAAATATAAGGAACATGAGTTTTTGAATTCCCTAAATTCTGAACGAATACCACTAAATGTTTGTGGGGGATTAGGTTGGGGTTCACTAGAACTAATACGTGTAGTGAGGGTATCAATTTTTTCATTGATGTATTGCTTTAGGGCAGAGTTTTCTAATTGTAGTGTATTTAACCCTGTTGTAAGGTTATCTACAGTTTGAGTTAATTTCTCTACATGAGATAATAAGGCTGCTGGGTCCATAATATAGGCTTGATTGTTATTGTCAGCCTGTGGAAGATAATCTCACCCCTGTAAAGGAGAGAGGGAATTTTTAGGACCACAACTGCAGGCTTAGGAGTGTAGTGAAAGTATCAGTGATTCTGTGTAGGTGAGGGAAGGCAGCAAGGTTCAGAATCAATAGATACAGTTCACTTTTATTATAAGGATAGGTGTGACAATGGCTGAGACCTCAGAGCCTTTAGCCCCACTCAGTATTGTCAAACTGGTTCCCACATATAAGAACATGCAATTGCAAGTTAAAGTTTTAGACAGACCATATCTAATCTTTATTGGCAGCAGACATAGTGTACAACTTTAAAGCAACAAATAAAGCTAATGAGATTTAGGCAGTAGTTAGGTATTGAGAGTGAACAATTAAGAATATAGGTAGAATAGAGCGTTTAAATATGAAGGAAACCTAACTAAGATTCTGAGGCATGTCAGGAGTAATTACTGAATAATCGTAAGTTACTGCGGTATGAGTATGAAGGAAGCGCTTTTGAGACTTACTAGTAGTAGTAAAGGGTGAGGTCTGTCCGGACAGAGTGGAGTTCCCCTGCAGAGTTTGGGGAAATTGCAGCGTGTGCGATGGCGTGTGATGTCACCGCTTGCCGGTTCCGGTCCTGTGTTTGGTAGAGAGGTGAGCAGCGTCTGTCTCAAAGGTTGCAAGGAGGTTAGAGGGTGAGAAGCTGGATTCAACAATCAAGCAATTTGGTATGAGTAGGAGGGAAATTTAAACTGCTTGTTGGGGAGGAGTTATGTAAGTGTGAAAAGACACAGCTATACAAAGGATAAGGCAAAGAACTTAGGCAGTTATGACAAACTGTAGCAACAAGATACCTTTGATTTAAATATAAAAGTATGAAACAACCTTTTATACGTTACCAGTTACACCAAATTGAATGTTCAATTTTTTTTTCCAAATAAGTCCAGTTCACCTCATAAATTTAGAGGTATTTTTGCAATATGGATAAGGAAGTTAGGCTCAGATTTGCTTTATAGAGATTGGATTCCAAGGCAACAGTTTTTCAGTCAAAATTCAGCAGCAAAGACACTTTTTTTCTCCTTGCATGAGGTTATATCACGTGATACACTCCACCACATTTTATTCTAATCATTGGTGAATATGGGATGTACACTTACTGAAACTTGTCTGATAGGCCCTTAACAGAGCTGAGCATTGATTGGCCCTCTGAGCTGAACATCTCATAGGCTTACTGGGATCATACCAGTTATAGTCCATTAGGGGGCAGCAGATAACTAGAAATGCAGTCTCATTATCAATATTGCTAACAGTTTACTACATCTTTTAATTGTATATTTAATATACAATTATTTCCTGATATTAATAAACTCATCTTATTTTGGAATATAAGGGACTAGTGGTATAAATCAATAAAATATATATGTCTATCTTATGTGTTGGTAATAGAGACTTTCTGAATACTGAACCTGATGTTAAGGAACCGCAGAGTTTAGAGCAGATGATTAAGCAAAAAATTGTGTATGAGTTACATTTGGTTACTTTAGCAGAATACTTCAGACAGAAGCGTATTCCCAGGGGTCTCAGAAGTAATCTTCATCCCACACTGTTTAGGGAGAATTCAGAGTATTGTGACAAATTTGAGGGTATTTTAAATAAATGCTCTTATGATATCTTAATTTTGACAATTGAGTATATACAGAAGGAGCTACCTAAAATGCAGCAGGAGATTGACAAAGTGGAACTGTCCATCAAGGAGTTAAAGACTGAAACAGACTTTAGTAATTTTAAGTCCAAATTGGATAGTGATCTATCTACCTTTAAAAAGAGCTTAGAAAGTAAGAAATACAAGAAATTTCAGAGGGATCTTACTGATTACCAAAATAACAAAGTCTATAAATGGCGGAATCCAGACTTTACACCTTTTAGAAGGTTTAGAAGAGGGGCACAATTATATAATTTCCCGGGTGAGTCCTCATCTGACAGTGATTTCAGTGACTCTTCAGTCCCTTTTCCCTTAAGAGGACGTGGTACAAGGAATCGAAGAAGAGGAAGAGGAGGGGGGGAGGAAACACAGGAGACACTACATATCAGATCTCAACCCGACAGAATCGGAGGGAACAGAGAGTTTAGTAGTGAATATATCAGGGATTGAGATCAGAGAGGACATTTTAGGGGTATTACAAAAGGGATTATCTTTTGTCCCAACTGCCCCTCCAGATTTCTTTGCATTAGAATGTGACCTCCATCGTTTCTTTAGGAATCTTAGACTAAAGAGTTTTTTCGTGAATAAAGAGGAAATAAACAAAGCTGAGTCTACCAGTCCATTTCAATTTCATGTACGAAATATTAAACCTAAAAGTACTTTCAATCCTCCTCATACTAATGCTTCAGTTGAAGCATATATTACTTTAATTAAAAAGGATTTTGAAAGATTTAGAAAAATTTTTCGTGCAAAGGGTAAGTTTAATATTTCTAGACAAGAGAAGCTAGCACTTCAATCCATTCAGACAAATGAGAATTTGATCCTTAAGTCAGCCGACAAGGGTGGGGCCCTTGTTATTATGCATAAAAACAAATATAAGGAGGAGGTCCTCCGACAATTACAAGATACAGAGAATTATGCTAAATTGACGGCTGATCCCACGTTGAGGGTAAAAAGTAAAATCAGTAAGATAGTTGAGGAATCCTTAGCCTCTGACATTATTACAAACAAACAGGCTAAATTCCTGATTAAAGAACATCCGATTATACCGGTGTTCTATATATTACCCAAGATACATAAAAAACTTCTCGACCCTCCGGGTCGACCAATTGTCACAGGCACTGATTCAATGTTTCAACCGATTGCAATATTTTTGGATCAACTTATCAGACCTCTGTTAGGCTATTTAAGCTCGTATCTACAGGATACAACTGATTTTTTGTGCAAAATATCATCGCTGGTAGTTCCTTCCAATAGCCAGCTAGTAACGATGGATATAGCTAGCCTATATACTTCGATTCCTCATGAGTTAGGAATCGATAGTATATTTTATTTTAAAAGGACAATCTGTATTCCCCCAGTGAAAGAAGATTCATTAAGGATCTCTTTAAGATCATTCTTTATGAAAATTTCTTCTTATTTGAAGACACATTCTATGTCCAAAAACAAGGTACGGCAATGGGCTCAAATGTAGCACCTACCTATACGAACCTCTTTGTAGGCAAGTTCGAGGAGGATGTGGTCTTCAGGGATGAAGATTATAAGAAGTCCATATTGGGCTGGTATCGTTACATAGATGATATCTTCTTTGTTTGGACTGGCAGTGATGATGGTCTTACACAATTTGTGTCAAAACTCAATTCGGCTCATGGATCATTAAAATTTACCATGGAAGCAAGTAAGATCAAAGTAAGCTTTTTAGACACTATGATATCGATTGTAGACCACAAACTCAGAAGTGACTTATTCTCTAAGGAAACGGATAGGAATAACACTTTACGTTATGAAAGTTTCCATCCCCCCTCTCTGATTAAGAATCTCCCATTGGGCCAGCTGTTGCGGACTAAAAGGATTGTGGATGATACAGTTATTTGCCTACAGAGATTGGATGAAATTTCCAAAAAATTTTTGGAGAGAGGTTACCCAATGGAAATTCTCACAGAGAATATGAATAAAGTATTGAATATTGATAAGGCTAGTCTACTGAGTAAAACTACTCGTGAATCTAAAAAAATTTCGGTGCCCTTTGTGAGCCATTTTGGATTACACAGTAAAGTCTTAAAAAGGATAATACTGCAACACTGGCACCTGTTGAGAGAGGATATACACGTGGGCAAGATTTTCAATGAGACTCCATTATTTTCCTTTAGGAGAAATAGAAACTTGAAAGATGAACTCATACGTGCTGATTGGGGTACCATGAGAAAACCCATTGAAATTGCTAAGAAAGGCTCCTTTTCTTGTATGAATTGTGCTCTTTGTCATTCTATGTTACAAGGGGATCATATTACCCATCCACTTTCGGGTAAAAGGATTCCAATCAATGGAAGGTTCTCCTGTAATTCTAAAAATGTCATATATGTCATTAAGTGCCCGTGTGGCCTGGCATATGTAGGAGAGACCACCCAGACTGTCCGTGATAGGATACGTCAACACAAAGCAGCTATAGGTAAGGATGACGAAGACGCACCTGTGGCCCATCATTTTACTCGATTTGCACACAACAAGAGTCAGTTGCGGTTTCAAGTCATTGATGGGGTCCCCCCTTTGCGTAGAGGAGGGGACAGACAAAAAATATTATTTAGAAAAGAAGCACAGTGGATTAGACAATTAGATACCATGGTCCCCAAAGGCTTGAATAGAGATATTTCCTGGGGAAATTTCATTTGAGCTATAATGCTTTCATTTTCTAATTTGGTGAGTTTCTCTATTTTCATTCTTGTAGGTATTAATAGAATGTGTTCCTCTTCTAGGTATGGATAGTGAAGGAGAAGAAGAAGTGGATTCAAACACTGTCCCATTTGGACTTAAAGATTGAATAATTAATATATTCGATCTTTATGATATACATACACAGTACCTTACAAGACGTTATATAGGTCTGACATGGTCTTGTGATAATCAGATACTATACATGACTTTCAGTTCCCTGCACATAGAAATAGCCGGAAATCTGATAATAATTTTTTTATAAAAAATTACTGGCTGTTTCTTTATACTTTATGTGGATTAATTACCTCTGTGTGACTCATCTGTCAAATAAGATATGATTTCGTGAATCAACATAAAATAAGATAAGAATAAATTCTTTTGAGACCCTGGGAGACGTCTTCCTGTGTGGGGGATATATTTCAGTTAAATTACTGTTTCAAATTTATATAAGTTTACTTTCGAATTTGTATGAAGAGAGGGTATCCGGTATAGGAATCCCCTTATTTGAGTCGCCACATATGGCAGCAGATAAAGTTTAGTTTACACTGGTAGTCTATGCTTAGAATACCAGTAGCGGGGAGTTCATTTATTTAGTTGCGATTCATGACAGATATCGTAGAATTAATCTTGAGTTTACATTGGTAGTTTTTGTATTGGTATTATGAGAAGTTATTAAGTTTTAGTACTCGTTTTATGTTTGTTTCCTTTATGTACACATTCGGTTATATATATAGGTTTTGTCTTGAAATATATCGTGCTTTGGCACTGAATGGCGGGTTTTACAGTATTTTGGTTTTTCAACAATCATAATGTCCATTGTGTTATATCTGGCAACTATTTGTGAGTCTGAGATACATTCGTTTTCAAACTAGGCAATGATAACAAATTCGTATGTGTATAGCGTGATGTCAGAGTGGAGGTGTGTATGCAATTACCCAATAGGGATACATACGATTCTGTTTAAGTTGCACCTCCCCACCAATACTTGCAAATTCCTTGAGAAAGGGGCGGAGTCCCGAAACGCACGTCGGAACGGTCAGACGCCACCACTGAGACCTGTCTATCCTGCTGTCCGAGCCACAGAAATTGTTTATGATATATGCTTACTCAATATGTGAGGTGAGACTAGAGCTTTGCATTGGAGGGTCCTAATAACCACACTGAAGATATACGGCGAGGACCGAGTCTCACGGTATCACCTGGAAAGTATACATACACTGAAGGAGGTAACACTGTTATCCATGTATTTTCTTTGATTCGAACAAGCCAAAGGCTACAAGCTTCCATGAGGGTATGAGATACTCGCAGCTTTTGTAGAAGCTAATTTGGGCCATATTGCATCCTCTTTTCAGTAAGGAACCACACATATGGTGTAGTATAGGATACCGTGAGTGAAGTTTTGAGAGAGTGTGTGTTTGGGCCGAAATTACATTTACAGCTCCCCACTACACGTTATGTGGCCAGAAGCAGGGCAGGTTGGAGGGACATTTGAACCGTAACATTGACACAGCTACAAGATATGTCATTGAGGTCTCTGTAGGAATTACCTACTATGGATTACAAATGCTGTAACATGTTGTGTTTCCTGTGACTGTTCTAATATATTGCCAACAAGTTATTTGCTTATGATTTCAAGTGACCACACACTGTTACAGCTGGAGTACCCGCAACATAACGAGACATTCTTGTTCTATATAATGTTATAGAGTTACGGATCTAGCGGACACTCTTTGATGGTTCCAATATTAATAGAGTCCTAGTTGGGTGGTGTCTGTTCACACTCCCTGGGGACGCCCTGGGAGTGATAGTGAAGTTTTCACTTTTTGTATTACTATTATTTTTTGTTTTTTACTTTTTACATTTTGTGCTGAGTGTTGGATACGAATGTGTTTGGTGGATGGGGTATGTGTGGATCTGAATGAACTTACATCAGACGTTTCCCCTATGTTTGTTATAATTGCATAGTGTGAAAGATCACACTGGAACATATCCTTTGTTGAAGAATAAAAATTTCTTTATTCTAAGACTCATTGGCTGGGATTCTTGATTTTCTCATTATTATATAGTCTGGGACCGGACTTTATCCCGTGCCTGAGCATATTATCTAAAAATTGGGTGGTGCGGTCACATCATATTTCACATATATGTCTATCTGACTTATTCTGTATATCGGCTCATTTGATATACTGGTACATATTTCATTTCCTAGTCACAACTTATATCATCTTATTTAGAAATCTCATCTTCACATCAGTTATCCCCTGTAATGTTCATTAGATTTCTGGAAAACAAAGAAAAATGTATTTATTCTGAAATAAACTGGTTAAACATTTTTAATTACATAGCTACTTATTAAATTCAGCAAATACTTTTCTAATATATATATATATATATATATATATATATATATATATATATATATATATATAATATAATATTATTGTCAGGCATTTCATTTCAGATCCACAATTATATATTTTTTTATACAATACTGAGGCCTACTTTAACTTGAAATTTAAACATAAGTTGTACTTTAAAATGAATTTCAAAGTTACAATGCAACATGTGTTTCTGCTTAGCTAGCTCGATGTGCATCTGAGGTTCAGGGGCAATTAATAGGCCTGTGCTAATAACTATATCTTCAGAATTTCGTTTGCATATCTGACTTATGTAGAAAATTTTGTCTCCAATACCCCAGGGGCTTGTGCTGAACTAATGAGACAAATGTTCTCTTTTGAACCCTATAGATATATTGAGCAGCTATGATAATATGTTGGTGATCTGATAGGGAATCTTTGAAAACAATTCCTTTGTTCTCAAATGTTGTGTAATCAGGAAAATGCATCTCATGTCAGACCTCAGATTTTCAATACACAGAATGTATTCAGCAATAAAATGAGCATGCTCAGAGGGCGAAGTTAACCGTCAAAGAGAGCAGACGTGTTGCGAGGGAGCTCACAACTATAGAGTACATAAAAGTGACTTTTTAACACCTTCCTGGGGCCATTTAAGTGATAACATACCTGACAACTTCAGAGTAAGAGGCCCTAACTGATATTTGCGGAGCCTGGACCTTTAAAGTGCCTATACACGCTCAGCATAGGCCGGTCTTGATGCTGTTGTGCGGGGGTGGCCTCCCTGAGCTCCAGAGGGTTGGGGATCCACTCCGGAGCAGAAGATAAAGGCATTCAAGGACATTAGTGAGGTGAAAGATCTACCTCCTACATACCGGACCCGGGAATCCAGGCCAGTGTTAAGCCCGTCTCGACCAAGGAGGTGCCCTATTTTAGAGGCTCCATCGGAGCAAGTTGCCTCACACTTCTGTCTGGATCGACAGAGAAGGGTAAAATACAGAACCCACCTGCATCTCGAGTCTGTCCAACTCTGCTGGACACAGAGCAATCCAGCATCAGAAGACTGGCTAGAAAGTCCTCCATTTTCTCTGCGGCCTCTCCCCTACTCCACGATGCAGTTCAGTTCCTGAGGTGCCAAGGAAATCACCTATACAGCCCTGTGAGGACATGGAGGTCTGGTAAGACTCCTAATCATCTGATCTGCACCTCAGTCTTCCTGATCCTTGGTCCACCTGCACCCTGCGGCTGCGGGACCCGGCATACATGCCGCTGGCTACATCAGAGGCCTACATGTCCTGAAAGAAACTCATGTAGGTGTTAGAGACAGAACTAACAGTAGTGCCGATACACTGCAGACAACTGGTAAGAGGGTTCCACACCACATATGACCACTCTGCCTTCCCATTGGGCCTGATCTAGCTGGTTGCCACTGCACACAATTTCACTCTCCTACGTGACATTATGGCCTGCACAGCCTGGGACACCGGTAGCTTAACAAAGTACTTCTGAGCTTAAGGAGAATTCCTCAATCCGACACTTATCCCTCCAATAACACACGGGATATGTCACAATATCGGGCTTAAACTGCCTGAGACACAAAAGGACAACCCACTTGTTTTATAGACCCTAGGAAGCATAAGACAGTTTGTAGGAGAATCAAACCACAGAATACAGTGGGCACTACGAGCACAATAAATAACACTAGGCGATCACATTCCTCAGAGGCTGTGGGATAAAAGGGAATTTTGAGAAGATAGGTGCAGGGGGACCGAGGGGAGTTTGGGGGCCTGAAAGGAGGGAAGTGAAACAGAAGAGGCCTAAGTGAGGTCCCAGCATATCACCACCCTTACTCCCTGCCTGTAGTGGAGATAAGGGAACATAGACTCATTCCAAGCTCATATTGTCTCTAAACTTACATGAATCCTTAAGGTAGCACTCACTTTACTCATTTACACCTGCATCAGCTAAAATTATTTGCCATGGACTTTTTGCACTAACTGCTGCGTCAGTTTCATTGTCTTTGGGGCCCTTGCCCAAAGTGGAGTATTCATTTTCTGGCCTTTACTGTTTTATTTAAACCTGCTCATTTGTCTGCTTCACAGTTTCACTGAAAGGATATTTTGTGAATTTTGTCAACTGGGGGGCCCCCTTAAGCTTCCCCCTTTCCGGCTCAGCTTGTCTGAGCTGGTCACTTCCTCTTGCCTTTCCCCTTCCTTTGGGTCGTATCCCTAATTCCCTGAGGCAAGAGAGGGCCTCCTAGATCTTGCTGAGTGGCTACCTTTGACATGCTGATTAGTGATCTGAAGACCTGGTATTCGATATGTGAGTCTGGTTTCCACAGTATCCGCCCACTCACTAAGACTGATTTTGCTGACCCTAAAGTAACCTTTATAATTAAGTGCTGATTTATGTAAGCTTCTCATTGTCTGTGGGTGTGCCTTCTTCAGGAGGTTATTCTTGTAACTATTCCTGAGCTTTTTTTTCTCTCTCCTCCCCCCTTCCCGTCTGGCTCGTCTAGGTGGGTCACCTCCCTTGTCCTTTTCCCCCTCCTACTTGGTTGTATCCTAACTCATCCTAAAGAGAGAGACAAGTCATTTAGGTGACTT
Organism: Bombina bombina; assembly: GCF_027579735.1. Lineage (NCBI taxonomy): Eukaryota > Metazoa > Chordata > Amphibia > Anura > Bombinatoridae > Bombina > Bombina bombina. The sequence goes on along the minus strand of NC_069501.1, from coordinate 444,025,569 downwards.
TGATTAGTATTTCCTTCTACTCCCTCCTTTCCTACTCAACCTCAGTTTCTCTATAGTACAAAAAGGTTAATATTTACTTCTTGTTATATTGCCGATTGTTACTTTTGTGTTCTAGCCTGTGGTGTTCTCCTGGCTTTTGCCCATTTTTCGAGGTACTTCCTGATAGAAGCTAACTCTATAGGAGTGTGACTTTGAAACTTGATGAGGGGGTAGTGGTCAGGGGGAGCCGCCCAGCACTGCTCTGAATATTAATGTATGCTATTATGTGAATTTGTTACTGTTCTGTCGACTAGTGGGGTAATTATAATCCTACTTTACTCCCAGATATACCCCTTTCTGTTAGCCAACTTGATCCTTTTGCTTATCAGTTGTGTTGGACAATGCCTCATACTTCCAGAAGACACTGGAAAAATCCGGGCCCTGTTAAAAAAACAGTGCTCGATCACTTTACCCAGCCGCCTAAAGGGCCAGGAGATGAATATAATGATGGTCTTAGTGATTCGGAGTAAGTTGGAGATAGCTCTCATTCTGACACCCTAGTGTATGCCCACTCACAGCACTTCATCACAGAGACGACCCTTAAAAAAATGTTCACTCGCCATACTAGCTCTATCACTAATCACTCACAAACCTCCTGGCATACTCAGAAGCACTATCTGAACAACTAAACCAACTTGAGTTCAAACTCGCAGATGTTGAGGATCGAACTTGAAAGAACAACATCCACTTTTGAGGGGTACCCGAAGATGTCCAACCTGCTGATCTACAAAAATTCTTGACAGATCTCTTCCATGAACTGTTAGGCCCGATTGAAGGTATGACCTCCACCATGGAGAGGGCACATAGGGCCTTATGTCCGAGATCAGTCTCGCAGGAAAAACCGAGGGATGTGGTTGTCTGTTTCCACAGCTTTCTGTATAAAGACAAGCTTATGCAAGCTGCTTTTCGAAAACCACAGTTGTCAGATAGATTCAAAGATGTTCAGCTTCTACCAGATCTGTCTGCACACACCCTCCAGCACAGACGTTATTTCCAGTCGATCACACTGGCTCTTCGAAAGGCAGGTATCAAGTACAGGTGGGGGTATCCAACCAAATTGATCATCAGTAAAGATAACCAGACACACACAGCGTCCACCTTATCCCAAGGGACTACTCTCCTCACACAGTGGGGACTCATGGCAGAGGACTTACGCGGCCCTCCTCCTGCTCAGTCAAAATTGAGGCTAACCGCTCCTGAATGGTCTGTCAAAGATCAAAGCCTGAAGAGGCTGAAAACTCATCAAACACAGGATCCTCTTCACCCTCATGCACTACCTCCTTGAGCCTTAGGTGCTAATAGGGACTTCCATTGTTCCCCTCCATCGAGTTCCAAACTCATTGTTAGTCCGGCTGGCTCTTGAATCTTAATCCTTAGTTCTAGACTCTCAGAGTGTTACTGCTAAGAAGATGCTCCCAAATCTCGTTCAAATAACATGGGTTTATCCTTACACTGTTTGTAATTATGTTTGATAAGTTGCAGAGCAGGGTTGATGTTTCACAAGTTAAATTAAAATGACTCTCTCGATGGAGGGTAAACGTTGTTATTATTTATGTTTATTTTTGATTATTGCTGAGTTTCTCCTCTGGTTGACTTACCCCACGACTCTCTCTTATAATGTTACCTCATTTTTTGAGGAGTGGGGCCGGAGACTCCCGGCTCCTACATACTCTGTTCTGTTCTCCCCCCCCCCCAAGTATAGGGTAGCCCACACCAGGGTTTCACCCAGGTGGACTATTTCCACCTCAAATTCTCAATACTTTGCTTCTATCTGAGAACTTGATGTCTTCCTCCCCCCCCTGCTTCCCTTCTTACCTCCCCCTTCTCCTGTTACCTTGCATTTCCCAGAGTAAATAGGTCAATATGGCTTTGGCCCAAACTCCCCCCTCCCCCCGACCTATAAGCTCAAGCCATAGTACAACACCTAACAAGTTTAGAATCCTTACCCACAACACTAAGGGCCTCAAATCCCCTTTCAAGCGAAGCCTATTGGCCCGCACTCTTAGGTTCCATAACCCAGACTTGGTGTTCCTTCAAGAGACCCACTGGCAGTCAAATGTCCCAAACAGATTCCACTCCCATACTTACACAACCATTGAAGACTCCCCATTTATTAAGAAAGCTAGAGGAACGGCCATACTGATACACAATAGGGTGGCTTTTGAGCAGCTGCAGGTAATCAAGGACCCCCATACCAGATATACTATCCTGGTTTGCAAGCTTGATCATGTTCTACACACCTTAGTCTCTGTATACTTACCCAACTCCCGCCAGCCTACATGCCTTCGAAAAATCCTGCAGTTAGTAGATCGATACAGACAGGGTAGAGTCCTTATAGCTGGAGATTTACACATGACTTGGGATACTAAAATGGTTCACAAAACCATGACCCTGTGCAAGAAAAGCCCTCAGGCTAACCTCCTATCCACACACTTTAGAACCATTATGTCACAATATGGATACTTCGATATTTGGAGATCCCTACATACGAGAGATAGGGACTACACTCCCTACTCTCACACCCATAAAACCTACTCCAGGTTAGATCATATATTCTGCTTGGCGGAGACTCTAGACTCTGTTTCCAGCTCTAACATCTCCCTCTGTTCTTGGTCGGACCACAACTTAGTGGTGGCAGATTTAAAACTCACACGGCCTTCCAATTAAACCCACATGTTGTTTACCACGCCATATCCTTTCCGATATTCCCTTCAGAGAGGAACTGAGGCATGACATAACTGACTTCATTAGATTAAACGATAATGCTCAGACCACGGACGATATTCTCTGAGGCACTATTAAAGCAGTTGTCAGAGGCCCGTTTGAAAAAGCTTGCTGGACTAACTCTCGCCCTGGCGCACAACCGACTTAGAACCCTAGAGACTGACAACCGTACTAGTATAACAGACAAAACATCTGCATAGATTTCCACTATTTGTGCACACATAAATCAATTTGAACTGTGCTGCACCCAACATAATCTTGCAAAGCTTAAACAATTATTTTATCACAAAGGAAACAAGGCCGACACTATGCTGGCTAACAAACTGCGGCATCGACATAGTGTGTCTCGCATCCATCAACTTCAACACAACAACAAAAAGATCAGGTTACCCTCTTTAATAGATGACTGTTTTGCAGAGTATTATTCTAAATTATATAATATTGAGGAGGAGGGAAATACCAGACCTGCCCCGACACATGTAGTTAAACAATTCCTTGACTCTTTGAACCTCCCGACACTTACACCCGAACAGCAGGATTCTCTTATCACCCCCTTTACTTTAATGGAGCTCAAACAAACAATCAGGAATTTAAAGCCCTTTAAGGCCCCTGGGCCAGACGGATTCCCTGTCCAATTCTATAAGACCTATTTTCAGGAATTTTCCCCCTTGCTCCTCAGGTTCTATGGCCTAGCTAGAAAAGAAGGGAGCTTTAGGAAAGAATTCTTGGAAGCTTCCATTGTCACGATCCCTAAACCAAATAAGGACCCTTCCCTGTGCTCCAATTACAGGCCAATTTCACTGATCAACACGGACGTCAAAATCTACTCAAAACTCCTGGCCAACCGTATCTGTAAACTCTTACTAAGTTTAATTAACCCAGATCAAGTTGGTTTTGTTTATAACCGTGAAGGTCTGGACAAAACTAGATGCCTCATTAATATCTCTTGTGAATCAACTAGAATGAACAAGCCCTTCTCGGTTCTCTCCTTAGATGCCCAGAAGGCCTTTGACATGTCAGATGGGCCTATCTTTGGGAGACTCTTAAGGCTTTCAGGTTTCCCTCCAACACCTGTCATGCCATCCAAGCACTTTACTCCACACCGACAGCTAGGGTTAAAGGACTGGGGTTCCATACCACCCCATTCCAAACACTAAACGGCACCAGGCAGGGATGCCCTTTATCTCCACTGCTGTTTGCACTGGTGGTGGAACCCTTGGCAGAATGGATATGTTCAGACAAGAGAATGAAAGGGATCATTCTTTCTGGTACGAAACACAAAATTGCGTTGTTCACTGATGATATTACTATATTCTCTGCGAACCCGGCCTGTTCCATACCTGTGCTCTTGGATATCCTGAAAACTTTTGGGGACCTCTCTTTCTATAAGCTTAACATATATAAAACCGAAGTTTATTGGTAGGGTTACCAACAAGATTACATCCTAAACCTAAAGGATAGATTCAATTTTAAGTGGTCGGGTCACCCACCTTGGAGTCAGGATATCTAACAGTGTAACGCAAATGATCAAGGATAATTACCTTCCACTTTTAGCTGAGCTGTGGCAACTCAAATTGGGACTGTAAGTCTATTTCTTGGCTGGGCCGTATAACCTTTCTTAAAATGTCCTTCTTGCCGAAACTTACGCACTTGTTTCAGTGCCTCCCTCTTAGAGTTCCCATGCACCTTTTATTACAATTTCAAAGCAAATTCACAAAATTCATTTGGCAGGGAAAGACCCCCAGGATTTCACATAAAACTCTCCAGTTCCCTATTCAGTTAGGAGGACTGGCCTCCCCCTCCATTATTAAGTATTATGAAGGGGCAATGCTCACTCATATATCCTAATGGGGAGTACTACAGACCCGGGACAGATGGAGAGATATTGAACAAGCTTCTCTACCCTCTAACATTTTACTTAGAGACCTGATCTGGACCCCCTCTCATAGTCGCAGAATTCTGGGCATTGTTAATCTAGTAATCTTAGAATGCCTTTCTGTTTGGGACAAGATTCGTCACCGCAATCTGATAGCATCCCATCCTTCCCCGATTACTTCTGTTGCAGGCCTTCTTACGGGCCTTCCAGAAACCCATCCAAACACCTGGGCTCGTTTGGGTGTCAAGCGAGTTTCCGATTTTTGGTCCACGGTCCACCATGATGGTTTTATTGAATTGGACCAGTTAGACCCACATACTGCTTGTCCCGCATTCCTCTGCTTTGAGCTTGTTATAATTAAAAGCTTCCTCACTAGTTAGGGATTTCGTCCCAATCTCTCCCGCCCACTTACTCCATGGGAGTCTGTCTGGCACAGGGACCACAAGCTAATTAGACCACTATCACTACATTACAACCTAATTGATGGAACCATTCCACCTGGCCTAGCGCCACACCTATTTAGGTGGGAGACCCTCCTTCACATACGCATTCTGACTAAGAAAACTCTACATTGTATAACAATGTTTGAAACATATTACAAGGTTGTATCTCACTGGTACCTAGTTCCCACACGATTGTCGAAAATGTTTCCAGGGACTTCCCCCTTATGTTGAAGGGGCTGGGGCCTTCCTGGAGATATGACACATATATGGTGGGAGTGCCCACAAATTTAACCCCTATGGAACCTGTGCTTCAGCTCTCGAGATTAGAATAACTAGAGACCCAGCCACTGCTCTTCTCCATTTAAATTGACATACCTTCCAAAGCAACACAGTCTGTTATGTATTTATCTATTGTCCTTCATCAAAACCAATATTGCCAGGTCCTGGAAAAAAGTGCTCCCCCCAAAGTGTACGGAGATCACAAGCACCATGGCCTATATTTACACTATGGAAAAATATATTTATCATTCACTAAATAAATCAGACCTCTTTGAATTGGCCTGGAGTGATTGGAAAGATTGGTTCGACACACTGTGGCAACCATTGGCTAGGATACAAGACACACTCCCTAATACATAACTAGATAACTGCAGGCTTCTGCCCTCATGCCCTCTCTGTATGGAATGTATGGGGACAACTATAATTCCCCTCTCCCATCCCCTGCCCTTTTCTGTCTCTCTCCCTCCCCCCTCCTTCCCTCCCCTAGACGACTGAGACTTTGATATATATATATATATATATATAGGAACAAACGTTTGCACTCACAGGTCTTTTTCAAAATTTTAATGTGGAACGTTTTCGGGGATTAATACCCCTTCATCATCCGGTATTAAACCCCAAAAACGTTCCACATTAAAATTTTGAAAAAGACCTGTGATTGCAAACGTTTGTTCCTGTATATTGCCTCATTTTTGCACCCAGGCTGCTGACGTTTGGTGGGTTAAACTGGATTGTGTTAAGTATATATATATATATATATATATATATATATATATATATATAAAACAACCATAGTTTTTATTAAATTGTTACATAAAATACATTGAGAAACCATGGAATGAAAATTGTATCTAGGTAAACCTCTATCAGAAATTTTATGTTTTTTGATATATGTGAGTTGAAAATGTATATCATACAGAAAATAAAACACAATTGTTATAATCCCTATTTTGATGCGATATTGATTTAGCCACCTTTATAAGGTTCCTTTTATGTAAGATGCAATTTTTTTTAAGGATAAGCCAATTGGTTTATAAATTAATAGCGTTTTCTGACTGTGTCATTTTATATGTTTTGTATAAGAATAGTGATGTAACATATTACTTCACATCAGCAAGATTTTGAAATGCAAAGTCAAACTGGAGCAATCTGTGATGTTTCTTTATCTAGCAATCCTTTATTACCTAGTAGCATCCAGAGACCATTTAAATGGGCCACAATTTTCATTAAATGTTTGAGAATTAAACGTTCTCCCAAAGCTGACTGCATTTAGGATCTTAATTATCAGTCCTTCTTTTAAAAGATTTAAACATAGATGGCTCATGGGGAGAAGTTTAAATTAAATATTATTGGTCAAATTAATTTAAACAGTTTTCCCTAAACGACTGTAACCCATTCATGTGTTACCTTTTATAATACTCCCTTTGAAAGTCGTAGGTGTTGAAAAAGAAGTAAGCCTCTGGGATCTGTTTAGCTGAATAGGACATTACAGTTAAAATGTTCTATTGTTCATACAAGAGGGCAGCAATTAAAGATGTTAAATATTTGTAAGTTAAGATATTAAACTGACATGAAAATGAACACACAGGTAATGCACAGGAATCAGTTGTTAATTGGCTGATAAAAGCACCTCCAATATCCTGCTTTAAATTTTGCTTTATATGTCTTAAGTTTCTCTTAAAAAATTCTTAGGGGTTAAAGGCTTTCAATTTACCTTCATTTAAATTTTATATTTCATATTTTCCCAGAATGGCATGGGCTTTACTCTAACGTAACAGGTGTACTGACTGTGAAAGAGATCAGGAATATACTCCTTGTTATTTTTATCCTTTATTTGTACAGTACTGTAAAATTCAGTAGCACTTGGTACATGAAAAGGGGTACACGATGACACATAACTGTCTCAGTAAAACAAATGAATAATGTTTAGGTTTAAAAGGATGTAAGGAGATATTTAGAGGGAGTGGTTAGATTGAGAGAGGTTTTTTTTAAGAACAGTGCATGCTTAAAGGGATCAGGAAATATTCCAATGCTGATAGACAGGTTGAAAATGTGAGCTAGGGAAGAAGTGGTGTTGGAATAGAGTCAATGGGACAGGTTAAGAAAAGAGGAATGTAGGAATGTTAAGATGTGTTCCTCTGGTACAGGGAAGAATAGAGGTTGCAAGGGCGGAACTACTATTGGTGCAGCAAGTGCAGTTGCACCAGGGCCCAAGAGCTGGAGGGGGCCCATAACAGCCAGTCTATACATACGATTGTAAGATTTCTGTACACACCTAATTCAGGGGAGCCTTTAATTAGTGAAGGTTGTAGGTCTATCCTATTATCTATCTATCTATCTATCTATCTATCTATCTATCTATCTATCATCTGTTCATCTATCCTAAAAATCATTATAAAGAGCAGAATGTATATTAATACTTTTGCTTTCCACTGAGTTACTATTGGGGGCCCCTATATAAAGGGCCCTCTGTTGAGTAAGTCCGCTACTGAGAGGTTGTTGGTAGACGTTGAGGCTTTGAGGAATGGCAGGGTGAAATATTAATTTATCGAAGGTTTGATCTCCTTGAGTATTGTAAAATCCCTTGTTTATATAAAATCAATATAGTGTGACAAGCAGTTGTTGAGGATTGATATTTCTAGGGATTATCCTGGGGACTAAAAGCCGAATTCTAAAAAGCTCTCTGGGCTGGTGAGGTTATATAAGAATGCTCTTCAAACACAAAAATCCCCTACTTCAGGAGCCTTATGCAAAACATAAACAAGAATGCATGTTGCCAAATAAGTCACTAAGAGTCTGTGGATATACACACAGAGGTGAAAACCTCACCTCGAACCTTGTCCACACAACTGTAGCTTGACAGCTTTTCAAAGTCCCTCCTCTGCCTCTGCAGCTCCGGTCACTAGTGAAAAAATGTTGTCTCCGGTCCACAGGAACGAACTTAGGTCTTTATTGCTCCCCTTCCTCAGAATCCGTGATCTCATTAGCATCCCTCCATACTTGGTCAATTAGCGTCGTAGGTTTTATAGTGATCAACTCCTCTGGTAATTCTCTAAACATTTTATGCCATACAGAGCTCACTGTTTTTTCTCACATACTTAAAAGGTGGCAAGCTTTTATCAAAATACTCAAGAAACTATATACTCTGAAAGGAAAACCTATGCATACAAAAATAACATAGATTTTAAGGGACAGTGTACTGAAAACAGCGTAATTTGATTTGTATTAGGCGGAATATAACATTTTACTTCATCCCCCATTGCAAACTTCTACATAACAAAGAGCTCTCATTATTTATATGGGAGACATTTTGCCATTAACAGGGATAGCCCATGTCTAGACTGGTGAATTTTATAGAATCGGCCCCTTAGAATCCACAATGGTTGTTTTCACCCCCAATTCTTAAATGAATAAACGGTTATATATTTGAAAAGCAGATCAATTTTGCATGCTCTTTAATCTACTAATCTACTGATGACAAGAAGAATGGTAAATTAAGAAAGCATAATATAAATAAACATATGTAGAATTTGTTGAAAATGACTTCACCAATTCCACTCTTCCCTTGTTAACACTCTCATTTTGAAGATTTAACACCACTCTTCGTGAAGCGTTTTCCTTATTCTATTCTTCTGTCTCTTGCCATGAATAACTATTTTCAAGAAAGATTCAAATATGTTTCCTTTGTGCAGTGGGAAGAACAGGGAAAGAAAATAATACGAATTACATTTCTAAGACTATAGGCAAGACATTATATGACAAGTCAGATACCTTATCTACGATTTAAACTCGCCTCTAACCCTTTTGGTCTGATATTCTCCTTTGCTTTATACACATTAATTCTTAAAAAAATATCTTAGCACAGATAAGTACCAAATGAAAATGAATCAGGCAAATTATTTAGACTTATCCTGGAGCAAGATGAGGGAGATATGCTCCAGTGATGATTTACCAACATTTAGACCACATTTTTCAGCTTATTTATTTGAGTTGCATTTTGCTTTAAAAAAATATTTAAGCCCTCTAAGCTAGCAATAAGAATTAGTGTATTGAATTGAAATATTCTTAATGCTCTGGTTTGCCGATACATTGTATATGGGGTTGTTGAAAAACAACAAAGTTTAAGGAAGTACATATATCCCAGCACTTGAGTATTTTTTTAGTTGGTGTGCAAGCTACTGGAGTCCTGCATCAAAAACTCCTTCAAAAATCCAAATAAAGAAAAGAGTTGCAAAACCAGCTTATAATAAAAGTAGTTTATTTATCCAAAACACCTACAAAACCTAGCAATGTTTTTGGTATGAACTATTAGTCATGCCATAGTTTACATTATTCTAGATCACATTAAATAATTACATGAGTTACAGCTAGAGAATGGTAAAAGTTATCTCTACACTTTGAATGTAGTCTATAAACCTCGATTACTCGTGTATTAGGTATGGGGGCTGTAGAAAAAATCTTAACAACAAGTAGCCACTTTTTATTGGCTCAAAAAGAGTTTATTATGCAATTGTTAAGTATTGTACTGCAATGCAATTACTTTCTTTTCCGGGATGATTATTTTCTTCAACCTTAAGCTATGGGTTCCAATGTTGCCCCAACCTATGTGAATATCTTCATGAATATCTTTGAAGAATTTTTGTATACAATGTGCACTCCATTTGATGTGGCTCCATCTGGCGATACATCGATGATGTATTTGGTATTTGATTGGATGACATTGGAACCCTAGAGAAGTTTGTTATGGATTTAAAAAGTGCTTATATAATTGAAATTAAATTATAGTGCAGAAAAAATAATAATTTTTTTGGATACCACTGTGTATAAGAATGGAGAGGGTTTAACAATATATCTCTTCTTTAAAGAAACAGATTGTAACAATTTACTGCATTATTCTAGTGCACATCCTCCATCTATTTTGAGATCCTTACATACAAGCCAACTAATGGGAGTGCAGAGAATTGTCTTAGATACACATATAGCACACTGTAGGTTTAAAGAAATGGGGGGATGCTTCATTGAAAAAGGATACACCAAAGATTTGGTGGAGAGGGGAATTGAGGAAGTTTTACAAATGTCTAGACAATCGTTATTACAGAATAAAAAAACGAGGTTTTGATGAACCCAGAGTGACTTTTGTGAGTTGATACTAAAATTTAAGTAAACAAGTCCACAAAATTATACACAGACATTGGGGAATATTGCTAATTTGTAATCCAGATGTGCCAGAGTTTAAGCTTTATCCTTTGTATAAAAGAAGTGGACATTTAAAAGACAGACTGGTGAGGGCGGATGTTGGCCTAAAAATGTTTTAAACCAAAGGTGCATATAGGAGAGAAGAATTATGGTTGCTTCCCTTGCCTTAATTGTTAAAATTACAATAACATTATATGAGGCTTTGAATTTTAGCATCCATCCACTGGGAAAAAATATGAAATCCTGGGTCATTATAATTGTAATACAGAATTTGTGGTATATTAAATGAAGTGCCTGTGTGGTAAGATTTATATAGGAGAGACCAAAAATAGGATAAGTGAAAGAATTAACCAAAACAAAAGCAATATCAGGAATAGACAACTAGATGCCCCAGTAGCACATCACTTCATCTCAGGAGGACATAAGCTTTGCTAGTTGAGATTTCAAGTTCTTGAACAGTTTAAATGTTTCAAATGGGTTGGGTAATGGGAACTCCTTTTAAAAAAGAGAGAGGCTGCCTGCATCTATAGATTCAATACATTTATACCTGAGGGCATGAATAGGTAACTTGATTGGTCACTTTTTCAGTAATAGTTTATAAATATTTCTTTGAATTTTTTTGACTTGTTTTTTTCTATATATGACCACTGGGGGAGTAGCTGTGTAGATAGTTGAATTTATTTGTATAAACTAGAGAATTTGGTCAGTGAAATTGTTAAGGATTTTTAGTCGGAGGGTATTTGTGTAGTTATTTAATATGAAGTAGAATGATGTAAACTATGTGTTTTGGCTGAATAAACTAATTTTATTATAAGGTGGTGCTGCTACCCCTTGCTTTATTTAAAGTTTAAAGAAGGAGTTGCTTCATTATTTAATGGTTTCACACAGAATCCTGCTTAAAAATCTAGTATTAGTATATTGAAAGGCATTTACAAATGTACATCTAAATTATTTAAATATCATATAAACATACTTTTTATTTACTTGTTGGTAGCTTTGGACCTGTAATGTATTCCTTAAAAAATGCGAACAGTTAATTATTATTTGGCTGAACCTTTCCTAAGAAGGTCCACTCCATTATAGACCTGTATAGCGATAGAAAAACAGTGCACTGTCTACCTATCCAGATAGCCTAATATTTGCATTTATATGGGTTAGCAGTGGTGTGGATAGAAATTATTTGCAATAATTAAGTTGTGATTATGTGCTTTCCTGTAATTTTAATATACGGTACTGTTAGTGACAATAACAACATAGATGTTGAGATCCTGAAGTGACAATAGAAGTATGTCCATCTTGTCAAGATACGTACGGCAGAGATGATGCATTGTGATGACCATAGGTGCATTTCACACACTTAAATTAGTATTTTCCTTGCTGAGTGAACAAAGGGTTCTATGAATAGTGTCATGTCGCTCCCTTGCGCCGCTCTGGCTGTTGCCAGGGACGCGGCGGTTGCTGCTCTGGCTGTTGCTCTGGTTGTTGCCAGGGATGCGGCGGTTCCTGTGAGCGTGCAGCGATGACATAATCACTGCACGTCTCTTCCCCTCTGAAGCCGGTCTGGATCTCCTGTGGCGCGAATCCTGCAAGTTTCTCACTTACTATCTTCACTGCCCAAGTATAGGTGTTGCTTCTTGTGCTCCTGTGTGCTGTGTTACTGAATTGCTGGATTGCTATACTGTTACTGAACTCTGCCTGTCTGACCACTCTGCTTGCTTAATCCCTGAACTGCTGGATTGCCATACTGATATTGAACTCTGCCTGTCTGGCCACTTTGCTTGCTTAACCCCTGAATTGCTGAATTGCTATACTGTTACTAAACACTGCCTGTCTGATCACTCTGCTTGCTTAACCCCTGAACTACTGGATTGTCATATTGTTGCCGAACTCTGCCTGTCTGACTATTCGATTGGTTTACAGGGCCGGATTGGCCTACTAGGATACCAGGAGATTTCCCGGTGGGCTGCAGCAGCTGGGGCTGGAAAGCTAGAATTTAAAGGGGTGATTAATGGATGCAATTGGGTTTTAGGGTGCATATATAATATCAATCTGGAATTTTTATTTAATGCAAAGTAATATAATTTAATTCAGAAAAAAATATTGGGAAAGGAGTATCCCAGTAATCCCCCTTGAGACAAATGGGGCCTGTGCATTCTACTGACTCAACAGAAAATAGGGCTGGTCTTCATATTTTTCCAGGGCTGCTTTTCATTCCCAGTCTGGCCCTGTTGGTTTACCCCTGAACTGTTACTCTGCTGGATTTCCTTTGTTGCTTATACCAGCCTGTTCCTGCTCTTTCTATTGGTTCACCCCTGAGCTGCTTTACTGCTGGATTGCCTTCCTGTTGCCGGACTCAGCCTGTCTTGACCATTCTCTGTCTTCTTCTTATTGCCCTGAAGGACTACCCTGTCTACTGTGAGTACTGCTTACCTCATTTTACTAACTTACTCTACTCTGGGATATTTCCTATCATTCCACTTGACGCTTGGATAAGAAGACTACTAGCCAAGTTTGGTCTGATAGAGAGATAACCCACAAGCATTACAGATAGAGCTTTCATGTAACCTTAAGAGGTGTGAATGGGCTATTGTATTTGTCAATTTTTGGAGACCTCCTACTTTCTATTTCAAAAACAGGCAGTTAACACTCAAAAAGTCCTTTTCTGATCTTTTCTGTTGTAAACATGCTTGCAACAGTGGGTTTTTAACAAAAAATACAAAATTGCATTGTGATCATTTGAGAAACTCTGCTCCAGATTTGCACGACATGAAAAAATATTTGTTTGGGAGTCAATAACCAATAGATTGTGATCGATCCCCACTATTATGTAGCTTAAGAAAAGCATATCGGTGCCGTCAAATGCAGCATAGTTGACGGCTTGATAAGTAGGCCTCATAGCTGCAACTACAATCCACATGACAAGCTACCCCAAACCTTATGTCTCTATACCCTCAAAGTGTAGACTGTAAGCTCTTAGGAGCAGGGCCCTATTCTTCCTGTACTGGTATGTTTTTGTATCATATCACAAATTCTTTTCATTGTATACCTCTAACTCTGTACCCAGCACTGCAGAACTTTATGGCGCTATACAAATATACAGTAATAATAAACCAGGATACTATCTAAAAGCATCATAAACATGCAAAATAAACAAAAAAACAGAAAGGTTATATATGCTTGTTTAAACTTGGATACTTTCTTTATAGGACATCTTTTTATGCTATATTTTTTATATTGCTAGTACAAAAAGCCGAAGTTAGAATATCGTGTGCACGTTCACGTATTCCCCCACAGAAGTAAGTGGAGCAAAAAATGTGGAAAAAACACCCTATTTGCGCACAAACCCGATCACATATTCTCAAGAGTGCTAACCCGACATGAAGAAATGAATATTTTACATTCCAATGTCCTTTACATAGAAGAACATGTTCTATTTATTCATAAATAAACATTTCTACATGTATCTGATGATTTCTTTGGTAAATATATATCTATATCTATATATACAAAGCTAATAAGGGGAATGGAGAATTTAAACTATGAGGAGAGGCTAGCCTAACTGGGTCTGTTTTCTTTAAAAAAAAAGGCGCTTGAGAGGTGACATGATTACTTTACATAAATATATTCAAGTCCCATATACAGAGAGGGCAGAAGCTCTGTTTATTCCAAGAAAATTGTTTGTGACAAGAGGTCACAAATTACGGTTGGAGGAAAGAAGATTTAATCTCCTGCAATGGAAATGTTTTTTCACTGTAAGAGCAATAAAATTGTGGAACTCATTACCAAAGGAGGTAGTGAATGCCAATACCCTAGATACATTTAAAAATTGATTGGATAAATTTCTGTCTAGAAACAGAATTCATGGATATGATTGCTAGTATTAAATGTGTCACATTTTAGTGGGATTATTTAAGCGTAACTGAAACTTTTTGTAAGTATTTTAGATTTGTATAGGTTGAACATGATGTACTTCGGTCTTTTTTTTAACCTCATCTACTATGTTACTATGGTTATATGTAGGTATAGATATTTACAGATATATATAGGAACATTTATTTAAAAATATTTTTATTTTATTTTATTTTTTATAATTTTCATTATATGGTGTTATTATGAGTATAACTGTACTTTGTAATGTTTTTTGATGATGTGTTTTGTGCATCTTTTTTGTTTCGTGAAACAGTTAACCAGAGTTCAGAGGACGCGGTAATCATTCTAGCGTAAATTGCGATTGCGCTCAATTGATTGTGTTTACTGGGTAAACCCGACGAGCGAAGGAACTCGCAATAAACTCTTGTGCTTGCCCGCAACTGTTAGCGCTCTACTTTTAGGCCCTGATATTCAAAATCTCTCTGCTCAGCTGAGATATTCTAAAATGATCCCCCAGCACTGATAGATCCCTAGTGAAATTTTCAAAAAGCAGCTTTTGCTTAACTTCTCCAAGGGGTGTTACCTGCATTTCTGTATGTGAAGGAGAGACAATCACAGTGCAATACAGTACTGCATGACATGACAATTCTGCTGCATTTACACTTTGTGCTTTCTATTTTATATAAATTTAAACTTCAGATTACATTTTATTACATTTAAACTTTGCACTTTCTATTTGTATTTTATTTAGTATACAGCAGTTTATTTAGGATTGTGATTTTACAAATTCTGATTATGCCTTCACAGTATCTGTGTAACTTTCACAAGTTAGGCTCACAATTTGTATATATATATATATATATTTCACCAGCCACTTTATTAGGTACACCTTGTTAGTACCGGGTTGGACCCCATTTTGCCTTCAGATCTGCCTTAATTATTTGTGGCATAGATTCAACAAGGTGTTGGAAACATTCCTCAGACATTTTGATCCATATTGACATGATAGCATCACGCAGTTGCTGCAGATTTGTCGGCTGCACATCCGTGATGCAAATCTTCCATTTTACCACATCCTAAAGGTGCTCTATTGAATTGAGATCTGGTGACTGTGGATGCCATTGGAGTACAGTAAACTCATTGTCATGTTAAAGAAACCAGTTTAAGATGATTTGAGCTTTGTGACATGGTGCATTATCCTGCTGGAAGCAGCCATCAGAAGATGGGTAGACTGTAGTCATAAAGGAATGGACATGGTCAGCAACAATACTCAGGTAGGCCATGTCGTTTAAATGATGCACAATTGGTACTAAGGGGCCCAAAGTGTGCCAAGAAAATATCCCCCACACTATTACACCACCACCACCAGCCTGAACCGTTGATACACGGCAGGATGGATCCATGCTTTCATGTTGTTTACGCCAAATTCTGACCCTACCAACTGAATTTCGCATCTGAAATCAAGACTCATCAGACCAGGCAACGTTTTTACAATCTTCTATTGTCCAATTTTGGTGAGACTGTGCGAATTGTAGCCTCAGTTTCCTGTTCTTAGCTGACAGGAGTGGCACCCGGTGTGGTCTTCTGCTGCTGTAGCCCATCTGTTTCAAGGTTCGACGTGTTGTGAGTTCAGAGATGGTATTCTGCATACTTTGGTTGTAATGAGTTGTATTGTTATTTTTGCCTTTCTATCATCTCGAACCAGTCTGCCCATTCTTCTCTGACCTCTGACATCAACAAGGCATTTTCGTCCACACAACTGCAGCTCACTGGACATTTTATTTTTTTTCAGACCATTCTCTGTAAACCCTAGAGATGGTTGTGCATGAAAATCCCAGTAGATCAGCAGTTTTCTAAATACTCAGACTAGCCCATCTGGCACCAACAACCATGCCACGTTCAAAGTCAATTAAATCCCCCTTTCTTCCCCATTCTGATGCTCGGTTTGAACTTCAGCAAGTTATCTTCACCACGTCTAGATACCTAAATGCATTGAGTTGCTGCAATGTGATTGGCTGATTAGCAGTTCGTGTTACCAAGCAATTGAACAGGTGTACTTAATATAAGTGACCGGTGAGTGTGTATATATATATTTATATATATATATATATATATATATATATATATATATACACAGTATATGTGTGTGTGTGTATTTCTTCTGTTAAGTGTGATCAGTCCACGGGTCATCATTACTTCTGGGATATTACTCCTCCCCAACAGGAAGTGCAAGAGGATTCACCCAGCAGAGCTGCATATAGCTCCTCCCCTCTACGTCACTCCCAGTCATTCTCTTGCACCCAACGACTAGATAGGATGTGTGAGAGGACTATGGTGATTATACTTAGTTTTATATCTTCAATCAAAAGTTTGTTATTTTAAAATAGCACCGGAGTGTGTTATTATCTCTCTGGCAGAGTTTGAAGAAGAATCTACCAGAGTTTTTGTTATGATTTTAGCCGGAGTAGTTAAGATCATATTGCTGTTTCTCGGCCATCTGAGGAGAGGTAAACTTCAGATCAGGGGACAGCGGGCAGATGAATCTGCATAGAGGTATGTAGCAGCTTTTATTTTCTGACAATGGAATTGATGAGAAAATCCTGCCATACCGATATAATGTCATGTATGTATACTTTACACTTCAGTATTCTGGGGAATGGTACTTCACTAGAATTACACTGTAAGAAATACATAAAGCTGTTTAATAACTAGAGATTATGTTTAACGTTTTTGCTGGAATGTAAAATCGTTTTCATTTGCTGAGGTACTGAGTGAATAAATGTTTGGGCACTATTTTTCCACTTGGCAGTTGCTTAATCTGTTTTCTGACAGTTTCTGTTCTCCCTCACTGCTGTGTGTGAGGGGGAGGGGCCGTTTTTTGGCGCTTTTACTATGCATCAAATATTTCAGTCAGCAACTCATTGTATTCCCTGCATGATCCGGTTCATCTCTACAGAGCTCAGGGGTCTTCAAACCTTATTTTGAGGGAGGTAATTTCTCTCAGCAGAGCTGTGAGAATTATAGTTTGACTGAGATAAAAAACGTTTATTCTGTAATTTGTTTCCTGCTTTCAGAATTTGTTATCTTTGCTAATGGGATTAAACCTTTGCTAAAGTTGTGTTGTTTACAAGGATTGAGGCTATAACTGTTTCAATTTATTAATTTTCAACTGTCATAGATCTTCTGTGCTTCTTAAAGGCACAGTACGTTTTAATATTATTCTAATTGAATTGTATTTCCAAGTTGCAAGTTTATTTGCTAGTGTGTTAAACATGTCTGATTCAGAGGATGATACCTGTGTCATTTGTTGCAATGCCAAAGTGGAGCCCAATAGAAATTTATGTACTAACTGTATTGATGCTACTTTAAATAAAAATCAATCTGTACAAATTGAACAAATTTCACCAAACAACGAGGGGAGAGTTATGCCGACTAACTCGCCTCACGTGTCAGTACCTACATCTCCCGCTCAGAGGGAGGTGCGTGATATTGTAGCGCCGAGTACATCTGGGCGGCCATTACAAATCACATTACAGGATATGGCTTCTGTTATGACTGAGGTTTTGGCTAAATTACCAGAACTAAGAGGTAAGCGTGATCACTCTGGGGTGAGAACAGCGTGCGCTGATAATATTAGGGCCATGTCAGACACTGCGTCACAGGTGGCAGAACATGAGGACGGAGAACTTCATTCTGTGGGTGACGGTTCTGATCCAAACAGACTGGATTCAGATATTTCAAATTTTAAATTTAAACTGGAAAACCTCCGTGTATTACTAGGGGAGGTGTTAGCGGCTCTGAATGATTGTAACACAGTTGCAATACCAGAGAAAATGTGTAGGTTGGATAAATATTTTGCGGTACCGACGAGTACTGAGGTTTTTCCTATACCTAAGAGACTTACTGAAATTGTTACTAAGGAGTGGGATAGACCCGGTGTGCCGTTCTCACCCCCTCCGATATTTAGAAAAATGTTTCCAATAGACGCCACCACAAGGGACTTATGGCAAACGGTCCCTAAGGTGGAGGGAGCAGTTTCTACCTTAGCTAAGCGTACCACTATCCCGGTGGAGGATAGCTGTGCTTTTTCAGATCCAATGGATAAAAAGTTAGAGGGTTACCTTAAGAAAATGTTTGTTCAACAAGGTTTTATATTGCAACCCCTTGCATGCATTGCGCCGATCACGGCTGCAGCGGCATTCTGGATTGAGTCTCTGGAAGAGAACATTGGTTCAGCTACTCTGGACGACATTACGGACAGGCTTAGAGTCCTTAAACTAGCTAATTCATTCATTTCGGAGGCCGTAGTACATCTTACTAAACTTACGGCGAAGAATTCAGGATTCGCCATTCAGGCACGCAGGGCGCTGTGGCTAAAATCCTGGTCAGCTGATGTTACTTCTAAGTCTAAATTGCTTAATATACCTTTCAAAGGGCAGACCTTATTCGGGCCCGGGTTGAAAGAGATTATCGCTGACATTACAGGAGGTAAAGGCCATGCCCTGCCTCAGGACAAAGCCAAAGCCAAGACTAGACAGTCTAATTTTCGTTCCTTTCGTAATTTCAAAGCAGGAGCAGCATCAACTTCCTCTGCACCAAAACAGGAAGGAGCTGTTGCTCGCTACAGACAAGGCTGGAAACCTAACCAGTCCTGGAACAAGGGCAAGCAGACTAGGAAACCTGCTGCTGCCCCTAAAACAGCATGAATTGAGGGCCCCCGATCCGGGATCGGAACTAGTGGGGGGCAGACTTTCTCTCTTCGCCCAGGCTTGGGCAAGAGATGTTCAGGATCCCTGGGCGCTAGAGATAATATCTTAGGGATACCTTCTGGACTTCAAATACTCTCCTCCAAGAGAGAGATTTCATCTGTCAAGATTGTCAACAATCCAGACAAAGAAAGAGGCGTTTCTACGCTGCGTACAAGAGCTCTTGTTAATGGGAGTAATCCATCCAGTTCCACGATCAGAACAGGGACAGGGGTTTTACTCAAATCTGTTTGTGGTTCCCAAAAAAGAGGGAACTTTCAGACCAATCCTGGACTTAAAGATCCTAAACAAATTCCTAAGAGTTCCATCGTTCAAGATGGAGACTATTCGGACAATTTTACCTATGATCCAAGAAGGTCAGTACATGACCACTGTAGATTTAAAAGATGCTTACCTTCACATACCGATTCACAAAGATCATTATCGGTACCTAAGGTTTGCCTTCCTAGACAGGCATTACCAGTTTGTGGCTCTTCCATTCGGATTGGCTACAGCTCCAAGAATCTTCACAAAGGTTCTGGGTGCTCTTCTGGCGGTACTAAGACCGCGGGGAATCTCGGTAGCTCCATACCTAGACGACATTCTGATACAAGCTTCAAGCTTTCAAACTGCCAAGTCTCATACAGAGTTAGTGCTGGCATTTCTAAGGTCACATGGATGGAAGGTGAACGAAAAGAAAAGTTCACTCGTTCCACTCACAAGAGTTCCCTTCCTGGGGACTCTTATAGATTCTGTAGAAATGAAGATTTACCTGACAGAGGACAGGCTAACAAGACTTCAAAGTGCTTGCCGCACCCTTCATTCCATTCAACACCCGTCAGTGGCTCAATGCATGGAGGTAATCGGCTTAATGGTAGCGGCAATGGACATAGTACCCTTTGCACGCTTACACCTCAGACCACTGCAACTGTGCATGCTAAGTCAGTGGAATGGGGATTACTCAGACTTATCCCCTTCTCTGAATCTGGATCAAGAGACCAGAAATTCTCTTCTATGGTGGCTTTCTCGGCCACATCTGTCCAGGGGGATGCCATTCAGCAGACCAGACTGGACAATTGTAACAACAGACGCCAGCCTTCTAGGTTGGGGTGCCGTCTGGAATTCTCTGAAGGCTCAGGGACAATGGAGTCAGGAGGAGAGTCTCCTGCCAATAAACATTCTGGAATTGAGAGCAGTTCTCAATGCCCTCCTGGCCTGGCCCCAGTTGACAACTCGGGGGTTCATCAGGTTTCAGTCGGACAACATCACGACTGTAGCTTACATCAACCATCAGGGAGGGACAAGAAGCTCCCTAGCTATGATGGAAGTATCAAAGATAATTCGCTGGGCAGAGTCTCACTCTTGCCACCTGTCAGCAATCCACATCCCGGGAGTGGAGAACTGGGAGGCGGATTTCTTAAGTCGTCAGACTTTTCATCCGGGGGAGTGGGAACTTCATCCGGAGGTCTTTGCCCAAATACTTCGACGTTGGGGCAAACCAGAGATAGATCTCATGGCGTCTCGACAGAACGCCAAGCTTCCTCGTTACGGGTCCAGATCCAGGGATCCAGGAGCAGTCCTGATAGATGCTCTGACAGCACCTTGGGAATTCAGGATGGCTTACGTGTTTCCACCTTTTCCGTTGCTTCCTCGATTGATTGCCAGAATCAAACAAGAGAGAGCATCAGTGATTCTAATATCACCTGCGTGGCCACGCAGGACTTGGTATGCAGACCTGGTGGACATGTCATCCTGTCCACCTTGGTCTCTACCTCTGAAACAGGACCTTCTGATACAGGGTCCCTTCAAACATCAAAATCTAACTTCTCTGAAGCTGACTGCTTGGAAATTGAACGCTTGATTTTATCAAGACGTGGGTTTTCTGAGTCAGTTATTGATACCTTAATACAGGCTAGGAAACCTGTTACCAGAAAGATTTACCATAAGATATGGCGTAAATACCTATATTGGTGTGAATCCAAAGGTTACTCTTGGAGTAAGGTTAGGATTCCTAGGATATTGTCTTTTCTACAAGAAGGTTTAGAAAAGGGTTTATCTGCTAGTTCTTTAAAGGGACAGATCTCAGCTCTGTCCATTCTGTTACACAAACGTCTGTCAGAAGTTCCTGACGTCCAGGCTTTTTGTCAGGCTTTGGCCAGGATTAAGCCTGTGTTTAAAACTGTTGCTCCACCATGGAGTTTAAACCTTGTTCTTAATGTTTTACAGGGCGTTCCGTTTGAACCCCTTCATTCCATTGATATAAAGTTGTTATCTTGGAAAGTTCTATTTTTAATGGCTATTTCCTCGGCTCGAAGAGTCTCTGAATTATCAGCCTTACATTGTGATTCTCCTTATTTGATTTTTCATTCGGATAAGGTAGTCCTGCGTACTAAACCTGGGTTCTTACCTAAGGTAGTTACTAACAGGAATATCAATCAAGAGATTGTTGTTCCTTCTTTATGCCCAAATCCTTCTTCAAAGAAGGAACGTCTACTGCACAACCTGGATGTAGTCCGTGCTCTAAAATTTTACTTACAGGCAACTAAGGAATTTCGACAAACGTCTTCTCTGTTTGTCATTTACTCTGGGCAGAGGAGAGGTCAAAAAGCTTCCGCTACCTCTCTTTCTTTTTGGCTTCGTAGCATAATTCGTTTAGCTTATGAGACTGCTGGACAGCAGCCTCCTGAAAGAATTACAGCTCATTCTACTAGAGCTGTGGCTTCCACTTGGGCCTTCAAGAATGAGGCCTCTGTTGAACAGATTTGCAAGGCTGCAACTTGGTCTTCGCTTCATACTTTTTCCAAATTTTACAAATTTGACACTTTTGCTTCATCGGAGGCTATTTTTGGGAGAAAGGTTCTTCAGGCAGTGGTTCCTTCTGTATAAAGAGCCTGCCTATCCCTCCCGTCATCCGTGTACTTTTGCTTTGGTATTGGTATCCCAGAAGTAATGATCACCCGTGGACTGATCACACTTAACAGAAGAAAACATAATTTATGCTTACCTGATAAATTCCTTTCTTCTGTAGTGTGATCAGTCCACGGCCCGCCCTGTTTTTAAGGCAGGTAAATATTTTTTAATTTATACTCCAGTCACCACTTCACCCTTGGCTTTTCCTTTCTCGTTGGTCCTTGGTCGAATGACTGGGAGTGACGTAGAGGGGAGGAGCTATATGCAGCTCTGCTGGGTGAATCCTCTTGCACTTCCTGTTGGGGAGGAGTAATATCCCAGAAGTAATGATGACCCGTGGACTGATCACACTACAGAAGAAAGGAATTTATCAGGTAAGCATAAATTATGTTTTTTTACATATTAGATTGCACTTTGCATGTCTTTTTATTTAAATTAAAACTGAAAAACTGTAAAACTGTCAGCTTCAGTTTCCCAGAGAGTGTCATTACTTTCTATGGGCCAGATAATCAAACATTCTCTATTTTGGAGATATATTGCTTACTTCACAGGGGCAGAACTACTGAATTTCCTAAGAAAAGGGGAAGAATCTGGAAATCCCAGAGAGATCAGAGATTCCTTCCTAACACTTAGATTATGAGTTTTGCGCTAAACAGGGTGCGAAACGAATGCAACAAAAGTTTAGTTATTTTACCCCCCATATCGCTGCCATTACGAGTTTCTGAAAATCCATCTTGTGCATGCGATATGGTGGCATTAAACTCCATTTCGCACAAAAGCCAAGGGCTGCTTTGACGTGCTCATGCACGCTTTCCCCCATAGACCTCAATGGGAAGAGAGTGTTAGATCGCCATAACGCAGCCCCATTGATGTCTATAAAGAAAAAAAGTTACGTTTATACCTAACCCTAACATAAACCTCAAGTCTAAACACCCCTAATCTGCTGCCCCTGACATCGCCGCCACTATAATAAAGCTATTAACCCCTATTCCTCCACCCCCGACATCGTCACCACTATAATAAAGTTATTAACCCCTATTCCGCTGCTCCCCGACATCGCCGCCACTATAATAAAGTTATTAACCCCTAATCCACCACTCCCCGACATCACCGCCACTATAATAAAGCTATTAACCCCTATTCCTCCACTCCCGACATCGTCTCCACTATAATAAAGTTATTAACCCCTATTCCGCTGCTCCCCGACATCGCTGCCACTATAATAAAGTTATTAACCCCTATTCCGCTGCTCCCCGACATTGCAGCCCCTTTAATAAAGTTATTAACCCCTAATCCGCCACTCCCCGACATCACCGCCATTGTAATAAAGTTATTAACCCCTAATCTGCCGCCCCGACATTGCCAACACTAATAAAAGCTATTAACACCTATTCCGCCACTCCCCGACATCGTCCCCACTAAATAAAGTTATTAACCCCTAAACCTCCGGCCTCCCACATCTCCGCAACTAAAAAAAACTATTTACCCCTATACCGCCGGCCCCACATCACAAAACACTAAATTAAACTATTAACCCCTAAACCTAACACCCTCCTAACTTTAAATGAAAATTACAATATAACTATATTTAAATAAATAAAAACTTACCTGTGAAATAAAAATAAACCTAACATTAAACTATAAATAAACCAAACATAACTAATCTAATAAAATAAAAAATACTACCAATTAAAATATCTAAATTACAAATTTAAAAAACCTAACAATACGAAAAAAATATAAAAAAATCTAAATTACAACTAAAAAAGAAAACAAATCCTATGAAAAATGTAAATAATCAAAGTTTACCAAAAATAATTAACACTAAAATCACGAGAAACAAAAAACACTAACGCCTAGATTTGGAGTTTTGCGGCCAAGGGGGTGCGTTAGCTACGCGTCCTTTTTTCTGGCCGCACCTTTTAAATACCGCTGGTATTTAGAGTTCACAGAATGGCAGGGTTTTCAGTGCGTTAGGCTCCAAAAAGGGAGCGTAGAGCATAATTTAACGCCACTGCAACTCTCGATACCAGCGGTGCTTACGGACGCGGCCAGCTTCAAAAACGTGCTCGTGCACGATTCCCCCATAGAAAACAATGGGGCTGTTTGAGCTGAAAAAAAACCTAACACCTGCAAAAAAGCCGCGTTCAGCTCCTAACGCAGCCCCATTGTTTCCTATGGGGAAACACTTCCTACGTCTGCACCTAACACCCTAACATGTACCCGGAGTCTAAACACCCCTAACCTTACACTTATTAACCCCTAATCTGCCGCCCCCGCTATCGCTGACACATGCATATTTTTTTTAACCCCTAATCTGCCGCTCCGTAAACCGCCGCTACTTACATTATCCCTATGTACCCCTAATCTGCTGCCCCTAACACCGCCGACCCCTATATTATATTAATTAACCCCTAATCTGCCCCCCACAACGTTGCCTCCACCTGCCTACACTTATTAACCCCTAATCTGCCGACCGGACCGCGCCGCTATTATAATAAAGTTATTAACCCCTAATCCGCCTAACTCCCGCCTCAATAACCCTATAATAAATAGTATTAACCCCTAATCTGCCCTCCCTAACATCGCCGACACCTAGCTTCAATTATTAACCCCTAATCTGCCGACCGAATCTCGCCGCTACTGTAATAAATGGATTAACCCCTAAAGCTAAGTCTAACCCTAACACTAACACCCCCCTAAGTTAAATATAATTTAAATCTAACAAAATAAATTAACTCTTATTAAATAAATTATTCCTATTTAAAGCTAAATACTTACCTGTAAAATAAACCCTAATATAGCTACAATATAAATTATAATTATATTGTAGCTTTTTTAGGATTTATATTTATTTTACAGGTAACTTTGTATTTATTTTAACCAGGTACAATAGCTATTAAATAGTTAAGAATACAATGAAATAAACTAACTAAAGTACAAAAAATAAAAAAGAACTAAGTTACAAAAAATAAAAAAATATTTACAAACATTAGAAAAATATTACAACAATTTTAAACTAATTACACCTACTCTAAGCCCCCTAATAAAATAACAAAGCCCCCCAAAATAAAAAAATGCCCTACCCTATTCTAAATTTAAAAAGTTCAAAGCTCTTTTACCTTACCAGCCCTGAACAGGGCCCTTTGCGGGGCATGCCCCAAAGAATTCAGCTCTTTTGCCTGTAAAAAAAACACATACAATACCCCCCCAATCAACACTTCCGAGGCTTGGATCAAGACTTCCGAGGACGGATCGGTGAACCTGGTATGGTGAAGATAAGGTAGGAAGATCTTCAGGGGCTTAGTGTTAGGTTTATTTAAGGGGGGTTTGGGTTAGATTAGGGGTATGTGGGTGGTGGGTTGTAATGTTGGGGGGGTTATTGTATGTGTTTTTTTTACAGGCAAAAGAGCTGAATTCTTTGGGGCATGCCCCGCAAAGGGCCCTGTTCAGGGCTGGTAAGGTAAAAGAGCTTTGAACTTTTTTAATTTAGAATAGGGTAGGGCATTTTTTTATTTTGGGGGGCTTTGTTATTTTATTAGGGGGCTTAGAGTAGGTGTAATTAGTTTAAAATTGTTGTAATATTTTTCTAATGTTTGTAAATATTTTTTTATTTTTTGTAACTTAGTTCTTTTTTATTTTTTGTACTTTAGTTAGTTTATTTCATTGTATTTATTTGTAGATATTGTATTTAATTAATTTATTGATAGTGTAGTGTTAGGTTTAATTGTAGATAATTGTAGGTATTTTATTTAATTAATTTATTGATAGTGTAGTTTTAGGTTTAATTGTAACTTAGGTTAGGATTTATTTTACAGGTGATTTTGTAATTATTTTAACTATTTTAGCTATTAAATAGTTCTTAACTATTTAATAGCTATTGTACCTGGTTAAAATAAATACAAAGTTACCTGTAAAATAAATATAAATCCTAAAATAGCTACAATATAATTATTATTTATATTGTAGCTATATTAGGGTTTATTTTACAGGTAAGTATTTAGCTTTAAATAGGAATAATTTATATAATAAGAGTTAATTTATTTCGTTAGATTTAA
Source organism: Bombina bombina (assembly GCF_027579735.1). Classification (NCBI taxonomy): domain Eukaryota; kingdom Metazoa; phylum Chordata; class Amphibia; order Anura; family Bombinatoridae; genus Bombina; species Bombina bombina. The sequence goes on along the minus strand of NC_069501.1, from coordinate 443,999,429 downwards.
ATTATATTTAATTTAGGGGGGTGTTAGTGTTAGGGTTAGACTTAGCTTTAGGGGTTAAAAAATTTATTAGAATAGCGGTGAGCTCCGGTCGGCAGATTAGGGGTTAATGTTTGAAGTTAGGTGTCGGCGATGTTAGGGAGGGCAGATTAGGGGTTAATACTATTTCTTATAGGGTTATTGAGGCAGGAGTGAGGCGGATTAGGGGTTAATAACTTTATTATAGTAGCTCAGCAGATTAGGGGGTTAATAAGTGTAGGTAGGTGGAGGCGACGTTGTGGGGGGCAGATTAGGGGTTAATAAATATAATATAGGGGTCGGCGGTGTTAGGGGCAGCAGATTAGGGGTACATAAGGATAACGTAGGTGGCAGCGCTTTGCGGTCGGCAGATTAGGGGTTAATTATTGTAGGTAGCTGGCGGCGACGTTGTGGGGGGCAGATTAGAGGTTAATAAATATAATATAGGGGTCGGCGGTGTTAGGGGCAGCAGATTAGGGGTACATAAGTATAAGTATAACGTAGGTGGCGGTCGGCAGATTAGGGGTTAAAAAAATTTAATCGAGTGGTGGCGATGTGGGGGGACCTCGGTTTAGGGGTACATAGGTAGTTTATGGGTGTTAGTGTACTGTAGAGCACAGTAGTTAAGAGCTTTATGAACCGGCGTTAGCCCAAAAAGCTCTTAACTATTGACTTTTTTCTGCGGCTGGAGTTTGGTCGTTAGATTTCTAACGCTCACTTCAGCCACGACTCTAAATACCGTCGTTAGAAAGATCCCATTGAAAAGATAGGATACGCAATTGACGTAAGGGGATCTGCGGTATGGAAAAGTCGCGGCTGGAAAGTGAGCGTTAGACCCTTTCCTGACTGACTCCAAATACCAGAGGGCGTTAAAAACCAGCGTTAGGAGCCTCTAACGCTGGTTTTCACGGCTACCGCCCAACTCTAAATCTAGGCCTAAGATTACAAAAATAAAATAAATGAAATGATGAAAAATATAAACAATTACACCTAATCTAATAGCCCTATAAAAATAAAAAAGCCCCCCCAAAAAATAAAAACACCCCCTAGCCTACAATAAACTACCAATAGCCCTTAAAAGGGCCTTTTGTAGGGCATTGCTTAAAAAAAGAGCTTTTTTACCTGTAAAAAAAATACAAAGTCCCGCCCGACAGTAAAACCTAACTCTAAAAAAAAACTAAGCTAAAGGGCATTCAGCTCTTTTTCAAAGCCCAAACCCTAATCTAAAAAAAAAACCCACCGCAAATAAAACTAACACTAGACCCAGAAGATCTACTCACGGTTTCTGAAGTCCGGACATTCATCTCCATCCAGACAGTGAGGTCTTCATCCAGGGTTGGCTCCAAGGGGGGGCAATGGGGGGCAATGCCCACCCAAATAGAATGCTGTGCCCCCTCAAAAAATATTGATATCATCATACTCTTTAAAAATAATAAATAAAATAATGAATTGTTATGTAATGCTGCATGCTGGGGGCGGAGTTAGCTGCCAAACTGTGAGAATAAGTTTAAGGGTTTTGGATCATGGTTATTAAGGGGTGAATTGTTTTTAAGGAGCTATTGCACTGGGGGTCTCAAGTTTAATGGCTCTGTTTTAGTGCACTGGATATGATTTAGACTTCATTCTTTTACCTAGTGATTTAGCACATATTCTCCAAATGTTAATAGCACTTTCCTGCAGAACATGTAGGTCTGCTCTTATTTTGACTCATACATGCTTTGTAAATGTGTGCCCCCTCGTGAAAATAAAATGCCCCCCCATTTCATTAGTTCTGGAGCCGACCCTGTCTTCATCCATCCCGGGGGTGTCTTCTATCTTCATCCCGGTGGAGTGGAGCCATCCTGGAAGCTGATCCTATCCTGCGCAGAGCACCCTCTTCATACGGACACCACCGTACACTGAAGTTTAATGCAAGGTAGCCATTTCAAAATGGCATATCTTGCATTCCTATTTGCTGATTTGATTATTCAAATCAGCCAATAGGATGAGAGCTTCTAAAAACATTTTGGCTGTTCAAAACAGCCAATAGGATGAGAGCTGCTGAAATTCTATTGGCTGATTTGAACAACGAATAGGATTTCAGTAGCTCTCATCCTATTGGCTGATTTAAATTTAAAGAATCAAATCAGCCAATAGGAATGCAAGGTACGCGATTTTGAAATGGCTACCTTGCATTCAACTTCAGTGTACGGCGGCGACCATATGAAGAGGACGCTCCGCGCAGGATGGGATCAGCTTACAGGATGGCTCCATTCCACGCCGCCGGGATGAAGATAGTGTTGGGGGGACTTTTCTTACAGGAAAAAGAGCTGATTTCTTTAGGGCAATTGGTTGTTTATTGTAGGCTAGGGGGTGTTTTTATTTTGTGGGGGCTTTTTATTTTTATAGGGCTATTAGATTAGGTGTAATTGTTTTTATTTTGATAATTTAGTTTATTTTTTGTAATCTTATTGTATTTTTTATTTTTTGTGATTTTAGTGTTAATTATTTTTGGTAAACTCAGATTATTTACTTTTTTTTTTTTAAGTTGTAATTTAGATTTTTTATTATTTTTCGTAGTGTTAGGTTTTTTTAAATTTGTAATTTAGATATTTTAATTGGTATTATTTTTTATTTTATTAGATTAGTTATGTTAGGTTAATTTATAGTTTAATGTTAGGTTTATATTTATGTCACAGGTAAGTTTTTATTTATTTAAATAGAGTTATATTGTAATTTTAATTTAACGTTAGGGGGGTGTTAGGTTTAGGAGTTAATAGTTTAGTTTAGTGTTTTACTATGTGGGGGGCCGGCGGTTTAGGGGTTAATAGGTTTATTTAGTGGTGGAGATGTGGAAGGCTGGAGGTTTTAGGGGTTGATAAGTTTATTTAGGGGCGGCAATGTCAGCGAGTGGCGGAATAGGGGTTAATAACTTTATTATAGTGGCGGCAATGTCGGGGTGCGGGGAAATAGGGGTTAATATATTTAAATAGTGTTGGCGATGTGGGCGGCAGATTAAGGGTTCATAACTTTATTGAATAGTCGCAATGTGGGTGGGTGCAGATTAGGGTTTAATAGGTTTAATATAGTGTTTGCTATGTGGGAGGGTGGCGGTTTATGGGTTAATAGGTAATTTATGGGTGTTAGTGTACTTTGTAACAGTTTAGTTATGAGTTTTGTGAAACATTTTTGTTACACAAAATCCATAACTACTGCTCTCAGTTGGCGGTATGGATCTTGTCGGTATAGGCTGTAACGTAATCTCTTTAGTCTCACTGCACAACCTGCTATGGAAATTCCATGCGAAACATCTTTTTTTTGAGTGCGGGATTGACGTTGAGTTACAGGCTAAAATGTTTGCAGTATAGCTATACCGACACGACTCCCAATAGTGCGTTCTTGCTTTTAAGCGGAAACTGCCATTTTTTCAGAGTTAAAAGCCGCAACGCAAAACTCGTAATCTAGGGAATAGAAAGCAATGAGCTCTTTGGGATACAACATTTCACATAGAAGAGAGAAGGTACCTGAAGAACCCCTGGGGCTGATATAAAGGCTCCGTTTTGCATCAATTCTAAATTAAACTGAATTGTTTTCACTACAATGTAACTTGCTTTTGTCTATATTTTAATATATATATTACTTTTCTGTTAGTTAAAATAAGTCTATTGTGAATTTTGAGTAAACATCAACTGCATATAGCTGGCAAGACAAATCAGTGAGACCAGCTTGTTTCAAATGCTTAGAAAATTTCACATGACTTGTGAGAGAGCTTCAGACATACCCTGGAAACTCCCCTGTTCAGCAGAGGGAACTGCCCTGTCCCTCCCACTTTCTGAAACTGTCAGTTTACAATGGAGAAAATACAAAGTACACTATAGTATTATACAAAGTATGATTCCAAGTTATTAAAGTAACAAAAACTTTCAAAGCATTATCAGAATGTGTAAAATCACTACTAGACCAAAATTTAAATGTATTCAATTACAAATAAGAAAATGCAAAGTTTAAATGCAATAATACTGAAATTCTGAAATGTATAGTAATGTAAAATACAAAGCACAAAGTGTAAGTGTAACAAAGCTCTCATAGCATGCAGTGCTATTGCATTGGTCTTGTCACATACATAAATGAGAGATCTTGCCGTGCTGGAGAGTTCCGCCCTTTTTTTCTTTTGAATATTCAGACAGTTCAGCCTTTGTGAAGTCTGAACTACAATATCTCTCCAAGCTGGAGAAAACTTAAATATTTTAGAGCCTTAATCTGGCCCATATAGGGCTAGATTATAAATTGAACGCAATTGATTGTTCCGGTTGGCATCATGTAGAGCGCATATTATAAATTAAAAGTAATTTTTCTCGAGTGAACGTTGACTTGATTTGCACAAAAAGCCGATCTTTGAAAATTTGCGAACGCATTATCATATTCCCCCAAATACTTCAATAGAGAAAGGGAAACAAAAACTAACACCCTTATTTGCGCTCAAACCAAATTGCATTTTCTCAAGAAGAATATGTTTCTTTCCTAAGATATGGTGAGTCCATGGATTGAGTAATTACTGTTGGGAATATCTCTCCTGGCCAGCAGGAGGAGGCAAAGAGCACCACAGTTAAACTGCTAAGTATAACTCCCTTAGCCACAACCCCCAGTCATTCTCTTTGCCTTCGGTGCATGGAGGAGGTGAAGTTTAGGTGTCTGAAGAAGCTTTTTTATTTAATCTACAAGCAAGTTTTGGGGTATAGCCATATTCCACGTCATTCCTTACAGTCGGGTAGTGGTGGCTTTAAAGCAGTTAGGAACTTGTAAAGGCGGTACTTACTGCGTTTTCCTAACAATTGCTGCCCTAGTTTAGAAAGCCAGAGTTGGCTACTCTGTTCTTTCTTTTTCAAAGGTCTCTGTGAAGAACTGTGTCTTCTCATACCTTGTAACTGTCTACATTTCGGACAGCAGAGCAGGTAAGTGCTTTTTCTTCCAGTTGGGGAGACCATGCACTTAACAAATTAAAAGACACTGCTTTTTCATTGGGACATAAATAATCCTGTTGTATGGGTTACACTGGGGCATGAAGCAGACACTGTAGCATGTGTGAGACTAACATTTAAACTCTTTTAAAAAGAAAGGGTAAAATGTTTTTAATAGGCTTTATTTTCTGACACATATTTACTTGATACAACAATACAAGTTTAAACTGAAAGTAAGGCTGCATTTTCTATTTCAGCAGTTTATTCATTTCCCCTTTGCTTTAAAATAAAAAGATGCAACATTTTAAACTGTCAGGTTTGAAAAAACGTATATTTCTGGTACTCAGTGTACCTGGAAGTGGTGCCTCTCTGTGTCACAGCAGTAATTTGAGCTCGGCAGTTGCGGTCACATGACCGGCTTTACTTCATAATGTTTCTGAGGAAAAAGTAGTTTTTTCTCCATTTCTTGGTGATCCCGTCTTAATTGGTAGCGGTAAGGCACCTCAGTAATTGAGGTGTGGGGTTGCCTGAGGGGTATTTTAGAAGTTTATTTGATGTTTATTAAATGTTTTTTCTTAACTTTTCTCACATAATTTTAGCTGGGGATCGATCCTAATTTGGGATAACATTTTAAGTGTATTTTTTCCTTGGCTTATTTTAATTGAATATTAAAATCTTTGAAACTTATCTGACCATGTTTATTTATTGTTTCACAACATGCCTAATATGGAGCAAGAGCCTGCTCTCGTGAATTCATGCTTATTATGTTTAGATGCACAAATTGCAGCTGCTATACAATTTTGTTCTTCATGTGTCAAGGAAACCTTGCAAAATAAAGGTAAAATCTTTGAGCCTAATGTTTCTCCGGATGATGCTGTTAAAATAATACCTCAGCTTTCTCCTGCTATGTCCCAAGACTCAATGGCATCATATGCAGTGCCCTGTGGTTCCTCTATAACTCATAGTGGAGTTTATTTAAAAGCAGAAATTGTTGCCCAGGTATCTTCAGCTTTATCTGCGGCATTAGCTGCAATTCCCAGATTACAGGGAAAATGTAAGAGGAAATCTAGAAATTCAAAAAATAAGGTGCCTGTCCTCAGTTCTGCTTCCAAAGTTGCCCTTTCTCATAAGTCTGATGAGGAAGATACATCAGGACTTTCTGAGGGTGAAATCTCAGATTTGGACAGTATAATTCCTTCTTCTGAGACTGAGGTGGTATCCTTCAGATTTAAGCTTGAACACCTTTGTGTATTGTTAAAGGAGGTTTTAGCTACTTTAGATGACTCTGATACCCCTGTCATTGTCACTACTAAGAAATCTAGTAAACTTAATAGTTTCTTTGATGAACCTTCCACTTCAGAGGTTTTTCCTGTGCCGGACCGTGCTAGGGAGATTATCTCACAGGAATGGGAGAAAGCAGGGGTGTCTTTTTCCCAGTCTCTCATTTTTAAGAAAATGTTTCCTGTTGAGGACTCCATTAAAGACCCTTGGTATACTGTACCCAAAGTTGAAGGGGCCATTTCCACTCTGGCTAAGAGAACCACTATTCCTATTGAGGATAGCTGCTCTTTTAAGGATCCGATGGACAAGAAGCTGGAGGCTTATTTGAAAAGGATTTATGTTCATCAAGGTCTCCAATAGCAACCTGCAGTGTGTATTGCCACCGTGACTAGTGTGGCATCTTATTGGTTCAACTCCTTGTCTGATTCTCTTAAAGTAGAGACTTCCTTGGATGAAATTCAAGATAGGATTAAAGCTCTTAAGTTGGCAAATTCCTTTATTGCAGATGCCATTTCACAGGTTGTTAGACTAGGAGCCAAAGCTTCTAGTTTTGCTGTCCTAGCCTGCAGGGCGTTATGGTTGAAATCCTGGTCTGCGGACGTTTCCTCTAAAGTCAAGCTTCTGGCGATTCCTTACAAGGGCAAAACCTTGTTTGTACCCAGTTTGGCAGAAATTATCTCTGATATTAAAGGGACACTGAACCCAATTTTTTTCTATCGTGATTCAGATAGAGCATACAATTTTAAGCAACTTTCTAATTTACTCGTATTACCAAATTCTTTTCATTCTCTTGGTATCTTTATTTGAAATGCAAGAATGTAAGTTTAGATGCCGGCTCATTTTTGGTGAACACACTGTGTTGTTCTTGCTGATTGGTGGGTAAATTCACCTACCAATAAACAAGTGCTTTCCATGGTTCCAAATCAAAAAAATAGCTTAGATGTCTTCTTTGTCAAATAAAGAAAGCAAGAGAACGATGAAAAAATGATAATAGGAGTAAATTAGAAAGTTGTTTAAAATTGCATGCTCTATCTGAATCACAAAAGAAAAAAAATTGGGTTCAGTGTCCCTTTAAGGGTAGAAAAGGGCCTTTTCTACCTCAAGATAAGAAGAATAGGCCTAAAGAACATCAGAGTAATTTTCGTTCCTTTCGTAACTTCAGAGGAAAGCCTTTCCCTTGTTCTTCCAAGCAGGAACAATCCAAGTCTTCTTGGAAACCCAATCAAAGAAACCTGCAGCTGATTCCAAATCATCATGAAGGGTTTGCCATGATGATTTGGGGGGCAGACTTTCTCAGTTCTCTCAAGCATGGATACAAGATGTCCCAGATCCCTGGATTGTGGACATAGTATCCAAGGGTTATAAATTGGAATTCAAGACTTTTCCTCCCAGAGGCAGATTCCATCTCTCAAGATTATCTGCAGACCAGATAAAGAGAGAGGCATTCTTGAAATGTGGATATTAAACCTGTAGGAACAGATGAAGAGGCACCTCATAAAACAATATCGTCTGTACAACATATTTCCCAAAAACGAGGGAGCTTTCTGTCCCATTCTAGACTTGAAGTGTCTTAACAAGTTCCTAAAAGTTCCATCCTTTAAGATGGAGACTATACACTCCATTCTTCCTTTAGTACAAGAGGGTCAGTTCATGACAACCATAGACCTAAAGGATGCATATCTTCATGTTCCAATTCACAGGGACCATCACAGATTCCTGAGATTTGCCTTTTTAGACAAACATTTCCAGTTCGTGGCCCTTCCATTTGGTCTAGCCACGGCTCCCAGAATTTTTTCAAAGGTTCTGGGGGCTCTTTTGTCAGTGATCCGTTCTTGTGGAATTGCTGTGGCTCCCAACCTGGACGACATATTGGTTCAGGCACCATCTTTTCAACAAGCAAAATCTCACACAGAGATATTGTTGTCTTTTCTTCATTCCCACGGATGGAATGTGAATCTGGAAAAAGCTCCCTTTCCCCTGCTACAAGAGTAGTGTTCTTAGGAACCATAATAGATTCTCTATTGATGAAGATTTTTCTGATAGAGGTCAGGAAAAACCAAATCATTTACTCTTGCCTCTCTTTTCAGGCTACAGCTCATCCTTCAGTGGCTCAATGAAGGGAGATAATCTGTCTAATGGTGGCTTCCTTGGACATCATTCCTTTTGCTCAATTCCATTTGAGAGCTCTCCAGTTGTGCATGCTCAGACAATGGAATGGCGTCCATGCGGATCTATCTCAGAGAATAGAGTTAGATCAGTCATCAAGGGACTCTCTCCCGTGGTGGATTTCTCAGGAATATCTGTTTCAGGGCACATGCTTTCGGAGACCTTCCTGAGTGATCGTGACCATGGACACCAGCCTGCTGGGCTGGGAAGCAGTCTGGAACTTGTTAAAAGTTTAGAGCCTTTGGACTCAGGAGGAATCTGCTCTTCCCATCAACATCTTGGAGTTGAGGGTGATTTACAATGCTCTATTGGCTTGGCCTCAGTTGTCCTCAGCCCAGTTTATCAGGTTTCAGTCAGACAACATAAACTCTGTGGCTTACATCAATCACCAGGAAGGAAACTCGGAGTTCCTTAGCCATGAAGGAGGTTACTCAGATTCTTCAGTGGGCAGAGACCCGCAATTGCTGTCTATCTGCCATCCACATTCCAGGAGTAGACAAATGGGAAGCAGATTTTCTGAGCAGACAGACTTTTCATCCCGGGGAGTGGAAACTCCATCTGGAGGTGTATTCCAGCTTAGTACTCCAATGGGGGGTACCAGAGTTAGGTCTGATGGCATCCCGTCAGAACGCCAAGCTTCCAAGGTACGGTTCAAGGTCAAGAGATCCACAGGCTGTTCTGATAGTTCTCTGGCGGTTCCTTTGGTTTTCAGGTTGGCATACCTGTTTCCTCCATTTGCTCTCCTTCCACGAGTCATTGCTTGTATCAAACAGGAGAGGGCGTCTGTGATTCTAATAGCCCCTGCGTGGCCTTGCAGGATCTGGTTTGCAGACCTAGTGGAGATGTCATCTCTTCCACCTTGGAGACTACCTCTGAGGAAGGACCTCCTGATACAGAGACTCTTCCTTCATCCAAAGCTTGTTTCTCTGAAGGTGACTGCTTGGAGATTGAACGCTTAGTTCTGTCTAAGCGTTGTTTTTCTGAGTCGGTCATTGAGACCATGATTCAGGCTCGCAAGCCTGTTACTAGAAAGATTACAATAAATATACCAAATATCACAAAGAAAAAAAATGTGAAATAAATGTGATAACAAAAATCATAAAAGGAAAACCAAATAAAGTTCTGAATAAAGGATATGTCTGTGTCCTCTGGATGAGTTTTTCAGCTTGTTAGCATTCCTCAGTGAGATCCCATAAAAAAGGAAACAGAAAATTGCAACATAGTGTGAATCTGTAATGGCACTTTGAGGAAGTAGTTGTTTTGTAACAAATGACTACTCACATTTGTTGGAGCTTTCCACTAAGCTCAAGGATATGCGCACTCCCACTTTATACTGATGGGAAAACAGTACACTAGGCAAAACTTGGATACAAATTTATTTTAAAATATATAAAAGCGTCACATAAGCCTTGATAACACCACAATGTAAGGGTACAAAAGCAGATATGCTGTAATAAATGCTTCAAATCGCCAAACTTGCAAAGAGGTAAATGGATCAGCAGGAGTGTGACCGCCGAAACCAAAACCTCTTTAGTAGCAAGACAGTAGCGCTAAGCCCCCAGGTGTCCTGGCTAGTGTAGAGACGTGATAAAACTCAATATAGAACAGTTCAGTTCCGACGTACGTTTCGCAGGTATGCTTTGTCAAGGAATGTTTGTGCGCATGTCCAAGAGTCCTTTTAAACAATCCATTGATGAGTTTCTGCCAGGTTTGTAGTTCCATCCTCCATTTTGGAAGTTGGCATTTAGGTAATTTGTCATTAAACAACTAGTATGTTTTTCAGCTTCTTTCAGTTTTATACATTTTGTTGATATATGCATAGATGTTAAGATGGATAACCAGAATTGGTAAATTATGCATTATAATGTTATAGCATTATACATATATGCAAAACTTCAAAAAACATAATCACATTGTGCCTGCAATTGGTGTCTATACTGATGGTATATGTAGGTATTTGTTGTGTTTTTTTTTTTTTGTTTTTTTTTTTTTTTTAACCCCTTATTGTGAAGGTATTAGTTATATCTTTTTTAGTTTAAGTGATGTTACTGACTATATGTCCTATGGACCATAATTAAACTACTAGCCTTATTATAAATCTAGTTGTATCGTAATGTTTTCAAAAATAGATTTTATTTGTTAGCATGTGGCATGTTTAAAAACATATATTGTACTTGTATGTGTTTGCGCTGAAAAGTTATGATAGGATGTTGAGGTTACTGTTTCTAACTATGTGTTTAATTTTACATTTGGGGTTCCATATATTGAAAATAAGTTTGTGAAACATTCTAAAACTACCTAGCACTGACAATATGAGTGTGGACAAAGAGAAAAAAAAAAAAAAAAAATTAAAATTTAAAAAAAATTAAAAAAAAAAAAAAAATATATAAAAAAAATTAAATAAAAATAATAAAAAAAAATATTAAAACTTAAAAAAAATTTAATTTTTTTTTTTTTTTGCCAACTTCCAAAAAAAAAAATAAAACAAGACATATATAGATTTTATAGCCTTCGTAGCTGTACTTATAAATAACTTTCACAAAAAGTGATGGATTTCAAAATCTTTATTAAGACCATTGGGTATCAAGCTATCCATAATATGGATCCACTTCATTTCCAATTGTCCCAATCTATTCTGTGTGTCTCCTCCCTTCCAATTCAGTTCTAATTTCCTAATGCCCAGAAATTCCAAATCCTTTACATTTCTATTGTGCTTTTTATCAAAGTGAGACGATACTGTATGATTAGCATAACCCTTTTCAATATTGTAAATATGCTCATTCATCCTAATTTTCAGAAGTCTAGAGGTACGCCCTATATAGATTAAATTGCATGAGCATCGTAACATGTAAATTACGTTTTTGCTATTGCAAGTAATAAATTGATCTATACTGTACTCCCTTTTGTTATCTCCAGAAAAGAAGTTTTTTTCATAAATTTGCAAGCATTGCAGAATTGACACTTTCTAAAACCCATTTCAGATGGTAGCAACCAATTTTTTACTTTGTTGTTGTCTACTTCTTTAATACATTGGGATAGTTGAAATTTAAGGTTGGGAACCTTTCTAAAAATTATGTTAGGTCCATCGCCTAAAAATTCATTTAATGCTGCATCTCTTGTGAGGATTCCCCAGTGTTTTTGTATGATGTTCCTAAGTTCTCCACTCTGAGTGCTATGTTGGAAGATAAGTCTATTTGCTAGTTTATCATCAGTGAATTTCTTATTTTTGATTTTATATTTTAATAAATCTGACCTGTCCATGTTGGTTACTTCTTCTATTTTTTCATCTAGAAAATTAGCTGGATAATTTTTCTCTAAAAAACGTTTTTTTAGGATTTGAGATTGAACCTTATACATATCTTGTTCTTTACAATTACGTCTCAGTCGGACGAATTGACCTTTAGGGACATTTTTAAGCCAATGTTTTTGATGACAACTTTCGAGGCTTATGTAATTGTTTACGTCTATGCTCTTAAAAAAGTTTTTCGACTTCAACATTTCATTCTCAATGTATATTTCAAGGTCTAAAAATTCTACCTTGGTTTGACTATAATTCCAAGTTAGAGCTACTTTGAACTCATTTATTTTCAAATATTCCATGAATTCAAGTAATTGGTTCTCACTTCCTGACCATATGAAGAAAAGGTCATCTATGTAGCGATGATAAGACACCAGATATTGCGCCCAGCTAGAGTTGTAAATATATTGATTTTCCCAATTGGCCATATATAAATTGGCATAGCTGGGCGCAAATCTGGTGCCCATCGCTGTGCCTCCTACTTGCAAATAATATTGGTGGTTGAACCAAAAGTAGTTGGTTTCTAGAATTATAGCTATGCTGTCTAAAATAAACTCAAGTTGTTTTTTATCCAAAGAGTCATCTTTTTCTAGGATGTTTTTTACTGATGCTATGCCAAGATTTTTGTCTATTATGGTATAAAGTGACGTAACATCACTAGTCACCAACCACCAATTTGGATTCCACTCGAGTTTTTCTAAATGGTTAAGGATACTTAAGGTATCTTTCAAATATGATTTTGTCTTTACAACATAAGTCTGTAAAAATTGGTCTATATACGCCGATAAATTGCTTGTGAGGGAATTGACCCCTGACACTATGGGTCTACCCGGGGGGTTAGATGGATCCTTGTGTATTTTCGGCAGTATATAAAAAGTGGGAGTTTTTGGAAATTTGTTGTAGATATATTGATATTCTTTTTTATTCACAATGCCTGTTTTTAAGCCTTTTTCTAAGTGAAGTTCAAGTCTTTTTTTAAATTTTATTATTGGATTACTATCAAGTTCGATATATACCTCAGTGTTTTTAAGTTGTCTAAGACATTCCTCATTGTATTTAGTTTTATCCATGATAACTGTCCCTCCGCCCTTGTCCGCGGGCTTTATGACTATCTTATCATTCATTTTTAAATCTGCCAAGGCTGTTTGTTCTAGTTTAGTGAGATTGGAACCATAATTAGTTTTCATATTTTTAATATCCCTGTGTACTAGTTCTAAGAATGTCTCCATAGGTGCTGATTTGCACTGTGTGGGATTAAAGGAGGACTTTTTATGTACCTCTATATGTTTATATTTATTTATTTCTATAGAACTGTTACTGATTATGGGATTGTTAGTGAAAAACTTTTTTATACATAGATTTCTAATAAACTTCTGAATTCCTATAAAGGCTTCAAATTTATTCATTCTGTAACTGGGAGCAAAATTTAGCCCTTTGTTTAAGACAGAGTTTTGGGCTTCTGATAGTGTGGTACTAGACAGATTGAAAATACCATTATCTTTTTTATTTATTTGTTTATTATTGTGTTTATTACTTAGTAATCCGTTCTGTCCATGTTTTTGCGTCTTTTGTTGAACAGATCTGAATCCGTTCTTGTGTATTTTCTTTTTCCAGCCTCTATAAAAACCTCCTCCTCTTCTGAGTTATATCTTGCTAAAGCTCCAAATCTATTATGGGTGGTGGTTTCTTTTGGATATTGTTCTTTATGATTTTTAAAAGGATTTCTAGGTTGTTGCCAATTATTTTCTTCTCTTGCCCACTGTTCAGATCTATCCTGATTGTTTCTATAATTCATATTTTTATTATAAGTCATGTCATGATTTTTCTGTGGATATCTGTGATCTGCATAGGAAAAATCTTCCTTTCTTTTGTTATAGTAGCTCTCTCTTTCTCTATGTGCTAAAGAATTATGTTGGTGTTGATTTGATGTATTGCCATAATAATTATTTCTATGTGTGTATCTAAAGTCTTGATCTTTATATTGTAAACGCTCCTTGTTGGAATTACTAGTATTTTGAATATGTGTTCTTCTATTTTTGGCTCTATAATTTCTTTCTTTCCTTTCTTTATAATCCTCATAGTCTCTAAAGTATTTCTTTCTCTTAGTGTCTTTGATCTCTTTTTTTAAACAATCTAAATTTTCTGCCACTTTTTGTGAAAGTTCCCCATATTGTTTGCTCTCCATATGGGGAGTTATTTTTTGTTCCAGCATGTTAATTTCTATATTTGCCTCATCCAATAATTTTTTCTTTTCACTAATAATAAGATTCATAAGTTTTCTTGTGCATTCTTCTAAAATATGATTCCACTTGGTCATAAACATAAGGTTATCCTGACCAAAAGTGGGATTTTTTAGAATTCGTAATCCTCTAGGGGTAATTTGTTCTTTCAAATATTTTTCTAAGGTTACTATCTCAAGGTGATATTTGGTTTCTTTAACCATATATTTTTCAACTTCCTTTAAGAGGTTTGCTAGTGAGTCATCTGTGTGTTCGAGTGGAATCCAAATTGGTGGTTGGTGACTAGTGATGTTACGTCACTTTATACCATAATAGACAAAAATCTTGGCATAGCATCAGTAAAAAACATCCTAGAAAAAGATGACTCTTTGGATAAAAAACAACTTGAGTTTATTTTAGACAGCATAGCTATAATTCTAGAAACCAACTACTTTTGGTTCAACCACCAATATTATTTGCAAGTAGGAGGCACAGCGATGGGCACCAGATTTGCGCCCAGCTATGCCAATTTATATATGGCCAATTGGGAAAATCAATATATTTACAACTCTAGCTGGGCGCAATATCTGGTGTCTTATCATCGCTACATAGATTACCTTTTCTTCATATGGTCAGGAAGTGAGAACCAATTACTTGAATTCATGGAATATTTGAAAATAAATGAGTTCAAAGTAGCTCTAACTTGGAATTATAGTCAAACCAAGGTAGAATTTTTAGACCTTGAAATATACATTGAGAATGAAATGTTGAAGTCGAAAAACTTTTTTAAGAGCATAGACGTAAACAATTACATAAGCCTCGAAAGTTGTCATCAAAAACATTGGCTTAAAAATGTCCCTAAAGGTCAATTCGTCCGACTGAGACGTAATTGTAAAGAACAAGATATGTATAAGGTTCAATCTCAAATCCTAAAAAAACGTTTTTTAGAGAAAAATTATCCAGCTAATTTTCTAGATGAAAAAATAGAAGAAGTAACCAACATGGACAGGTCAGATTTATTAAAATATAAAATCAAAAATAAGAAATTCACTGATGATAAACTAGCAAATAGACTTATCTTCCAACATAGCACTCAGAGTGGAGAACTTAGGAACATCATACAAAAACACTGGGGAATCCTCACAAGAGATGCAGCATTAAATGAATTTTTAGGCGATGGACCTAACATAATTTTTAGAAAGGTTCCCAACCTTAAATTTCAACTATCCCAATGTATTAAAGAAGTAGACAACAACAAAGTAAAAAATTGGTTGCTACCATCTGAAATGGGTTTTAGAAAGTGTCAATTCTGCAATGCTTGCAAATTTATGAAAAAAACTCCAAAATTCTGTAAAAAATTCTTTTCTGGAGATAACAAAAGGGAGTACAGTATAGATCAATTTATTACTTGCAATAGCAAAAACGTAATTTACATGTTACGATGCTCATGCAATTTAATCTATATAGGGCGTACCTCTAGACTTCTGAAAATTAGGATGAATGAGCATATTTACAATATTGAAAAGGGTTATGCTAATCATACAGTATCGTCTCACTTTGATAAAAAGCACAATAGAAATGTAAAGGATTTGGAATTTCTGGGCATTAGGAAATTAGAACTGAATTGGAAGGGAGGAGACACACAGAATAGATTGGGACAATTGGAAATGAAGTGGATCCATATTATGGATAGCTTGATACCCAATGGTCTTAATAAAGATTTTGAAATCCATCACTTTTTGTGAAAGTTATTTATAAGTACAGCTACGAAGGCTATACAATCTATATATGTCTTGTTTTATTTATTTTTTTGGAAGTTGGCAAAAAAAAAAAAAAAAAAAAAAAAATTTAAATTTTTTTTAAGTTTTAATATTTTTTTATTTTATTTTTATTTATTATTTTTTTATATATATATTTTTTTTTTTTTTTAATTTTTTTTAAATTTAAATTTTTTTTTTTTTTTTATTTATTTATTTATTTATTTATTTATTTATTTTTTTTCTCTTTGTCCACACTCATATTGTCAGTGCTAGGTAGTTTTAGAATGTTTCACAAACTTATTTTCAATATATGGAACCCCAAATGTAAAATTAAACACATAGTTAGAAACAGTAACCTCAACATCCTATCATAACTTTTCAGCGCAAACACATACAAGTACAATATATGTTTTTAAACATGCCACATGCTAACAAATAAAATCTATTTTTGAAAACATTACGATACAACTAGGTTTATAATAAGGCTAGTAGTTTAATTATGGTCCATAGGACATATAGTCAGTAACATCACTTAAACTAAAAAAGATATAACTAATACCTTCACAATAAGGGGTTAAAAAAAAAAAAAAAAAAAAAAAAACACAACAAATACCTACATATACCATCAGTATAGACACCAATTGCAGGCACAATGTGATTATGTTTTTTGAAGTTTTGCATATATGTATAATGCTATAACATTATAATGCATAATTTACCAATTCTGGTTATCCATCTTAACATCTATGCATATATCAACAAAATGTATAAAACTGAAAGAAGCTGAAAAACATACTAGTTGTTTAATGACAAATTACCTAAATGCCAACTTCCAAAATGGAGGATGGAACTACAAACCTGGCAGAAACTCATCAATGGATTGTTTAAAAGGACTCTTGGACATGCGCACAAACATTCCTTGACAAAGCATACCTGCGAAACGTACGTCGGAACTGAACTGTTCTATATTGAGTTTTATCACGTCTCTATACTAGCCAGGACACCTGGGGGCTTAGCGCTACTGTCTTGCTACTAAAGAGGTTTTGGTTTCGGCGGTCACACTCCTGCTGATCCATTTACCTCTTTGCAAGTTTGGCGATTTGAAGCATTTATTACAGCATATCTGCTTTTGTACCCTTACATTGTGGTGTTATCAAGGCTTATGTGACGCTTTTATATATTTTAAAATAAATTTGTATCCAAGTTTTGCCTAGTGTACTGTTTTCCCATCAGTATAAAGTGGGAGTGCGCATTTCCTTGAGCTTAGTGGAAAGCTCCAACAAATGTGAGTAGTCATTTGTTACAAAACAACTACTTCCTCAAAGTGCCATTACAGATTCACACTATGTTGCAATTTTCTGTTTCCTTTTTTATGGGATCTCACTGAGGAATGCTAACAAGCTGAAAAACTCATCCAGAGGACACAGACATATCCTTTATTCAGAACTTTATTTGGTTTTCCTTTTATGATTTTTGTTATCACATTTATTTCACTGTTACTAGAAAGATTTACCATAAGATATGGCATAAATATCTTTATTTGTATGAATCCAAGGGCTACTCTTGGAGTAGAATTAGAATTCCTAGAATTTTTCTTCAGGAAGGCCTGGAGAAAGGATTTTCAGTCAGTACCCTGAAGGGTCAGATTTCTGCTTTATCTGTTTTACTACATAAACGTTTGGCAGATGTGTCAGATGTGCATTCTTTTTGTCAGGCCTTGGTCAAAATCAGGCCTGTCTTTAAGTCTGTTGCTCTTCCTTGGAGCCTTAACCTTGTTCTTAAAGTTTTACAGCTGGCTTCGGTTGAGCCGTTGCATTCCATAGACATTAAGTTGTTATCTTGGAAGGTTTTGTTTCTTGTTGCTATCTGTTCTGCTTGAAGAGTCTTGGAATGCTCAGCTCTGCAGTGTGATTCCCCTTATCTTATTTTTCATGCCGCTAAGGCGGTTCTTTGTACTAAGTTAGGTTTGCTTCCTAAGGTTGTTTCTAATAGAAATATAATTAAGGAAATTGTTGTTCCCTCTCCTGTCCTAATACTTCTTCTTCCAAAGAATGTTTGTTACAGAATTTGGATGTTGTATGTGCTCTTAAATTCTACTTACAGGCAACTAAGGATTTTTCTCAGTTCTCTGCCCTCTTTGTCTTTTTTTCTGGGAAACGTAAAGGTCAGAAAGCTACTGCTACTACTCTTTCTTTTTGGTTACGAAGTATAATTTGTTTGGCTTATGAGACTGCTGGACAGTTTCCTCTTCTTGGGCTTTCAAAAATGAAGCTTCTGTGGAATAAATTTGCAAGGCTGCAATTTGGTCTTCTCTACATACTTTTTCCAAATTTTCCAAATTTGATACTTTTGCCTCGGCTGAGGCTTCTTTTGGTAAAAAGGTTCTTCAAGCGGTGGTGCCTTCTGTTTAGGACTGCCTGTCTTGTCCCTCCCTATTTATCCGTGCCCTCTAGCTTGGGTATTGGTTTCCAACAGTAATTACTCAATCCGTGGACTCACCATATCTTAGGAAAGAAAAACAAAATTTAAGCTTACCTGATAAATGTATTTATTTCCGGATACGGTGAGTCCACGGCCCCACCCTTTATTTTAAGACAGTTGTTCTTTTGACTATAACCTCAGGCACCTCTACACCTTGTATTACTCCTTTTTCTCCATTTCCCTTTGGTCAAATGACTGGGTGTTGTGGGTAAGGGAGTGATACTTAGCAGTTTAACTGTGGTGCTCTTTACCTCCTCCTGCTGGCCAGGAGAGATATTCTCAACAGTAATTTCTCAAGCCGTGGACTCACCATATCCGGAAAGAAATACATTTATCAGGTAAGCATAAATTTTGTTTTTTATTTATTGATAAACAAATATTTTGTAAAATATATATATCTATACATATATATATATATATATATATATATATATATATATTTATATTTATAATACAGATATATATATAAGAAGATACTAAGAACATATTACATACACACCTATATACACATATAAACATATAAATACATTTGTCTAAAGAAGAGAAAAAGTATATTACTTTCCAGCACTAATTCATAGATAAAAAGTTGCAAAACCAAACACAGACAGGTGTGTCATATATAAATGGCTTTTAATCTAGCATATTCATAAGAAATAACATCACAGAATAAATATATTTTAAACCTACCAAGCAATCCAAAATAAACCTAGAACACAACTGGAGCAAAACTAAACCACACAAAGACCAAGATTACAAGTTGTGCGGTATAGCCGTAGTGTACACACCACGCGAGATGGGGCTGTACCGCTATTACTATCTCGCTGACATTACAAGTCACCCTAAAACTTTCTTTTGTCGGGCAGTATGGTGCGGTAACCTGCATACTGCACACAAACCAAGTTCCGACTTGGCATTCTCGTTCATGTATTCACCCATAGAGATGAATGGAAAAAAAATTTGGAAAAAAACTAACACCTGCGATTGCAAAATGGCGATTACATTAACACATTCCCCAATGAAGTCAATGGAGAAAATAAAGTTTTGTAAAAACCTAACACCCTAACATAAGACTAAAGTCTAATAACCCTTTATACCCCGTCCCCCCACATCGCCAACACTAAAATAAATCTATTAACCTCTAAACCGCCATCCCCCCACATCGCCAGCACTAAATAAATCTATTAACCCCTAAACCGCCATCCCCCCACATTGACAACCCTACATAAATCTATTAACCCCTAAATCGACGTCCACTCCCGAACTTTAATTTAAAGTTACAATACAACTACCTTAAAATAAATAAAAACTTACCTGTGAAATAAAAAAACCTTAGCCTAAACTAGATGAAAACCTACCATTACTGTTTTAAAAAAATAAAAGATACCAAAAATAAAAGACCTAAATCACTAAATTTAAAAAATCGTTACATTACGGAAAAAACAACAACTTAAATAATAAAAAATCTACAAACAAACAAAAGCTAACATTGCAGAAAACAACAAACTTTAAAATGACACAAAATAACACAATTTAACATTACAGAAAATAACAAGCTAAATTATACAAAATAAATAAAGATATTCCTAATCTAATACCCCGTTTTAAATTTAAAAGCTGCCCAAAAATAGCAAAACCCCCTAATCTATAAATAAACTACCAATAGCTCTTAAAGGGGCCTTTTGTAGGGCATTGCCCTAAAGATACCAGCAAGTTTACCAAAAGAAAACAACAAAGTCCCACCAAACATTACAACCCACACCCCCAAAACAAAAAATCCTAACTAACAGAAAAATCTAATCTACCCATTGCCATGAAAATGGCATTTGTACGGGCATTGCACTTAAATGGACATTCAGCTCATTTATATCCCATTACAATAAAAAAACCTAATCTATAAAAAAAGCCACCCCAAAAATAAAAAAATACCTATTACTAACCCCAAAATCGGTACTCACCATTTCTGAAGAGTGGCGCTCCATCTTCATCCAGCACGAAACCATCTTCAATCGTCATCCTGTCAGAGCGGAGGCGGAGCGGTCATCCATCTGACACTGAGGTCCTGATTTGAACAGTCAACAGGATTTCAGTAGCTCTCATCCTATTGGCTGATTTGAATTTGAAGAATCAAATCAGCCAATAGGAATGCAAGGTACGTAGTTTTGAAATGGCTACCTTCCATTAAAGCTTCAGTGTACGGCGGCGACCGTATGAAGAGAACGCATCTCGCTGAATGTCTTCACCGCTCTTCGCCGCTTGGATGAGGATAGAAGACGCCCCCAAAAATGAATGATGATGTCGCCACCTGGATGAAGACTTCTTGCCGCCTGGATGTCCGGACTTCCGGAACCATGAGTAGATATTCTGGGGTTAGTGTTAGGTATTTTTTTATTTTTTGGGGTGTTTTTTTTTTCAGATTAAGGTTTGGACTTTGGAAAAAGAGCTTAATTCCCTTTTAAGGGCAATGAAAAAAAGCTGAATGCCCTTTTAAGGGCAATGAACATACAAATGCCCATTTAGGGGCAATGGGTAGCTTAGGTTTTTTTAGTGTTAGTTTTTTTATTTTGGGGGGTTGGTTGGGTGGTGGGTTTTACTGTTGGGGGTACTTTGTATTTTTTTACAGGTAAAAGAGCTGATTAACTTAGAGCAATGCCCTACAAAGGCCCTTTTAAGGGCTATTGGTAGTTTATTGTAGGCTAGGGGGCGTTTTTATTTTGTTTTTTATTTTTATAGGGCTATTAGATTAGATGTAATTGTTTTTATTTTTGATACTTTTGTTTATTATTTTTTGTAAGCTCAGTGTTTTTTATTTTTCGTAATTTAGTGTTTATTGTTTTTTGTAATTTTAGATTTTTTTATTTTTTTTCTTACTGTTAAATTTTTAAAATGTGTAATTTAGATATTTTAATTGGTAGTATTTTTTTTATTTTATTAGAATAGTAATGGTAGGTTAATTTATTTGGGCCGATTTATCAACCCTCTGTCCGACATGATCCGATCAACGGATCATGTCTGACAGACATCGCTGAATGCGGAGAGCAATACGCTCTCCGCATTCAGCATTGCACCAGCAGCTCTTGTGAACTGCTAGTGCAACGCCACCCCCTGCAGATACACGGCCAATCAGCCGCTAGCAAGGGGTGTCAATCAACCGTATTAGATCGGGTTGATTTCCTGCGATGTCTGTCCGCCACCCAGAGCAGGTCTTTAGACTGCTGTTTCATAACTGGTGTTTCTGGCGAAACGGAGCTTGATAAATAGGCCCCATAGTTTAATGTTAGGTTTATTTTTATTTCACAGGTAACTTTTTTAATTATTTAAATATAGTTATATTGTAATTTTAATTTAAAGTTAGGGGGTTGTTAGGTTTAGGAGTTAATAGTTTAGGGTTTACGATGTGGGGGCAGTGGTTTAGGGGTCAATAGGTTTATTTAGTGGGAGAGATGTGGGATGCGGGAGGTTTAGGGGTTAATAGGTTTATTTAGTGGTGGAGATGTGGGAGGCCTGATGTTTAGGGGTTAATAAATGTATATAGTGGCGGTGAAGTGGGAGGCTGGAGGTTTAGGGGTTAATAGGTTTATTTAGTTGTGGAGATGTGGGAGGCCAGAGGTTTAGGGGTTAATAGCTTTATTATAGTGGAAGTGATGTCGGGGAGCGGTGGAATAGGGTTTAATCATTTTTATTAGTGGCGGCGATGTCGGGAGCGGCAGATTAGGGGTTAATATATGTATTTAATTGTCGCAATGTGGGTGGGCGGCAGATTAGGGGTTAATACATTTTAAATAGTGTTTTTGATGCGGGAGGGCGTTGGTTTAGGGGTTAATAGGTAGTTTATGGGTGTTAATGTACTTTGTCACAGTTTAGTTATGAGTTTTGTGAAACATTTTTGTTACACAAAATCCATAACTACTGCTCTCAGATGGCGGTATGGATCGTGTCGGTATAGGCTGTAACGCAAGCATTTGAGCCAGACAGCACAACCTGTAATACCGGTGCTATGAAAATCCCACACAAAAACATCATTTTTTTGAGTGCGGGATTGACGTTGCGTTACAGGCTAAAAGGCTTGTGGTATAGCTATACTGATATGACTCATAATAGCTACGTTACTACCATTACGCTGAAATTGCATTTTTTTTAGCATATAAAAGCCGTAACGCAAAACTCGTAATCTAGGTGATAAAAAATACATTACATGATATAGTTAAACTCATAATAACCATAATAAAAATTATTCAAAAAAATTATTACACACAAAAGTTATAAAAGCAAAAAGATATGAGAACTCGTTATAAAAAAGGCAGTTAAAGGGCTTTAACATAGAGATGCACACATATACCTATTTAAAAATTTATATATATGTATTAGATATATGTAGAAATATGTGTTTATGAATAAACAGAACATATTCTGCTATGTGCAGAACATTGGAATGTGACATATTCATATTTTTACGTCAGGGTTAGCGCACATGAGTATATGCAAAATAAGAAAAATAGAGCACACAAGAACGATTCAAGTGTAAGTTAATATAAAAAATATCACAAACATAAAATGCAAGATGCAGATGCAGATGACTTTGTCTTTCCCACGGCTGCTGGCTTCTCAGTGTTTCCGGAAACCCCAGAGGCAGCGATCACTTTATTTGTCTGGTACAACGCACAGTTTGGATCAGATAATGAATACACAATGACCTCTACGCGTTTCTCCCGTTCTACGGCAGGGCATTATAAAGAGTACAAGAATGGATATGCATAAGCAACTCCTTTCTTCCTTATAAAGACCTTCCCAGAACACACCTCTCACTGGGGGAGTGTGTGTGTGAACATCCTATTTCATTGGGTCTTTGTAGTGAATAAATTATTACTTCCAAGGGGTGTGTGAACGCCATTCACTCTGATTGTATATCGTTACAGAGTATGGGGAATGGCCCTAGATGTAGCAAAGTATGTAGTACCTTTACCGGATAAGATAGACTGTTCAATCTTGTTAGTAAAAAATAATAATACAATGATATGCAAATTGCCTACCACTCGGGACCTTAATCATAAAGAATGTCACTAATAAGAAACCATACTATGGCAATATATCTCAGGATACCTATATCCGTAATATCACCCCCCCCCCCCCATTCTATATAACTCATTCCGCTGCATTATCTTATTTATAACTTAAAAGTATTATCCTGAGACATATATCCTACAATGCAATTCAATCATCAAGATCCTAAAAAATCATAAAAATTCATAAAAACATTCATCTAAGATACATGCAAAGAAATTCATAAAACTATTCATAAAAAAAAACAAATAAAAATCACTTCTAAGAGACACTCCAATCACATATGTGCTGCAGTGTCAATATCGATATTCAATTTCCTGATGTACTTATGGACATCTACAAACATTTCAAACATTTTCAAACAGGTGTACAGAACATTTATATTTGACAATCAAGGCAAACATTAGAATGGTGAAGCTTCGTTCATTTGCATATCAACATTACATGTTATGCATCAAATCGTCTCAGTTACATATGCAATAAGTAGAGAGGAGGCATTGCTAAGTTCCATTTGTCTAAGTTTACAGTTCATCATTGTTCATTGTTCCCATATATATAATACATCAGCAATAAATTCTTGCTTACCAATAAAAGCGTACTGTATTTTTTCTAGAGCTAAGACGTGATCCACCTCTTTCAACCACATAGAGAGGGTTGGAATCAGGCTTTTTTTCCACAGTCTGGGTATTAAGCGCTTCGCACAACTAAGCATACATTGGAATAATCTTTTCCGATATATACAGGGGATGTGAGGGGTATTGTTTAGTAGGATTATGGTGGTGAGAGTATTATCGAAGTCCCCATTACAGTGTTAATGCATTTAGAAATGTCTGTCCAAAAGGTTTGTATAAGAGGACAGGACCACCAAATATGTGATAGAGTACCTGTGCTGCCACAGTGTCTCCAACATAGGGAGGAGGAGTTTGGAAAGATACTATGAAGATGGTGTGGTGTAAGGTACCACCTGGAAAGCAGCTTATAGTTCATTTCAGCTATAGTCAATGAAATGGATGATTTTTTTGTCTCACTGAATATATGGCTCCATTGAGATTCTGTCAGGTTGGTCTTCAGCTCTGTTTCCCATTTCAGTATATAGGAAGGTTTCTTGGTGGGGAAGGAACCTCTAAGTATTTTATAAATTATGGAGATATGAGATCTAGATATTGAGGGAGTATTACATAAGGTTTCCAGGGGGGTAAGTGGCCTGGTAAGATCTTGCTTATAGGGGTTAGTAAGTATAGCATGTCTCATT
The DNA here is from genome assembly GCF_027579735.1 of Bombina bombina. Taxonomy (NCBI): domain Eukaryota; kingdom Metazoa; phylum Chordata; class Amphibia; order Anura; family Bombinatoridae; genus Bombina; species Bombina bombina. Next base: position 443,974,962 of record NC_069501.1, on the reverse strand, counting down.
TGTAGATACGGGAACCAGAGATGGAATGGGGTCCCAGTAACTGGGAAAGCTCTATTTGGGGGTGCATTATGCCCTTGTCCAGCACCATGTGGACTGGGATATTTGTGGGTATGCCTGCGATAAATGGTGTCTGCATAAAGTGCGATTCTAATAAACTCAGATTATTGAGGAGAGGTGTAAGGGGAGATGGCAGGCTAGAGATCGTTTTATCTTGGGCGAAGATCCCATCCCAGACTCTTAATGTAGCTGCAACAAAGTAATTTGTGCTAACTCCTGATGGTCTAGCTCTAGAAGGGATCTAACTTATGTCTCCTAAATTATGTCCTCCTACCAGGAAGGATTCCAGCTGAACCCTGGGTTTGCTTGGTTGGGAGTGTTTGCATGCAGTGATATGTGCTATGTGAGCTGATTTGTAATAATCTATAAGGTTTGGGACTCCCAGACCTCCATGTTCTCTACTAAGATATAATGTATTCCTGGCAACTCTGGGTCTCTTTTGTGCCCAAATAAATAGTTTGAATTGTTTTTGTTGCTGTGTTAAATATTGAAGGGGTAGGTCTAGAGGGAGAACCTGAAACAGGTACAGGAATTTAGGGATTAGTTTCACTTTTATGGCGTTAACACGCCCTATCCAAGAGAGATGGCCTTGCTTGTGCCAAGTCTCAAGGGAAGATTGAGACTCCCTCTGTAAAAGGGTATAATTGAGATCAAAGAGGTCTGAATGACTAGTGGACACAACGATTCCCAAATAGCGTATTTTGTTTGTGATCTGGAAACTGGTATGACTTGAAAGGAATCGGGATTCTTCCTCTGAGGTATATAGGGGCATCAACATTGATTTCTCCATATTAATAGAAAAATTTGAGACCTTTTTGTTTTCATCTAGCTCTGTGAGAATGGAAGGTAATGAGGAGGTCAGGGAGCAAAGTGTAAATATAATGTTGTCTGCATAAAGAAGACATTTTTGTTGCGTCTCTCCAAAGGAGATACCTTGTATTTAATATTATTTCTAATTTTAGACGCCAATGTTTCTACCACAAGGGCAAACAACAGAGGAGAAAGGGGGCATCCCTGATGAGTGCCATTATTAATGAGAATCCGGAGCGATAGTGTATTGTTAGCGGTGATTTTGGCAGTGGGGTTATTGCATAGTGCTTTTTCTCGAGTAACCAGTGCATCCGAGAATCCAAACTTTGACAGTGTGGCCCAGAGAAAATCCCAGTTCACCCTGTCAAAGGCCTTTTCAGCGTCAGTAGACAATAAGAACAGGGGGGCTTTAGAGGAGTTAGCAGAGAACAGGGTTTGTAGTACATGTACAGAGTTTTCTTTGGCTTCCCTACCTGGGATGAAACCAACTTGATCAGTATGAATAAGAGAGGGGAGTATTTGATTTATTCTTGACGCTAATAACTTTAAATATAGCTTTATGTCAATGTTTATTAAAGATATGGGGCAGTAATTGTTAACCTGTTCTGCCGATTTCCCTGGTTTTGGTATGACAGAGATAGTAGCCTCTAACAGAGACTGCGGTAGCTGACATGTAATGTCAATGGAATTATACATTTTAAGGAGCTGAGGGCTCAACTGGGATTTGAACAAATTATAGAATTTGGGTGTGAATCCATCCGGGCCTGGGGCTTTTCAATGGAATTATACATTTTAAGGAGCTGAGGGCTCAACTGGGATTTGAACAAATGATAGAATTTGGGTGTGAATCCATCTGGGCCTGGGGCTTTTCCCTGGGGGAGATCCTTAATAACCATAAGGAGTTCCTGCAGTGTAAACTGTGAGTCCAAGGACTCACAGTTTTCTGTAGATAAAGAGGGGAGTTGGGTCTGCGAAAGGTAGGTAATCAAAGTTTATGGTTTGGATTTAAAGATGGGAAATTATAGAGGGAAGAGTAATACGTCGCAAATTGGTTGACTATGTCCGTATTGGAAGTATGCGAGGATCCAGAGGAATCCACTAATTCAGTAATAAAGGACTTGTATCTTTTCTTTTTAAGGGATCTGGCCAAAAGACGTCCTGCTTTATTGATTTTAATGAAAAACTTAGATTTTGTTGTGAGTGCGCGGAGGTGAGCATTTTTAATTAAATAGTGATTAAGGGCATCTCTAGCTTGCTGCGACTTTAGCAGGAGTTGTGGGGATTGGGGATTTTTTTTAACTCACTTTCTCTATCCTGAAAATCTGATATCAGCGTTTTGAAGAGTGTTGCTCTTTGTTTGCGTTGTTTATGTGTGTGGCTCATTATCACGCCTCTGATATAGCATTTGTATTAGTTGCTGAAGTCTCAGCAGGGTCATTGAAATTAAAAAACTCTGATGTTTTTTCTATGATATCAGTGGTTATTAAGGGGTCTGAAAAGATCTGGTCATTAAGTTTCCAGAGCTGCTGGTGCTGAGGTTTTGAGGACCATTTAAATGTGGAGCTAACCATGCTATGATCTGACCATGGAGTGTGGTGCAGTCTGGAATCTAACAGTGTGGGCAGTATGTCTTGGACACAAAAAATATAATCCAAATGAGTGTAGGAGCGCTGCGGGTTGGAGAAAAAAGTAAAATCTCTGGTAGTGGGGTGCATTATTCTCCAGGTGTCAAAGAAAGGAATAGACCAAAGCGCCTGCCAGTTGGCTTTTATTTGGCTGTTCCGGATATAGGATTTGCCCGTGGACGTGTCTAGAGTTGGATTGGTAAGAAAGTTAAAGTCTCCTCCTAGTAATATGGAGCCTTTGGAAATATCTACTAAATGGTTGGTGACTTTACGAAAGAAGGAAGATGTAGGGCAAATGGGAGCATATATATTGGCTAGAGTAATTGGCCTGTTGTAATAAAGCCCTACCAGGATCAGTATTCTGCCCTCTTGGTCTTGATATTTATCTAGGAGTTGGAAGTATGTTCCTTTTCTAAATGAGATGCTAACCCCATTATGTTTCGTCGGGCCAGAGCTAAGATAGTGTTGATCGTAATAGAGGTGTGATAGAGAGGGTTCATTAGTTTTTCTGAAATGTGTTTCTTGGATCATAATAATGTCTATATATTTTTCGTAAAAGTCATGAAAAGCTATTGAGGGCTTTTGCGAAGACAAAAAGCACTTTACATTGTGCGTATAAATTTTAAAATAGCTCATTTGGGGATGCGGAACCATAGATGACTGAATAAGGTTCTGTACACTAGATATTTTCGGGTAAACTAAGATAACTCGCTATTGCTGTAACTGGACTATGTTCTGCACTTAAAATAGCTGCCTTTAGATATTTAGTAAATCAGCAAAGGGTAGAATTGGGGGAGAGGAAGATTTAGGGGAAGGAGTGTCTAGGGAAAGGAAGGAGATAAGGGATAGGAAACAAAGGAGGGATACACTTGTTGGACTTAAGCCCAACCAGTAAACGCTAAGGGAAAAGAAAGAAGTTGTAACAGCAAGGGGAATTACGGCCCAACGGAGCCCACCCCAACAGGAAAATGAACAATGAATGACGCATAATGATGCAAGCCCTCAATAATGATACAACATAATGTGACCTGTTACATAACATACCAACATGAAAGTGTTTAAACATATATAAACTAAAACAGGTAGATGGACTAACATGGAAATCCAAATACGGACTCAGAGTATGGTCCAGGGGTACTGAGGTCAATATTTAAGCTACACAGATATATCTAGGTATGCAACATTTTTCACGTCAGTTGACAAGTTAAATCTGAGTTTGTGTAAGGCAATAGTAAACAGTGGAAAGCCTGTAACATTAAGTATGGGGCTGCAAGTGGCTTGCAAGTCTCGAACGCCCCTAGTTTAGAACTGAAAGTGACAGTGAGTGAAGCATAAAGGTTCAAGCCCTCCATAATAATACAACGTAGTGTGACATGTTTCCCAATGTACTAACATAACAGTTTTTTAAACAGACATAAACTGAAACAGGTGGGTGGAATAACATATACATCCAAATAAGGGCTCCGAGTATGGCTCATGGGTAGTGAGGTCAATATTTAAACTAAACATGTATATCTAGGTATGCAACACTTTTCCTTTTAATTAACAGGTTAAATCTGAGTTTATGTAAGGTAATAGCAAACAGTGGTAAGTCTGTAGCACTAGGTTCTGCAAGTGGCCTGCAAGTCTCTAATGCCCATAACGTAGACTACATATTTAAATGTCTATGTGAGTGGTTGTGACGCCAATTCTAAGTATGAATAACCAAAGTTCCATATATAATTCTGGTGGGCATATTTAGTATGGCTCTGGGTCAGGTAACTTACAGAGAGTTAGGTGAGTCAAAGCATGGTTTCTTCTTGTTTCTTTTGCTTGCAACTTCGGACCATAGTCTTCTCTGAGGTCTAGGTGGCAAGGGAGGTGTCTTTGATCGCGGAGGAGTTCTGTATTTCTGGGAGAGGGAGACCTAGTTGCTTGCAAAATTCTGCCGCTTGCGTTGGGTTAGAGCATTCATGACGTTTCCCATTTTTGATGACTAGTAGGGAGACTGGGAAGCCCCATCAATAGGGGATTTTTAGGGATCGCAGGTGTGTCATAAGGAAAGCATATTTCTCTTCTTACTTGAAGTGTTCTTGTGGAGAGATCTTGGAAGATCTGTATTCTAGCCCCCATGTAGGAGAAATTAGGTTGCAACCTTGCTAGCTGATATACTTTCTCCCTATCTCTGTAGCTTTGAAAGCAGATTACTATGTCCCTGGGGGTTTGGTTGTCACTTGGCTTAGGACGTAAAGAGTGATGGGCTCTCTCCAGGGGCATTGTGTCAATCACGCATTGGCTAGCAATGGCTAGGGATTGGAACATATTTTGGGGATGCCCCTGAATGTCTTCGCCTCTAACTGTCTCAGGCACTCCTCGAATACGGAGGTTATTCCTCCTCACCCTGTTTTCTATGTCATCATCTTTATCTTCTAAGTCCTTGATCTGAGTCTGTTAAGCTTCTATGGAGTGAGACATGTTGGATATTTCTTTAGCCTATTCCTCTCTATCATCTTCCAGAGCTTCAACATGGAAACCCAGTTCATTAATATCTCTTTTTAGATCTGTACACTCACTCTTGATACAGGACTTAACTTGGTTTATGAGTTCTTCCATGGCTTTCATGGTCACAGGGGCATCGTCATTTTGTGTTAAATTGGTCGGAGAGGGTGCCGGCACTTGAGGATCATCTGGGTTGTCTGACAGATATTCTTCCTCACTATGCGCTTGGGGGGTATCTGTCTTTTTCTTCCTGTCAGTACTCTTAAAGAAGGTTTTCATTGTACTAGGGGTAGTACTGGGCTTCAGATTTTTGTCTGCTTTGGAATTTCTGCGAAGCGCCATCTTGTAGTAATCTCACCCACGTGTGGCTAAAGCCTAGCTTCTACTCAGGAGTTTCAAGCACTTTAGATTAAAGCCTGCTATTTATATCAGTGACTTTTATTAAGGTGCTTGTGCAATCCAATAAGATGAGTATTGCCAAATGAAATATAGGTTCTTAGCCTTGCAGTGGGCTAGATAAGTTTAATATTGTCCCCTGTGCAGGCTGCTGCCTAGAAATAAACAGGTAGTAGCGATTTTGGTGCTAAAAGAATGCAGCAGTTATATGTATATTTAGTTACAGGCTGCTGTATTATATAGCTATCACATCATGGGGCTTAATTGTGTTGTTCTTATTGCCCTTTATAAACTAGCAGCCTACTTGCTATTATAGGCTTGAGGCTATATTAACTCATAATGTTGCCTGAAATAATTATGTAGGTTAGAGTTCCATGTTTTCTTACCCTATGTGCGTCAGGCTAGAGAAGAAAAGGAAAAAGCTGCATCAGGCAGTCACGGTCTCGGTTGGAGCTGAAAGCCTTCTTGCAGCAGTACTTCTGATGATTCTGGAGGCAGATGGAGGAGTACTCGCTCACACTGTCTGTTTGCTGCCTATTCCGGGTGTGGACAATAATGGCTCTGGACCGCACGGAGGTGCTCCGTTACTAGAGGCAGGCTTCAGTTGCGGCCTACACCGCTACTCAGTTGTAGGTCACTTTTCAGGGGTTACTGCCTGTAGATTGAATCCTAAGGGACATCGATCATCACCCACAATACTGCCAATAATTTTGGGGCATACAACCAAGGTCTAGCGTTCCTGGGAGTAAGGGTCCATTGCTATCGTCTCTAGTGCTCTAGTGTGGTGCGGCCATCCTGGACCCTCAAATTTGAGACTCTCATTGGAATCTAGTACGTCAGAAAATTGACCCTAAAATTTTATTTTTTAAAGAATACTGAGAATAGAGTAATGTTTAATCCAAACTGTATAGAAAATAAATTTCTATTGAATTTTTTTATTTGAATCTTTTTATACATTGAAGGGTTGAATATTGCCTATTAAGGGTTAAGGTACTGTCCTCAGTTTATCTATATATCTTTTGGATACTAATCAGGAATTTCTACACCTTTAACAATCTTGAACGCAACTAGCATTGTATCCACTTCAATTACTGATATTTTGTATTCAAAGTTTTGCATTGTGTTGATAAACAGATATGTGTTGAATTTTATATACACAGATCAGTCAGGGGTCTATGTTTATATTTATGTTTTAACAGACACAACACAAAACTGTGTTTGTTTGTGTGTGTTGCTTTTAGCACACATGAGAATGAGTGATCAGAGTTTTACGAGAGTGGGGTGTTTTTTTACTACTTTTGTTCTTCCTTTGACTTCTATGGGGGAATACGTGAACGCACAAGCGATATTCTAACTTCGGCTTTGCGCTCATTGGGTTAGCACTCGAACGAAAACAGTTTACTTTCAACTTGAAATACGAGTGCAACCTGAAGAGCACAAAAAGCTTACTTCTAGTGCAATAAAAGGCCTTTTGCGGGGCATTGCCCCAAAGAAATCAGCTCTTTTTCCCTGTAAAAAATCTACAAACAACCCCCCAACAGTAAAACCCACTACCCACACAAACAACCCCCCAAATAAAACCCTAACTAAAAAAACCTAAGCTCCCCATTGCCCTGAAAAGGGCATTTGGATGGGCATTGCCTTTAAAAGGGCATTTAGCTCTATTGCTGCCCAAACCCTAACCTAAATATAAAAACTACTCAATAAACCCTTAAAAAAACCTAAAACTAACCCCTGAAGATCCACTTACAGTTTTGAAGAGCCATCCTCAACGAAGCAGGGAGAAGTCCTCAACGAAGCAGCAAGAAGTCCTCAACGAAGCCAGGAGAAGTCTTCATTCAAGCCGGGAGAAGTGGTCCTCCAGACGGGCAGAAGTCTTCATCAAGATGGCACCTTCTATCTTCATCCATCCGGCGCGGAGCGGGTCCATCTTCAAGACATTCAGCGCGGAGCATCCTCTTCTTCCGACGACTACCCGACGAATGAAGGTTCCTTTAAGTGATGTCATCCAAGATGGCATCCCTTAAATTCCAATTGGCTGATATAATTCTATCAGCCAATCGGAATTAAGGTTGAAAAAATCCTGTTGGCTGATGCAATCAGCCAATAGGATTGAACTTAAATCCTATTGGCTGATCCAATCGGCCAAAAGGATTGAGCTCGCATTCTATTGGCTTTTCTCCCAGCTTCGTTGAGGATGGATGTTGGCTCTTCAATACTCTAAGTGGATCTTCAGGGGGGCTTATTTTGATAGGGCTATTAGATTAGGTGTAATTAGATTAAATATCTTGTAATTTGTTTTTTATTTTCTGTAATTTAGTGTTTGTTTGTTTTTTGTAATTTAGGTATTTGTATTTAATATTGTTAATTGTATTTAATTTAGGTAATTTATTTAATTGTACTGTAAGGTTAGGTGTTAGTGTAACTAAGGTTAGGTTTTAATTTACAGGTAAATTTGTATTTATTTTAGCTAGGTAGTTAGTAAATAGTTAATAACTATTTAGAAACTATTCTACCTAGTTAAAATAAATACAAACTTGCCTGTAAAATAATAATAAACCCTAAGATAGCTACACTGTAACTATTAGGGTTAGACTTAGGTTTAGGGGTTAATAAATTGAATATAGTGGTGGCGACTTTGGGGCGGCAGATTAGGGGTTAATAAATGTAGTTAGGTGGTGGCGATGTTAGGGGTGGCAGATTAGGGGTTAATAATATTTAAATAGTGTTTGGGAGGCGGGAGTGCGGCGGTTTAGGAGTTAATATGTTTATTATAGTGGCGGCGACGTTGGGGGCAGCAGATTAGGGGTTAATAAGTGTAGGTAGGTTGCGGTGACATTGGGGGCGGGAGATTAGGGGTTAATAAATATAATGTAGGTGTCGGCGATGTTGGGGGCAGAAAATTAGGGGTTAATAAGTATAATGTAGGTGTCGGCGATGTCGGGGGCGGCAGATTAGGGATTAATAAGTATAATGTAGGTGTTGGGGTGGCAGATTAGGGGTTAATAAGTGTAAAATTAGGGGTGTTTAGACTCAGGGTTCATGTTAGGTTGTTAGGTGTAAACATAAATTTAGTTTCCCCATAGGAATCAATGGGGCTGCGTTACGAAGCTTTACGCTGCTTTATTGCAGGTTTTATGCTTTTTTTCAGCCGGCTCTCCCCATTGATGTCTATGGGGAAATCGTGCACGAGCACATACAACCAGCTCACCGCTGACTTAAGCAGCGCTGGTATTGGAGTGCGGTATGGAGCACAATTTAGCTCTATACTCACTTCTTGTCTTTTAACGCCGGGTTTATGAAAACCTGTAATACCAGCGCTGTAGGTAAGTGAGCGATGACAATAACGTGCAAGTTAGCGCCGCACCCCTCTTACCGCAAAACTCATAATCTAGCCGTTTGTTAGCATGGTAACAAACCAAAAGTGGATGTGGATATATTTTTCATTTGTTACACATACTTCAATCAAAATTATTTATATATACACCATATCCAGTAAGTTTATATTGGAATTATACTTCAAACCATGGTTATGCTAGCTATAAAGAGTAAATATATATATCATGTTTTATTCTCTTTCCCCTAGATGGATTTTGAGACATTTAAGTTATTCAAAAAACATATATATATATACAGTGGGGAAAAAAAGTATTTAGTCAGCCACCAATTGTGCAAGTTCTCCCACTTAAGAAGATGAGAGAGGCATGTAATTTTCATCATAGGTATACCTCAACTATGAGAGACAAAATGTGGAAACAAATCCAGACAATCACATTGTCTGATTTGGAAAGAATTTATTTGCAAATTATGGTGGAAAATAAGTATTTGGTCACCTACAAACAAGCAAGATTTCTGGCTCTCACATACCTGTATCTTCTTCTTTAAGAGGCTCCTCTGTCCTCCACTCATTACCTGTATTAATGGCACCTGTTTGAACTTGTTATCAGTATAAAAGACACCTGTCCACAATCTCAAACAGTCATACTTCCACTATGGTGAAGATCAAAGAGCTGTCAAAGGACACCAGAAACAAAATTGTGGACCTGCACCAGGCTGGGAAGACTGAATCTGCAATAGGCAAGCGGCTTGGTGTGAAGAAATCAACTGTGGGAGCAATAATTAGAAAATTGAAGACATACAAGACCACTGATAATCTCCCTCGATCTGGGGCTCCACACAAGATCTCACCCTGTGGGGTCAAAATGATCACAAGAACGGTGAGCAAACATCCCAGAACCACACGGGGGGACCTAGTGAATGACCTGCAGAGAGCTGGACCAACGTAACAAAGGCTACCATCAGTAACACACTACGCTGCCATAGACTCAGATCCTGCAGTGCCAGACGTGTCCCCCTGCTTAAGCCACTACATGTCCGGGCCTGTCTGAAGTATGATAGAGAGCATTTGGATGATCCATAAGCAGATTGGGAGAATGTAATATGGTCAGAAGAAACCAAAGTAGAACTGTTTGGTAGAAACACAACTTGTCGTGTTTGGAGGAGAGAGAACACCATACCTAATGTGAAGCATGGGGGTGGCAACATCATGCTTTGGGGCTGTTTCTCTGCAAAGGGAACAGGACTACTGATCCATGTACATGAAAGAATGAATGGGGCCATGTATTGTGAGATTTTGAGTGCAAACCTCCTTCCATCAGCAAGGGCATTGAAGATGAAATGTGGCTGGGTCTTTCAGCATGACAATGATTCCAAACACACCGCCCGGGCAACGAAGGAGTGGCTTCGTAAGAAGCATTTCAAGGTCCTGGAGTGGCCTAGCCATTCTCCAGATCTCAACCCCATAGAAAACCTTTAGAGGGAGTTGAAAGTCCGTGTTGCCCAGCGACAGCCCCAAAACATCACTGCTCTAGAGGAGATCTGCATGCAGGAATGTGCCAACATACCAGCAACAGTGTGTGGCAACCTTGTGAAGACTTACATAAAACGTTTGACCTCTGTCATTGCCAACAAAGGATATATAACAAAGTATTGAGATGAACTTTTGATATTGACCAAATACTTATTTTCCACCATAATTTGCAAATAAATTATTTGCAAATCAGACAATGTGATTGTCTGGATTTGTTTCCACATTTTGTCTCTCATAGTTGAGGTATACCTATGATGAAAATTACAGGCCTCTCTCATCTTCTTAAGTGGGAGAACTTGCACAATTTGTGACTGACTAAATACTTTTTTTCCCCACTGTATACTATATATATATATATATATATATATATATATATATATATATATATATATATATATATATATATATATATATATATATACAGGGAGTGCAGAATTATTAGGCAAATGAGTATTTTGACCACATCATCCTCTGTATGCATGTTGTCTTACTCCAAGCTGTATAGGCTTGAAAGCCTTCTACCAATTAAGCATATTAGGTGATGTGCATCTCTGTAATGAGAAGGGGTGTGGTCTAATGACATCAACACCCTATATCAGGTGTGCATAATTATTAGGCAACTTCCTTTCCTTTGGCAAAATGGGTCAAAAGAAGGACTTGACAGGCTCAGAAAAGTCAAAAATAGTGAGATATCTTGCAGAGGGATGCAGCACTCTTAAAATTGCAAAGCTTCTGAAGCGTGATCATCGAACAATCAAGCATTTCATTCAAAATAGTCAACAGGGTCGCAAGAAGCGTGTGGAAAAACCAAGGCGCAAAATAACTGCCCATGAACTGAGAAAAGTCAAGCGTGCAGCTGCCAAGATGCCACTTGCCACCAGTTTGGCCATATTTCAGAGCTGCAACATCACTGGAGTGCCCAAAAGCACAAGGTGTGCAATACTCAGAGACATGGCCAAGGTAAGAAAGGCTGAAAGACGACCACCACTGAACAAGACACACAAGCTGAAACGTCAAGACTGGGCCAAGAAATATCTCAAGACTGATTTTTCGAAGGTTTTATGGACTGATGAAATGAGAGTGAGTCTTGATGGGCCAGATGGATGGGCCCGTGGCTGGATTGGTAAAGGGCAGAGAGCTCCAGTCCGACTCAGACGCCAGCAAGGTGGTGTTGGAGTACTGGTTTGGGCTGGTATCATCAAAGATGAGCTTGTGGGGCCTTTTCGGGTTGAGGATGGAGTCAAGCTCAACTCCCAGTCCTACTGCCAGTTTCTGGAAGACACCTTCTTCAAGCAGTGGTACAGGAAGAAGTCTGCATCCTTCAAGAAAAACATGATTTTCATGCAGGACAATGCTCCATCACACGCGTCCAAGTACTCCACAGCGTGGCTGGCAAGAAAGGGTATAAAAGAAGAAAATCTAATGACATGGCCTCCTTGTTCACCTGATCTGAACCCCATTGAGAACCTGTGGTCCATCATCAAATGTGAGATTTACAAGGAGGGAAAACAGTACACCTCTCTGAACAGTGTCTGGGAGGCTGTGGTTGCTGCTGCTGCACGCAATGTTGATGGTGAACAGATCAAAACACTGACAGAATCCATGGATGGCAGGCTTTTGAGTGTCCTTGCAAAGAAAGGTGGCTATATTGGTCACTGATTTGTTTTTGTTTTGTTTTTGAATGTCAGAAATGTATATTTGTGAATGTTGAGATGTTATATTGGTTTCACTGGTAAAAATAAATAATTGAAATGGGTATATATTTGTTTTTTGTTAAGTTGCCTAATAATTATGCACAGTAATAGTCACCTGCACACACAGATATCCCCCTAAAATAGCTATAACTAAAAACAAACTAAAAACTACTCCCAAAACTATTCAGCTTTGATATTAATTAGTTTTTTGGGTTCATTGAGAACATGGTTGTTGTTCAATAATAAAATTAATCCTCAAAAATACAACTTGCCTAATAATTCTGCACTCCCTGTATATATATATATATATATATATATATATATATATATATATATATATATATATATATATATCCCTTCATCTATAATAATGCCCAAACTAATATTTTAGGCATATCATATATGCATCCATTTTATTTACAATTAATGTAATCATTATTACGGTTATTCCCAGTAGTTAATCACATCAAATTGCGAATTAAACCCTCCTGGAACCAAGGTCCTTAGTTTGTGAATCCAATAAATTTCCTGTCTTTGCAGAATTTTTTGTTTGCTACCTCCCCTCCTTGGTATATGTCCTACCTCAATGGTGTTCAATTTAAATGTATCCACTTGTTTGTTATGTACCTGGATGAATTGTCTAGATAAAGCTGTATATCATTAGAGATGTAACCTAGATGTTCTTTAAGCCTGGTATGAATGTCCCTGGTGGTTAAGCTGACATACTGTTTCTTGTATTTAGAACACTCAACTAAATAAATTACATATGCTAAAGAACATTTGACACAACCTTGTGTGGAAAAAGTTTCATCAGTTACATAAGATTTGAATTTCTCTCCTTGTTTAAGATAAATACATGACTTGCAACAGGGTTTCCCACACTTATAGGTACCCACAACTTCCAACCATGAACTGCGCACACCCAAATCAGGTAGCATTCTTGGTGAGCATATAATCCTTTAGTTAAATTCCTGGATAATACAAAATCTCAGCCCCGTTTGAAGACGTGCTTTAAGGTGTCATCTCCATATAGGATTGGCATATATTTCTTGATGATGTTGCACATTATATATATATATATATATATATATATATACTGTATATATATATGTGTGTGTGTGAACATATACACACACAGCTTTGAGCCCTTCCCATGTGAACATACTTACACACATACATACATATGGATACATACCTACAGTATCCCAGAAAAGTGAGTACACCCCTCACATTTTTGTCAATATTTTATTATATCTTTTCATATGACAACACTGAAGAAATGACACTTTGCTACAATGTAATGTAGTGAGTGTACAGCCTGTATAACAGTGTAAATTCGCTGTCCCCTCAAAATAACTCACACAGCCATTAATGTCTAAACCGTTGTCAACAAAAATGAGTACACCCCTAAGTGGAAATGTCCCAATTGGGCCCAAAGTGTCAATATTTTGTGTGGCGACCATTATTTTCCAGCACTGCCTTAACCCTCTTGGGAATGGAGTTCACCAGAGCTTCACAGGTTGCCACTGGAGTCCTCTTCCACTCCTCCATGATGACATCAAGGACCTTGCGCTCCCCCACCTTCCATTTGAGGATGTCCCACAGATTTAGGTCTGGAGACATGCTTGGCCAGTCCATCACCTTTACCCTCAGCTTCTTTAGCAAGGCATTGGTCATCTTGGAGGTGTGTTTGGGGTTGTTATCATGTTGGAATACTGCCCTGCAGCCCAGTCTCCGAAGGGAGGGGATCATGCTCTGCTTCGGTATGTCACAGTACATTTTGGCATTCATGGTTCTCTTAATGAACTGTAGCTCCCCAGTGCCGGCAGCACTCATGCAGGCCCAGACCATGACACTCCCACCACCATGCTTGAAGGTAGGCAAGACACACTTGTCTTTGTACTCCTAACCTGGTTGCCACCACACATGCTTGACACCATCTGAACCAAATAAGTTTATCTTGGTCTCATCGGAACACAGGACATGGTTCCAGTAATCCATGTCCTTAGTCTGCTTGTCTTCAGCAAACTGTTTGCAGGCTTTCTTGTGCATTATCTTTAGAAGAGGCTTTCTTCTGGGATGACAGCCATGCAGACCAATTTGATGCAGTGTGCGGTGTATAGTCTGAACACTGACAGGCTGACCCCCCCCACTCCTTCAACTTCTGCAGCAATGCTGGGAACACTCATACATCTATTTCCCAAAGACAACCTCTGTATATGACGCTGAGCATGCACACTCAACTGCTTTGGTCGACCATGACGCAGCCTGTTTTGAGTGGAACCTGTCCTGTAAAACCACTGTATGGTCTTGCCCACCGTGCAGCTCAGTTTCAGGGTCTTGGCAATCTTCTTATAGCCTAGCCCATCTTTATGTACAGCAACAATTATTTTTTTCAGCTGCTCAGAGAGTTCTTTGCAATGAGGTGCCATGTTGAACTTCCAGTGACCAGTTTGAGAGACTGTGAGAGCGATTACACCTAATTTAACACACCTGTTCCCCGTTCACACCTGATACCTTGTAACATTAACGCGTCACATGACACTGGGGAGGGAAAATGGCTAATTGGGCCTAATTTGGACATTTCCACTTAGGGGTGTACTCACTTTTGTTGCCAACGGTTTAGACATTAATGGCTGTGTGTTGAGTTATTTTGAGGGGACAGCACATTTACACTGTAATACAGGGTATACACTCACTACTTTACATTGTAGCAAAGTGTCATTTCTTCAGTGTTGTCACATGAAAAGATATAATAAAATGTTTACAAAAATGTGAGGGGTGTACTCACTTTTGTGGGATACTGTACATACATACATACATACACACATACATATTTACACATATACATACATACACACACACAAACATAAATACATACATACAGATATACATACACACACATAAATACATAGATACATACACACACACACACACACAGATACACACACACATACATACACACACACATACATACATACACACACATACAGTGGGGCAAAAAAGTATTTAGTCAGCCACCAATTGTGCAAGTTCTCCCACATAAGAAGATGAGAGAGGCCTGTAATTTTCATCATAGGTATACCTCAACTATGAGAGACAAAATGTGGAAACAAATCCAGACAATCACATTGTCTGATTTGGAAATAATTTATTTGCATATTATGGTGGAAAATAAGTATTTGGTCACCTACAAACAAGCAAGATTTATGGCTCTCACAGACATGTATCTTCTTCTTTAAGAGGCTCCTCTGTCCTCCACTCATTACCTGTATTAATGGCACCTGTTTGAACTTGTTATCAGTATAAAAGACACCTATCCACAACATCAAACAGTCACACTCCAAACTCCACTATGGTGAAGACCAAAGAGCTGTCGAAGGACACCAGAAACAAAATTGTAGACTTGCACCAGGCTGGGAAGACTGAATCTGCAATAGGCAAGCAGTTTGGTGTGAAGAAATCAACTGTGGGAGCAATAATTAGAAAATGGAAGACATACAAGACCACTGATAATCTCCCTCGATCTGGGGATCCACGCAAGATCTCACCCCGTGGGGTCAAAATGATCACAAGAACGGTGAGCAAACATCACAGAACCTCACTGGGGGACCTAATGAATGACCTGCAGAGAGCTGGGACCAACGCAACAAAGGCTACCATCAGTAACACACTACGCCGCCAGGGACTCAGATCCTGCAGTGCCAGACGTGTCCCCCTGCTTAAGCCAGTACATGTCCAGGCCCATCTGATATATGCTAGAGAGCATTTGGATGATCCAGAAGTGGATTGGGAGAATGTCATATGGTCAGATGAAACCAAAGTAGAACTGTTTGGTAGAAACAGAACTCGTCGTGTTTGGAGGAGAGAGAATGCTGAGTTTCAACCAAAGAACATCATACCTACTGTGAAGCATGGGGGTGGCAACATCATACTTTGGGGCTGTTTCTCTGCAAAGGGAACAGGATGACTGATCCGTGTACAAGAAAGAATGAATGGGGCCATGTATCGTGAGATTTTGAGTGCAAACCTCCTTCCATCATCAAGGGCATTGAAGATGAAACGTGGCTGGGTCTTTCAGCATGACAATGATCCCAAACACACCGCCCACACTGCTTCTTAAGAAGCCACCGCAATGAAGGAGTGGCTTCTTAAGAAGCATTTCAAGGTCCTGGAGTGGCCTAGCCAGTGTCCAGATCTCAACCCCATAGAAA
Organism: Bombina bombina; assembly: GCF_027579735.1. NCBI lineage: Eukaryota > Metazoa > Chordata > Amphibia > Anura > Bombinatoridae > Bombina > Bombina bombina. The sequence goes on along the minus strand of NC_069501.1, from coordinate 443,958,818 downwards.
ACCTTTGGAGGGAGTTGAAAGTCTGTGTTGCCCAGCAACATCCCCAAAACATCACTGCTCTAGAGGAGATCTGCATGCAGGAATGGGCCAACATACCAGCAACAGTGTGTGACAACCTTGTGAAGACTTACAGAAAACGTTTAAACTCTGGCATTGCCAAAAAAGGATATATAACAAAGTATTGAGATGAACTTTTGATATTGACCAAATACTTATTTTCCACCATAATTTGCAAATAAATTCTTTCCAAATCAGACAATGTAATTGTCTGGATTTGTTTCCACATTTTGTCTCTCATAGTTGAGGTATACCTATGATGAAAATTACAGGCCTCTCTCATCTTCTTAACTGGGAGAACTTGCACAATTAATGGCTGACTAAATACTTTTTTGCCCCACTGTACATACATACATAGACATATACATACACACATACACACACACACACATACATACACACACATACAGATACATACTGTATATACATACATACATACATACACACATACACACACACACACATACATACACACACATACAGATACATACTGTATATACATACATATATACATACATACACACATACACACATACATACACACACATACACACACATACATACATACATACACATAGACATACACACATACACACACACACACATACATACACACACATACAGATACATACTGTATATACATACACATATATACATACATGCATACCTCCCAACATTTGAATAAACCAAAGAGGGACACAGAGCTCCACTGCACATTTTTTTCATTTGCATGATGTCACTGTATGATTCAAACACCACCATCTCTATAAATGCAGGACATACAGAATATGTATATTTAAACTAACTTTTTTGTAAAAAAATTTTTTTAGATCTGTCTTGTATATGGATTTTTTTTTAAAATCCTTTCTGTTGTATGTATTAAATATGATAAAATGTAATGAGTTCAAAAGTACAGACAAGCTTTTAGTTAATTATTTGAGAACATGCTTTATTAAGATATTTAATGATAGTAGAATGACCCCCTAACCAAGATTATATTGTAATATATGCTTATTAAATTTTACCTATGTAAAAATCTACATAGGATGGATCGGTCATGAAGCGATAGACAGAGAGAAAAACAGAGAGAGAGGGAAAAAAAAGTGGAAAAAGAGAGAAATAGAGAGAGACAAAGAGAGAAAAAGACAATGAAAAAAAAATAGAGGGAAACAGATATAGGGGCCGATTTATGAAAGTGCTAGCGGATATGATACGATGTAGCGATCTTGTCCACCGCACATTGATAAATGCCGACAGCATACGCTGTCAGCATTTATCATTGCACAAGCAGTTCTTGTGAACTGCTTGTGCAATGCCGCCCCCTGCAGATTCGTGGCCAATCGGCCGCTAGCAGGGGGTGTCAATCAGCCCGATTGTATAGGTTCGGGCGGATTGATGTCCGTGGCCTCAGAGCAGGCGGACAAGTTATGGAGCAGCGGTCTTTAGACCACTACTTCATAACTGCTGTTTCCGGCGAGCCTGAAACAGGGACATCAAACTCCATTTGGAGCTTGATAATTTGGCCCCTTAGAGAGAAAGAAAGAGAAAAGGAAAGAGGGGATAGAGACAGATTGAGAGAGAGAAGGGAGAGGGAGAAAGAGGGGAAAGAGAGAAAAAGAGGAACTGCGAGTCTGCCACCATAGAAAAAGTGCTGTGCATTCTTTCAAACCTCTTGAGGGTCTAAGCATTCCCATGCTCTGAAATATTGCTCGACTCCACCTCCTACTGTTCCCATGCTCTGAAATATTGATCGACTCCACCTCCTACTGTTCCCATGCTGGGAAATAGTGCTCTACTCCACTTCTTACTGTTCCTATGCTGTGAAATAGTGCTCTACTCCACCTCCTACTGTTCCCATGCTCTGAAATATTGATCAACTCCACCTCCTACTGTTCCCATGCTGGGAAATAGTGCTCTACTCCACTTCTTACTGTTCCTATGCTGTGAAATAGTGCTCTACTCCACCTCCTACTGTTCCGATGCTGTGAAATAGTGCTCTGCTCCACCTCCTACTGTTCCCATGCTTTGAAATAGTGCTCTACTCCACCTCCTACTGTCCCCATGCTGTGAAATAGCGCTCTACTCCACCTCCTACTGTTCCCATGCTGTGAAATATTGCTCGACTCCACCTCATACTGTTCCCATGCTGGGAAATAGTGCTCTACTCCACTTCTTACTGCTCCTATGCTGTGAAATAGTGCTCTACTCCACCTCCTACTGTTCCGATGCTGTGAAATAGTGCTCTACTCCACCTCCTACTGTTCCCATGCTGTGAAATAGCGCTGTACTCCACCTCCTACTGTTCCCATGCTGGGAAGTAGAGCTCTACCCCACTTCTTACTGTTCCTATGCTGTGAAATAGTGCTCTACTCCACCTCCTACTGTTCCCATGCTGCGAAACAGCGCTCTACTCCACCTCCTACTGTTCCCATGCTGTGAAATAGCGCTCTACTCCACCTCCTACTGTTCCCATGCTGTGAAATAGTGCTCTACTCCACCTCCTACTGTTCCCATGCTGTGAAATAGCGCTCTACTCCACCTCCTACTGTTCCCATGCTGTGAAATAGTGCTCTACTCCACCTCCTACTGTTCCCATGCTGTGAAATAGCGCTCTACTCTACCTCCTACTGTTCCCATGCTGTGAAATAGTGCTCTACTCCACCTCCTACTGTTCCCATGCTGTGAAATAGTGCTCTACTCCACCTCCTACTGTTCCTATGCTGTGAAATAGTGCTCTACTGCACCTCCTACTGTTCCCATGCTGTGAAATAGTGCTCTACTCCACCTCCTACTGTTCCCATGCTGTGAAATAGCACTCTACTCCACCTCCTACTGTTTCCATGCTGTGAAATAGTGCTCTACTCCACCTCCAACTGTTCCCATGCTGTGAAATAGTGTTCTACTCTACCTCCTACTGTTCCCATGCTGTAAAATAGCGCTCTACTCCCCCTCCTACTGTTCCCATGCTGTGAAATAGTGCTCTACTCCCCCTCCTACTGTTCCCATGCTGTGAAATAGCGCTCTACTCCCCCTCCTACTGTTCCCATGCTGTGAAATAGCGCTCTACTCCCCCTCCTACTGTTCCCATGCTGTGAAATAGCACTCTACTCCACCTCCTACTGTTCCCATGCTGTGAAATAGTGCCCTACTCTACCTCCTACTGTTTCCATGCTGTGAAATAGTGCTCTACTCCCCCTCCTACTGTTCCCATGCTGTGAAATAGCGCTCTACTCCACCTCCTACTGTTCCCATGCTGTGAAATAGTGCTCTACTCCCCCTCCTACTGTTCCCATGCTCTGAAATAGTGCTCTACTCCACCTCCTACTGTTCCCATGCTGTGAAATAGCGCTCTACTCCACCCCCTACTGTTCCCATGCTGTGAAATAGCACTCTACTCCACCTCCTACTGTTCCCATGCTGTGAAATAGTGCCCTACTCTACCTCCTACTGTTCCCATGCTGTGAAATAGTGCTCTACTCCCCCTCCTACTGTTCCCATTCTGTGAAATAGCGCTCTACTCCCCCTCCTACTGTTCCCATGCTGTGAAATAGTGCTCTACTCCACCTCCTACTGTTCCCATGTTCCGAAATAGTGCTCTACTCCACCTCCTACTGTTCCCATGCTGTGAAATAGTGCTCTACTCCACCTCCTACTGTTCCCATGCTCTGAAATAGTGCTCTACTCCACCTCCTACTGTTCCCATGCTGTGAAATAGCACTCTACTCCACCTCCTACTGTTCCCATGCTGTGAAATAGCACTCTACTCCACCTCCTACTGTTCCCATGCTGTGAAATAGTGCCCTACTCTACCTCCTACTGTTCACATGCTGTGAAATAGTGCTCTACTCCACCTCCTACTGTTCCCATGCTGTGAAATAGTGCTCTACTCTACCTCCTACTGTTCCCATGCTGTGAAATAGTGCTCTACTCTACCTCCTACTGTTCCCATGCTCTGAAATAGTGCTCTACTCCACCTCCTACTGTTCCCATGCTGTGAAGATAGCGCCGGCATTAAAACTTAAAAAAAAAATACTTATTCAACAAAAATGAGCTGTGCCCATTTTTAGAAACCACTTGTGCGCTAATAGTGGTGGACAATTCAGGTCTGAAGTCTGTGTGTCCATGAAATGCTTTATTTTATTATGTTATACATGTGTTTTGTTAGCCTTTTATTCTAGTCATAACACTTTACTTCAGGTCTCCAGACATGCAAAATATGCTATTATGTGTTGTGTTCTCGTGCTACTCATAATTTGTAATATGAGTAGTTTGCGTGACCCTCTCCCTCTATTGAAAGTATAGGGTGTGCTAAACAAATGTTGGTGATGCTAAGATTCTTTGGTTTATATCTTCAACCAATGAATTGTAATAAATTGTAATATCAGAATTGTGCTAGGTTGCAATATGGATAGTGCGCCCTGAGCTATCAACAGTGCTCCACTTATAATCTAGGCAACTATTGGAATTACATTTGAGTTCAATGCCCCTTTAAAGGGACAGTCTACACCAGAATTTTTATTGTTTAAAAAGATAGATAATCCCTTTATTACCCATTCCCCAGTTTTGCATAACCAACACAGTTATATAAATATACTTTTTACCTCTGTGATTATCTTGTAGCTAAGCCTCTGCAAACTGCCCCTTTTTTTTAGTTCTTTTGACAGACTTGCATTTTAGCCAATCAGAGCTGGCTCACTGGAACTCCACGTGCGTGAGCACAATGTTATCAATATGACACACATGAACTAACACCCTCTAGTGGTAAAAAACTGTCTAAATGCACTGAGAGAAGAGGCAGCCTTCAAGGGCTTAGAAATTAGCATATGAACCTCCTAGGTTTAGCTTTCAACTAAGAATACCAACAGAACAAAGCAAAATTGGTGATAAAAGTAAATTAGAAAATTGTTTAAATTTATATTCTCTATACATACATACATACACATAGACATACACACATACACACACACACACATACATACACACACATACAGATACATACTGTATATACATACATACATACATACACACATACACACACACACACACATACATACACACACATACAGATACATACTGTATATACATACATACATACATACATACATACACACATACATACACACACATACACACACATACATACCTACATACACATAGACATACACACATACACACACACACATACATACACACACATACAGATACATACTGTATATACATACACATATATACATACATGCATACCTCCCAACATTTGAATAAACCAAAGAGGGACACAGAGCTCCACTGCACATTTTTTTCATTTGCATGATGTCACTGTATGATTCAAACACCACCATCTCTATAAATGCAGGACATACAGAATATGTATATTTAAACTAACTTTTTTAAAAAAAATTTTTTTTAGATCTGTCTTGTATATGGATTTTTTTTTAAAATCCTTTCTGTTGTATGTATTAAATATGATAAAATGTAATGAGTTCAAAAGTACAGACAAGCTTTTAGTTATTTATTTGAGAACATGCTTTATTAAGATATTTAATGATAGTAGAATGACCCCCTAACCAAGATTATATTGTAATATATGCTTATTAAATTTTACCTATGTAAAAATCTACATAGGATGGATCGGTCATGAAGCGATAGACAGAGAGAAAAACAGAGAGAGAGGGAAAAAAAAGTGGAAAAAGAGAGAAATAGAGAGAGACAAAGAGAGAAAAAGACAATGAAAAAAAAATAGAGGGAAACAGATATAGGGGCCGATTTATGAAAGTGCTAGCGGATATGATACGATGTAGCGATCTTGTCCACCGCACATTGATAAATGCCGACAGCATACGCTGTCAGCATTTATCATTGCACAAGCAGTTCTTGTGAACTGCTTGTGCAATGCCGCCCCCTGCAGATTCGTGGCCAATCGGCCGCTAGCAGGGGGTGTCAATCAGCCCGATTGTATAGGTTCGGGCGGATTGATGTCCGTGGCCTCAGAGCAGGCGGACAAGTTATGGAGCAGCGGTCTTTAGACCACTACTTCATAACTGCTGTTTCCGGCGAGCCTGAAACAGGGACATCAAACTCCATTTGGAGCTTGATAATTTGGCCCCTTAGAGAGAAAGAAAGAGAAAAGGAAAGAGGGGATAGAGACAGATTGAGAGAGAGAAGGGAGAGGGAGAAAGAGGGGAAAGAGAGAAAAAGAGGAACTGCGAGTCTGCCACCATAGAAAAAGTGCTGTGCATTCTTTCAAACCTCTTGAGGGTCTAAGCATTCCCATGCTCTGAAATATTGCTCGACTCCACCTCCTACTGTTCCCATGCTCTGAAATATTGATCGACTCCACCTCCTACTGTTCCCATGCTGGGAAATAGTGCTCTACTCCACTTCTTACTGTTCCTATGCTGTGAAATAGTGCTCTACTCCACCTCCTACTGTTCCCATGCTCTGAAATATTGATCGACTCCACCTCCTACTGTTCCCATGCTGGGAAATAGTGCTCTACTCCACTTCTTACTGTTCCTATGCTGTGAAATAGTGCTCTACTCCACCTCCTACTGTTCCGATGCTGTGAAATAGTGCTCTGCTCCACGTCCTACTGTTCCCATGCTTTGAAATAGTGCTCTACTCCACCTCCTACTGTCCCCATGCTGTGAAATAGCGCTCTACTCCACCTCCTACTGTTCCCATGCTCTGAAATATTGCTCGACTCCACCTCATACTGTTCCCATGCTGGGAAATAGTGCTCTACTCCACTTCTTACTGTTCCTATGCTGTGAAATAGTGCTCTACTCCACCTCCTACTGTTCCGATGCTGTGAAATAGTGCTCTACTCCACCTCCTACTGTTCCCATGCTGTGAAATAGCGCTGTACTCCACCTCCTACTGTTCCCATGCTGGGAAGTAGTGCTCTACCCCACTTCTTACTGTTCCTATGCTGTGAAATAGTGCTCTACTCTACCTCCTACTCTTCCGATGCTGTGAAATAGTGCTCTACTCCACCTCCTACTGTTCCCATGCTGCGAAACAGCGCTCTACTCCACCTCCTACTGTTCCCATGCTGTGAAATAGCGCTCTACTCCACCTCCTACTGTTCCCATGCTGTGAAATAGTGCTCTACTCCACCTCCTACTGTTCCCATGCTGTGAAATAGCGCTCTACTCCACCTCCTACTGTTCCCATGCTGTGAAATAGTGCTCTACTCCACCTCCTACTGTTCCCATGCTGTGAAATAGCGCTCTACTCTACCTCCTACTGTTCCCATGCTGTGAAATAGTGCTCTACTCCACCTCCTACTGTTCCCATGCTGTGAAATAGTGCTCTACTCCACCTCCTACTGTTCCTATGCTGTGAAATAGTGCTCTACTGCACCTCCTACTGTTCCCATGCTGTGAAATAGTGCTCTACTCCACCTCCTACTGTTCCCATGCTGTGAAATAGCACTCTACTCCACCTCCTACTGTTCCCATGCTGTGAAATAGTGCTCTACTCCACCTCCAACTGTTCCCATGCTGTGAAATAGTGTTCTACTCTACCTCCTACTGTTCCCATGCTGTAAAATAGCGCTCTACTCCCCCTCCTACTGTTCCCATGCTGTGAAATAGTGCTCTACTCCCCCTCCTACTGTTCCCATGCTGTGAAATAGCGCTCTACTCCCCCTCCTACTGTTCCCATACTGTGAAATAGTGCTCTACTCCCCCTCCTACTGTTCCCATGCTGTGAAATAGCACTCTACTCCACCTCCTACTGTTCCCATGCTGTGAAATAGCACTCTACTCCACCTCCTACTGTTCCCATGCTGTGAAATAGTGCCCTACTCTACCTCCTACTTTTTCCATGCTGTGAAATAGTGCTCTACTCCCCCTCCTACTGTTCCCATGCTGTGAAATAGCGCTCTACTCCACCTCCTACTGTTCCCATGCTGTGAAATAGTGCTCTACTCCCCCTCCTACTGTTCCCATGCTCTGAAATAGTGCTCTACTCCACCTCCTACTGTTCCCATGCTGTGAAATAGCGCTCTACTCCACCTCCTACTGTTCCCATGCTGTGAAATAGCACTCTACTCCACCTCCTACTGTTCCCATGCTGTGAAATAGTGCCCTACTCTACCTCCTACTGTTCCCATGCTGTGAAATAGCGCTCTACTCCACCTCCTACTGTTCCCATGCTCTGAAATATTGCTCGACTCCACCTCATACTGTTCCCATGCTGGGAAATAGTGCTCTACTCCACTTCTTACTGTTCCTATGCTGTGAAATCGTAGCCAATCGGCCGCTAGCAGGGGGTGTCAATCAGCCCGATTGTATAGGTTCGGGCGGATTGATGTCCGTGGCCTCAGAGCAGGCGGACAAGTTATGGAGCAGCGGTCTTTAGACCACTACTTCATAACTGCTGTTTCCGGCGAGCCTGAAACAGGGACATCAAACTCCATTTGGAGCTTGATAATTTGGCCCCTTAGAGAGAAAGAAAGAGAAAAGGAAAGAGGGGATAGAGACAGATTGAGAGAGAGAAGGGAGAGGGAGAAAGAGGGGAAAGAGAGAAAAAGAGGAACTGCGAGTCTGCCACCATAGAAAAAGTGCTGTGCATTCTTTCAAACCTCTTGAGGGTCTAAGCATTCCCATGCTCTGAAATATTGCTCGACTCCACCTCCTACTGTTCCCATGCTCTGAAATATTGATCGACTCCACCTCCTACTGTTCCCATGCTGGGAAATAGTGCTCTACTCCACTTCTTACTGTTCCTATGCTGTGAAATAGTGCTCTACTCCACCTCCTACTGTTCCCATGCTCTGAAATATTGATCGACTCCACCTCCTACTGTTCCCATGCTGGGAAATAGTGCTCTACTCCACTTCTTACTGTTCCTATGCTGTGAAATAGTGCTCTACTCCACCTCCTACTGTTCCGATGCTGTGAAATAGTGCTCTGCTCCACGTCCTACTGTTCCCATGCTTTGAAATAGTGCTCTACTCCACCTCCTACTGTCCCCATGCTGTGAAATAGCGCTCTACTCCACCTCCTACTGTTCCCATGCTCTGAAATATTGCTCGACTCCACCTCATACTGTTCCCATGCTGGGAAATAGTGCTCTACTCCACTTCTTACTGTTCCTATGCTGTGAAATAGTGCTCTACTCCACCTCCTACTGTTCCGATGCTGTGAAATAGTGCTCTACTCCACCTCCTACTGTTCCCATGCTGTGAAATAGCGCTGTACTCCACCTCCTACTGTTCCCATGCTGGGAAGTAGTGCTCTACCCCACTTCTTACTGTTCCTATGCTGTGAAATAGTGCTCTACTCTACCTCCTACTCTTCCGATGCTGTGAAATAGTGCTCTACTCCACCTCCTACTGTTCCCATGCTGCGAAACAGCGCTCTACTCCACCTCCTACTGTTCCCATGCTGTGAAATAGCGCTCTACTCCACCTCCTACTGTTCCCATGCTGTGAAATAGTGCTCTACTCCACCTCCTACTGTTCCCATGCTGTGAAATAACGCTCTACTCCACCTCCTACTGTTCCCATGCTGTGAAATAGTGCTCTACTCCACCTCCTACTGTTCCCATGCTGTGAAATAGCGCTCTACTCTACCTCCTACTGTTCCCATGCTGTGAAATAGTGCTCTACTCCACCTCCTACTGTTCCCATGCTGTGAAATAGTGCTCTACTCCACCTCCTACTGTTCCTATGCTGTGAAATAGTGCTCTACTGCACCTCCTACTGTTCCCATGCTGTGAAATAGTGCTCTACTCCACCTCCTACTGTTCCCATGCTGTGAAATAGCACTCTACTCCACCTCCTACTGTTCCCATGCTGTGAAATAGCATTCTACTCCACCTCCTACTGTTCCCATGCTGTGAAATAGTGCTCTACTCCACCTCCAACTGTTCCCATGCTGTGAAATAGTGTTCTACTCTACCTCCTACTGTTCCCATGCTGTAAAATAGCGCTCTACTCCCCCTCCTACTGTTCCCATGCTGTGAAATAGTGCTCTACTCCCCCTCCTACTGTTCCCATGCTGTGAAATAGCGCTCTACTCCCCCTCCTACTGTTCCCATGCTGTGAAATAGTGCTCTACTCCCCCTCCTACTGTTCCCATGCTGTGAAATAGCACTCTACTCCACCTCCTACTGTTCCCATGCTGTGAAATAGTGCCCTACTCTACCTCCTACTGTTTCCATGCTGTGAAATAGTGCTCTACTCCCCCTCCTACTGTTCCCATGCTGTGAAATAGCGCTCTACTCCACCTCCTACTGTTCCCATGCTGTGAAATAGTGCTCTACTCCCCCTCCTACTGTTCCCATGCTCTGAAATAGTGCTCTACTCCACCTCCTACTGTTCCCATGCTGTGAAATAGCGCTCTACTCCACCTCCTACTGTTCCCATGCTGTGAAATAGCACTCTACTCCACCTCCTACTGTTCCCATGCTGTGAAATAGTGCCCTACTCTACCTCCTACTGTTCCCATGCTGTGAAATAGTGCTCTACTCCCCCTCCTACTGTTCCCATTCTGTGAAATAGCGCTCTACTCCCCCTCCTACTGTTCCCATGCTGTGAAATAGTGCTCTACTCCACCTCCTACTGTTCCCATGTTCCGAAATAGTGCTCTACTCTACCTCCTACTGTTCCCATGCTGTGAAATAGTGCTCTACTCCACCTCCTACTGTTCCCATGCTCTGAAATAGTGCTCTACTCCACCTCCTACTGTTCCCATGCTGTGAAATAGCACTCTACTCCACCTCCTACTGTTCCCATGCTGTGAAATAGCACTCTACTCCACCTCCTACTGTTCCCATGCTGTGAAATAGTGCCCTACTCTACCTCCTACTGTTCACATGCTGTGAAATAGTGCTCTACTCCACCTCCTACTGTTCCCATGCTGTGAAATAGTGCTCTACTCTACCTCCTACTGTCCCCATGCTGTGAAATAGCGCTCTACTCCACCTCCTACTGTTCCCATGCTCTGAAATATTGCTCGACTCCACCTCATACTGTTCCCATGCTGGGAAATAGTGCTCTACTCCACTTCTTACTGTTCCTATGCTGTGAAATAGTGCTCTACTCCACCTCCTACTGTTCCGATGCTGTGAAATAGTGCTCTACCCCACCTCCTACTGTTCCCATGCTGTGAAATAGTGCTCTACTCCACCTCCTACTGTTCCCATGCTCTGAACTAGTGCTCTACTCCACCTCCTACTGTTCCCATGCTGTGAAATAGCACTCTACTCCACCTCCTACTGTTCCCATGCTGTGAAATAGCACTCTACTCCACCTCCTACTGTTCCCATGCTGTGAAATAGTGCCCTACTCTACCTCCTACTGTTCACATGCTGTGAAATAGTGCTCTACTCCACCTCCTACTGTTCCCATTCTGTGAATTAGTGCTCTACTCTACCTCCTACTGTTCCCATGCTCTGAAATAGTGCTCTACTCCACCTCCTACTGTTCCCATGCTGTGAAGATAGCGCCGGCATTAAAACTTAAAAAAAAAATACTTATTCAACAAAAATGAGCTGTGCCCATTTTTAGAAACCACTTGTGCGCTAATAGTGGTGGACAATTCAGGTCTGAAGTCTGTGTGTCCATGAAATGCTTTATTTTATTATGTTATACATGTGTTTTGTTAGCCTTTTATTCTAGTCATAACACTTTACTTCAGGTCTCCAGACATGCAAAATATGCTATTATGTGTTGTGTTCTCGTGCTACTCATAATTTGTAATATGAGTAGTTTGCGTGACCCTCTCCCTCTATTGAAAGTATAGGGTGTGCTAAACAAATGTTGGTGATGCTAAGATTCTTTGGTTTATATCTTCAACCAATGAATTGTAATAAATTGTAATATCAGAATTGTGCTAGGTTGCAATATGGATAGTGCGCCCTGAGCTATCAACAGTGCTCCACTTATAATCTAGGCAACTATTGGAATTACATTTGAGTTCAATGCCCCTTTAAAGGGACAGTCTACACCAGAATTTTTATTGTTTAAAAAGATAGATAATCCCTTTATTACCCATTCCCCAGTTTTGCATAACCAACACAGTTATATAAATATACTTTTTACCTCTGTGATTATCTTGTAGCTAAGCCTCTGCAAACTGCCCCTTTTTTTTAGTTCTTTTGACAGACTTGCATTTTAGCCAATCAGAGCTGGCTCACTGGAACTCCACGTGCGTGAGCACAATGTTATCAATATGACACACATGAACTAACACCCTCTAGTGGTAAAAAACTGTCTAAATGCACTGAGAGAAGAGGCAGCCTTCAAGGGCTTAGAAATTAGCATATGAACCTCCTAGGTTTAGCTTTCAACTAAGAATACCAACAGAACAAAGCAAAATTGGTGATAAAAGTAAATTAGAAAATTGTTTAAATTTATATTCTCTATCTGAATCATGACAGTTTATTTTGGACTAGACTGTCCCTTAAATGTATGTCACAAAGCTATAAGAGGTAATATCCACAAAACTTTTATTAAAGACAGCACGATTTTGATTCTTGATTCTTGCTTCTTTTTCCTAGATACAGCAAGTCTGTTTAATATTCATCCAAAAACTCAGAAGTGAGCAGTGTAAATACTAGATAAAAAGTAAACCATTTTGAATATTAAGCCTTCAAATCTATGAGTGATAGCCTTATGCACAATGCTGCTGCGCTGATGCCTGCCTGCTGCTTCATATCACTGTGATTAATGGATGTGCAAATAGGAGAACATCAAACATTTTGACTTAGCTGTTGCTAAATGGATAAATATTTCTTCAAACAAGACACCGGGATATTTCTTTGGTGAATGAAACAGGCATTACTATCATGCAGTTCCAGAGACGCCAGTCATCAGAAATCAAAATCATGATAAATAACAGCACTGAAGATGAGGTTGTGTCATTTAGTTCTAGTTCAGGGTCATGTAAGAGTAAAGATCATAGACACTCTTAAGATTGGCTGAGCATTATGGGAAACAGTTCTAAAACATCTAGGGTACTAAGGTTGCTGGCGCCCGCTCTAGGTCGCTTTACCTGCTCATTAATGCTTTAATACAATGGCCAATTTATAATAAAACCATAATGTAACAATTAGAATACTTTATAATAGTTTGGAGCTGGAACCAATTGTGCAGGAAAGAAGCAGCCTTCAATATTCATAAACTCAGAAGAGTTTTCCATAGACAAGCCAAAGGTCTGAGCCAAAGATACTGTCCTAAGGCATATAAACAAAGGTATGAGACAGATACGTAAGTCAGGGCACAGGTCCAGAGTTCAGTAGCCGGAGAATCAGTCCAGTAAATGTCTCTTAGTAAAGAGGTTAAACAAGTAGCATGATTCAAAAACTTTGCCATGGTCAGGGTCCAGGTAACAGGTCAGGAACAGGTATGCTATGTTCTTCATGGAACAATAATCAAGCACTGAATGGGAGTTGCAAACTAATACCTCACTGAAATAACTTGCCACATTTGGCAACTCCAAAATTGTGGAATTCATAAAGGCTTGTATTTGTCCCTTGTCATGATGAGTTCTGCTCCCTTATAATTAATGGAGCTGCATTTATCTTGTAACCACTCACTTCTTAATACATAGAGTTTCACTGTGAAGAATACCTGCATTACAAAAACTCTTTCAAAACATTACAAAACAAACATGAAAAGACAAATAAAAGACAAATAAAAGAAAAAAATGAATACAAGGAATCCTTGCAAGCTTCAAAATAGAAAATAGAGAGACATGACTGTGAGACAAGACACTTCATTAGCGCAATAATATTTTCTTAATTTGCTATGAGCCGCGGTTTAAGAAACAAATCTGGTCAACACCACAAAAACGTTGAGGAACATGTTTGGCATCTGCGGGATTGCCAAGACAAATTTTGTTTTTATCAGCAAGACTTCTTTATCATAATAAAACAGATTAGCAGGTGGTATGTGTTTTCCCTGAGCATTTAGCTCAGTTTAAGCGCTACTCTTCCATACACAATAATAAATAAAAAATATGTCCCTTTAAAGACTGCAGGTCCATTGGCTATTGGTCAGTTGTAAAACAATAGGGAGGCAGAAAACTGTGTTATAAGATTTGAAGATACTAGGTAACTAAATATTATATGCAAACAAAACTAAGGTGTGTGCCAATAATTTCAATAATGATCAATGCAGTAAACCAAAACTTTCATGCCATTTAATATACAAAATCATCAAGTATTTAATTTCCATTTTAATATTTGATGTCTCAGTCTCTCATGCAATTTAGGTATTGAAATATTTTGATAGATATATAGAGAGATAGAGAGATAGATAGATGATATTTGGCGGAGCCAATCTATGCTTTAGTCCACAGAGAACAAAAGACAACAAGGTTATCCATTTTGGGGAATATATTAGGCGATAAACCAAGAATAGTGTACAGAAAAGCGCCCAGTTTAAAATCTATGTTTGCTCCAAGTAAGGTTGTGAAACAACCGCTATCGGGTTGGAACATCACCAATAGGATCATATAGATGTAAGGCTAGAAGATGCAAACTTTGTGCCAAAATTACACACAAACAAACAACATTCAAATCTAATATAACAGGGAAACACTTTTCAATAATTGGCCACATTTCTTGTGCCTCCAGATATGTAATATATCTGTTGTCCTGTGTCTGTGGGGTACAGTACTTGGGTAGGACCTGTAGAAGATTGAGCATCAGATTGTCAGAACATCTAAGGAACATGAAAAATAACTATAGGAACCATAGTGTCCCCAGACACTGCAACCATTTCCACAATGGCCACACTGATTGCTTCAGAATCTGCCCCATCAAATACATTCCAACATCACACTTATAAAATAGACTGTCCAGACTTAGACAAAGGGAGACCTACTGGATACCCACACTTAAGAGTCTTCATCCCAATGGTCTAAATCTCAATATAGATCTGGCATCCTTTTGAGACTATTGTGGTGTCCAGTGGGTCTCCCTTTACATTATTCATTTACCATCAGGCTTAATTTACTGTGTAACCAGTGTACCCCTTTTTTCTATTTATAAATACTTATATATTCAGCCTATCCCAGTGTCCATATATATGTCATGATATCTAGTAACAACAATATCTTGTTTCTATTACTACTATCATTTATTAATTAAGATTTTTAGATCATTTAGGACAAGGTAATCTTGTCACCTGAGTATGACTATATCTTGTTTATGGTTCTTCCACAATTGCTCATATATTCTACCATAGTACATGTGCTAGTGCTAGGCTATATAGTATATCCCACAGTGAAAACTCAGACTAATAACTGATACACCAACATTATTAATATTACCAATTTTTTATATGCTAGTATCCCTGACATATGTTAGCGGTTTACTAGATATCGAACATTCTGATACATTTATGGGAACTTGTATATACTTTTTCTGAATTAGATCCATGTATTTATGTTTCCTACAATTACCCATTTTAGGCTTTACATTTTACAGTTTTACTTTGGACCATTAACTGATACATTATTATCATTACTGATCACTATACCTCGTGATTTTTATATATGACAGTAGCCCATAGTTTTATAACACTCGGCCATATTTATGTGTACTCGCATCTTCATAAATTATTATACTTTAGTATTACTAATATAATGTTTTTAGAAGCGATATACATTGTAGCTTTTTAATATGAACACACATATGTTTCGATATTCTAAACCTCTGATTTTATGTTTATTGATTTTTTGTTCTTTAATATATGAATGGGATTAACTTTTGGTATATTTGAGTAGCGATTTTATTTATTCAATATTGTATGTCATAGAATATTGTATTTTATCTGATATTAGCAATTATTAATGTGTTTATGTTTAATTATTATTACGATACATATATGAATTTTTCCAGTTCAGTGTTTTTAACAAATTAATTGATGGTAATGAAAGAGTTAACCTGCGAACAGAAAGACAGGTACTCTTTGTAAGACCGCCCATAGACAGGTGTTTGTAAGGTATATAATGAGAGCAAATGCTTTGTATTGTACAGCCTGATGAAACTGCCTTCCAGCCGAGAAACGCGTTGCTGTTGTTTTTCCTGTAATAAACTACGGATTTTATATATACCTTACATCTAACCAATATTTCTCCAAGTGCGAACTCCTGTACCTCACTCTGACATCTGCCATCAGTAATCACAGCTGATCTCTGCTTGTCGGAGCCCAACGGAACTACCTGCTGCTGATTGGAGGCCACCGTGTGACGTGAATTAGCCCCGGTGTGTCTGTCGGGCGACTCAGAACAGTCTTGATCTGAGAGTAGAGGCACAGAATTTGTGCCGCCCCGCTTGTGAGTATTTGGAACTACGGGGGGGAGGTCTGCGTGTCAATTTTGGTTGGATCCACGATACTGTTTTATGGTTGGCGCCTCTCTCTTTTCTCCCTTCTCAGTCTTTAAACAACTCATATAATTTTATATATATATCTGCGTTTTATTGTCAGGTTCCTCTTTGCTTTGAATATATCATTCTATCAAGCATTTTTTTTTTATTCCCTTTAAAAAAATTCTCTAGCACATTATGTCTCTTTGACGTTCACTTGGCCATTTTGTTAAACCCTGTGGTAGCCCCTGCAAAAACTGTTTTTGAGAATTCTGTGAAACATTAAATATTTAGCATATTTAAAGGGACATGAAAATCACAAATTTTGATACAGATAGAGCATACCATTTTAAACAACTTTCCAATTTACTTCTATGATCAAATTTGCGTATTTCTATTGGTATACTTGGTTGAAGGGGCAGCAATGCACTACTTGGAGCTGGCTAAGCATATTTGGTGATCCAATGGCAAGATGCATCTATGTGCAGCCATCAATCAGAAGCTAGCTCCCAGTAGTGCATTGCTGCTCCTCATGCTACTTAGGTATGCTTTTTACTAAAGGATACCAAAAGAAAGATAACAGAAGTCAATTGGAAAGATGTTTAAATTTGCATTACCTATCAGAATCATGAACATTAATTCTAAACTTACTGTCCCTTTAACAAGTTTCTTGTTATTTTGTATATAGACACAAGAGAAAATGGTGGGAGAGCTACCTAAAGACAGTATTAGCTATAACCCATAAAAATCATAATTAATCTCCAAAATTATGATAGAAATGACAAATGCAAAAAAGAGAGGTGGGGAAAAGCGTTTCTAGTGAAGAGCGAACTGTCAAAAAGGATGCCAATGAGTATATGGAAAACCAAATGTATTGGAAAGTGTAAAAGATGAAGTCTAAGATATATATATATCAAAATGGTGATTTAATAATAAGTACTGATACAAATTCCAAAAATAAACAAATCAGTACACTTAAAAGATGCCGGTATCAAATGTTATACACAAAAGATATTACAATAACATGTGGAAGCTAAAATTGGGAATAAAAGCAATGGATAACCTGAAAAATAAAAAACTATAGCATATAGGTAAAATAAGCAAAGAGATTGCTATATGTAACAATATAAATCGTATTAAATCATATTTAAAAAGTCTCATAATGGGGATCGCAAGCTCGTGAAACAATTAGTGTAACAGCTTGAGAGAGCGTGAGGAGAGAAAACTGGAGATTTATAATCCCTTCGTAAAATATTAAACAATAATACGCACACAGATGAGACTTCTGGCGAGTGTTACCATCTATAGACAAACAAATGTGCACAGTAGATGGAATGGAGAAATCCAAGAACTCAAAAACACAATGATCCTAGCAGCTTCCGATCCTCTTCTCCTCAGTAACGGAAGTGAATCCGTGACAAGGTTATCCAAACACCTCCTACAACCCGGAGTGCTGTAGCAGTGGTGGAATCAAGCCACTAAGTATCGATGTACAAAGAGATAAAGAGAAGGCACTACTGGGTATAGTGTGCATAAAAAAATTCAACATTTATTGAAACAAAAAGAACAATAAAAAAAGCATAAGCTGAGCGCTCTTGTGAAGCCAGATATAAGCAGAAAGACAACAGGCATAGAGTCTGACGCATTTCGCACCCCCTAGTGGCGCTTATTCATAAACATGGCCATTACACATAATGAGCCCTCTTTTATAGGCACAACCTGCAGATGATAGGCTAAAAAATAGCCAATACAAACAAATAATATCTCATAAAATGACAAGCAGGTCAAACCCACAAGACAGGGCAAAGTAGTGCATAAGAAAACAGATCCAATGTTCACAAATATTCAAAAATATCACGTAGTGAACAAATAGTATATATATATATATATATATATATATATATATATATATATATATATATATATATATAACTATATGGACACAAACGTGCATGTATATAAACATATACACACACACACACATATATATATATATATATATATATACACACACATATTTTTGAAAAAACTACAAATAAACACGGGTAAAAATATCCTAAGGTTATTATATACAAGTAATTCTACAAAAGTTTATGATATTACTATAAAGTGATTATATATACCATACCTTCTAGATTGTGGGAACCATGTATGAAACCATGGAGGTACATATAAATAGAGATAAAGGTAATATCAGCATATGGTTAAGAATTATCAATTAAATAATTTATGTCACACTCTCTATTCATACCCATAGGGAGTCTGGTTTTTAATTTTAACATCCAATACAATTCCTTTTTCTATAAAATCTTATATTTATTCCCACATCTTATTGGTAAAATAGCTTGATCAATGATTTTGATTGTCATATCTGCTTTGTTGGTAAAATGATACCCATTAAAGTGGTTGGCCACAGCAGAGTCTCTATTATGTTCCCCAAATCTTTTTCTGATTTTTTTAGATGTTTGACCAGTGTATTGACATTGACATAGATTACAAGTAAGAAGGTAAATTACAAATGTGGTACCACAGTTAGCATAAAAATCTACCTCAAACTGCTGTTTGGTTATACTACTTAAAAATGACTGCCTAAAGACACATTGGCACACATATGGCAGTTACGTTTCCCACACTTGAAGTTGCCTTTCTTATGTAACCAGTTTTGTTTTAAATCCTTATTATACACGGAGTGCAGAATTATTAGGCAAGTTGTATTTTTGAGGATTAATTTTATTATTGAACAACAACCATGTTCTCAATGAACCCAAAAAAGTCATTAATATCAAAGCTGAATATTTTTGGAAGTAGTTTTTAGTTTGTTTTTAGTTTTAGCTATTTTAGGGGGATATCTGTGTGTGCAGGTGACTATTACTGTGCATAATTATTAGGCAACTTAACAAAAAACAAATATATACCCATTTCAATTATTTATTTTTACCTGTGAAACCAATATAACATCTAGACATTCACAAATATACATTTCTGACATTCAAAAACAAAACAAAAACAAATCAGTGACCAATATAGCCACCTTTCTTTGCAAGGACACTCAAAAGCCTGCCATCCATGGATTCTGTCAGTGTATTGATCTGTTCACCATCAACATTGCGTGCAGCAGCAACCACAGCCTCCCAGACACTGTTCAGAGAGGTGTACTGTTTTCCCTCCTTGTAAATCTCACATTTGATGATGGACCACAGGTTCTCAATGGGGTTCAGATCAGGTGAACAAGGAGGCCATGTCATTAGATTTTCTTCTTTTATACCCTTTCTTGCCAGCCACGCTGTGGAGTACTTGGACGTGTGTGATGGAGCATTGTCCTGCATGAAAATAATGTTTTTCTTGAAGGATGCAGACTTCTTCCTGTACCACTGCTTGAAGAAGGTGTCTTCCAGAAACTGGCAGTAGGACTGGGAGTTGAGCTTGACTCCATCCTCAACCCGAAAAGGCCCCACAAGCTCATCTTTGATGATACCAGCCCAAACCAGTACTCCACCTCCACCTTGCTGGCGTCTGAGTCGGACTGGAGCTCTCTGCCCTTTACCAATCCAGCCACGGGCCCATCCATCTGGCCCATCAAGACTCACTCTCATTTCATCAGTCCATAAAACCTTAGAAAATTCAGTCTTGAGATATTTCTTGGCCCAGTCTTGACGTTTCAGCTTGTGTGTCTTGTTCAGTGGTGGTCGTCTTTCAGCCTTTCTTACCTTGGCCATGTCTCTGAGTATTGCACACCTTGTGCTTTTGGGCACTCCAGTGATGTTGCAGCTCTGAAATATGGCCAAACTGGTGGCAAGTGGCATCTTGGCAGCTGCACGCTTGACTTTTCTCAGTTCATGGGCAGTTATTTTGCGCCTTGGTTTTTCCACACGCTTCTTGAGACCCTGTTGACTATTTTGAATGAAACGCTTGATTGTTCGATGATCACGCTTCAGAAGCTTTGCAATTTTAAGAGTGCTGCATCCCTCTGCAAGATATCTCACTATTTTTGACTTTTCTGAGCCTGTCAAGTCCTTCTTTTGACCCATTTTGCCAAAGGAAAGAAAGTTGCCTAATAATTTTGCACACCTGATATAGGGTGTTGATGTCATTAGACCACACCCCTTCTCATTACAGAGATGCACATCACCAAATATGCTTAATTGGTAGTAGACTTTCGAGCCTATACAGCTTGGAGTAAGACAACATGCATAAAGAGGATGATGTGGTCAAAAAACTAATTTGCCTAATAATTCTGCACTCCCTGTAGAGTACCATACTTGGTGAAAGACTCTGAGCTAAGGTTCTCGCTTTTTTCGGAATAAATTTAATATTTTATACATATGGTTTTAAAATGTCATCTCCCAAAAGGATGTGCATATGTTTCCTTAGTATTTTTACAATGTAATTATACTGCTGGGAATATTCAGTTGTAAACACCACTGAATTCTTAAATGTAAGATCTGTATTGGTATCACATGACCTGTTACTTTCACCTTACCTTACCTTCACTTTTTTATTATTAGTGTATGTTTTTATTACATTTCAACATATCTCTAGAGGACCTTTTTTGTATGCTCTACGGATTAATCTATTTTGTAATTTCCTCAACTGGATATCATATACTGCATCCGATTTGGTATTCCTTTCAAGCCTTATAAATTGACCTTTTGGTATGGCTTTAATGAGATGGCAAGGATGTTGGGATGTGGCATGTAGTATAGTATTGCCAGCCGTGGGCTTACGGAATGTTTTAGTAACAATTTCATTGTTACAGATCTAAAGGGTCAAATCTAAATAATTGACCTCTGAACGACTATACTGGCCAGTAAATTTTAAATTAAGTTTATTATTATTAGTGTATAACATAAACTTATTAAACTCTAAATCATCCAAGGGTCTATTTACAATGACCAAAAGGTCATCGATATAGCGAACATATAGTAAGATGTCCTCTAGCCAAGGCTTATGGACGCTGTACACATGTATAAGTTCCCACCAAGACACGTAAAGATTTGCAAATGCGGGGGCAAATTTTGCCCCCATAGCGGTACCACAGGTTTGATTATAGTAACCTCCATCGAACATAAAATAATTGTGTGAGAGTAGAAATCTCAACACATCTCCTATATAATGTTTGATGGTGGTCTCCAAATCTAATTCTCTTGCCAAGAAAAAACTCTACAGCCTGAATGCCAAGATTTTGGGGAATACAAGTGTACATTGCACATATATCAATGACAACCCAAGAGAAACTTTTATCCCATACTACAGAATCCAATGATTGTAGCAAGTGAGTGCTATCTCTGAGGTATGACAATTGTCTTCTTGCTATAGGTTGAAGTATGCCATGCAACCAAGCCCCCAAACAGTGAATTTACCCCCGACACAATAGGTCTACCTGGGGGCTGATGGAAATTCTTTTGAAACCTTGGGGACATGGTAAAAAATGGGAGTAAGTGGATCATTAGGAACCAAGTTGTCAACATCTTTTTCCTCAAACAGTCCCAATGTGAATCCTTCACATATGAATTGTTCTAGATCTTTCTTGTAATTATTTATCAAGCACCACTATGCCACCGCCTTTATCCGCATTTTTAATGACAATACTAGGGATTGTCTTGGAGGGATTTAATAGCAAGATGTTCCCTATATGTCAAATTGAAAGTAGCTGCTCCACTAGTGGCCATTTCATCCAATTTAAAAATTTCCTCCTGCACCATTTTTTGGTATGCATTAATAATGGAACCTCTATAATGGATTGGATAAAAATTAGATTTAATTGTTTACGGTCGTGATCAGGCCCGGACTGAACATATGGCATACCGGGCATTTGCCCGGTGGGCCGCCGGTCATCTTAGCCCCGCCCACATACCGAGTGCCCAAATTATTTGTTGTGAATATTATAATGATTATGTTTATGCAACAGGTAATAATGGCCGGTATTATATGTGGCATAAACATAATCATTCAGGCCCGGCTGGACTAAACTTGGGATCATATCATGATCTGAGAGAGCAGAGGTCAGAGCCAGAGGATCATTTTTAGTAGGAGGCCGGCCCATTGTTATTTCTCTGCGGCCATATTGGGGGAGCACACAACGAGCATGTCATGTCATGTGCTGGAGCACACAATTTCCTCATGGTGCCGGGCGGGAAAAGTACCACAGGCTGAGGCTCAGGCAGCTGCAGCAGAAGCAGAGAGACACGCACTCACAGCACTGAACACTGCAGTCAGAGTCAGAGCAACAGGTGAGGTTGTGTTTTTGTTAAACAAATATTGCATTTGCTGGCAATGATCATTGATCTGCACTTGTTAGATTAGGCTAGCAAGCCTACACAGCAGCGTGACTACAGGGGTTCGCAGAGGGCGAGGCTGGCTGACATTTTGAGGGGGGGGGGCGAGCTGTTGTGAGCACTGTTCCCTTGGCTGCACTGAGGATGCATTATTACTTAAGGTACTTAAAAACCTTAATTTCCCTGTTATGTTTCCCTGCGTGCACCTTGCCGTAACATTTTTGATAGAGGAAGGGGGCGGAGCAGGCAGAATGGAGGGTGTAAAGGGCTGCATGGTGTCTTAAATTAAAATGTCTACCATAGGAATTTGACTACCGCGTCACTTCCGGTGACGTGTAGTCAGCTGCTGGAGGGTTGTGGCGCTCTCTGCACATGTTAAAGGCACAATAACAGCGCTCACTGGGGGCCCAACCTCCTACAAACAGCTGTTTAAGGCAGAATAGGTGACAACTTACTTTAGAACACTGGTGTTCTAAAGTAAGTTGTCTACCGTGTAGGAATTGCTGCCTGATCGCTCTGTCCTTCTCTCCCTAACACAGATTTTATTTTGCAATAATTTTGAAATAGTTTTTACTTGCTGTATTTAGTTCCTTTTTCGCCGTTCTATAACTTTATAGCAATATCTCAAATTAGTCAACGCTGTACCGTGCTGTATTTTTGTGTTTTCTTAGAATGGCAAAAAAGGAACTAAATACAGCAAGTAAAAACTATTTCAAAATTATTGCAAAATAAAATCTGTGTTATGGAGAGAAGAACAGAGCGATCAGGCGGGAATTTTACTTTAGAACACCGGTTCTAAATATAAAGGAGGAAAGTAAACAGCGCTTAGCCTATATGAATATAGGATAGCTAGGGATGTTGAAACAACTACGTTATATGAACTAATTAAAATGTTGTTGTATGTTATATGAACTGATTAGTATGTCAATATAAGACACCTTGATTTTATCATAGAAAGAAAGGTTGGATATGTTTAAATGAATCTGTCTGAGAGCAAATTGATTTATATCCTTTAATGACCTAATGTAACTTTAAAAATCACACATAAAAAATCACACATAAAAAAATCACACATAAAAAATCACATATAAAAAACATACATAAAATAATGAGTACTTAAAAGGGGAGGACGTCTCCTCAACCTTTATATTGCATAAATAGCAAATCAGCTAATTAGACCACCTTTAAATACAACAATCGTTGGTATTAATCGTTAAATTATTTGTAACCTTTGAATTGGATAGACATAAAAATAAACATAAAAATTATTAAAAGATGTGGCTATTGGCCTCTGGTTATTTAGTCTTGATGCAAGATACGAAATCTGCCGATTTCAGCAACAAAAATAAGCAACAATATGTATCTTGTTAGTGCTGGTATCCTTGAGTGCAAAAGAAGCAACAATATGTCTCTTGTAAGCAACAATATATCTCTTATGAGCGCAAGACAACTTTTAGTGAGCGCACTGATATCCTTTCAAGAACAGAGGAAAAAACAGTCTCATAAGTGTACCAAAGGAAGCATGACTCTAGTAGCTAGCGGGTATAATCTTGTGTATCAATATATTTCTATAAGTCGTTCAGTGCTTCGTTCTCAAACTTCCTTATAATACTTTTATGTATATATATTAGGAGGCAGTTCAATTTGGATTAAGTGTGACAAGCGGGTATACTTTACCGGTCCCCTCTCTCGAGTTGCAGCATTTGTGTCTCTGCGGTCTTTCCTAGACCTGTCGGCAGCAAATCTCACCTCTGACCTTATGGTGTCGTGATGGCTTCTTTGTGGATTTTGATCAGTCACCGTGTGGGAGGTCTGGGTTGATTATGGGGTTAGCCGGTCTCCCTTCCGCTTGCACTAATGGATTGTTTGATTCCAAATTCTTTTCCACCAAGTATCCGTTTGTGTACTCTGCACAGTTTTGCTGACTCCAATTGTAGACAAGTCTTGATAAAGCCTACACTGAGGTGAAACGCGTAGAGTTTTTTTTAAGGAGCTAAGAAGATTTCCACGATTGCAGTCACCACGATTGCAGTTACCTATATCCCGAGCTGACAATTGGAGTCAGCAAAACTCTGCACAGAGTAAACAAACGGATACTTGGTGGAAAAGAATTTGGAATCAAACAATCCATTAGTGCAAGCGGAAGGGAGACCGGCTAACCCCGTAATCAATCCAGACCTCTCACACGGTGATTGATCAAAATCCACAAAGAAGCCGTCACATCACCATAAGGTCAGAGGTGAGATTTGCTGCCGACAGGTCTAGGAAAGACCGCAGAGACACAGATGCTGCAACTCGAGAGAGGGGACCGGTAAAGTATACCCTCTTGTCACACTTAATCCAAATTGAACTGCCTCCTAATATATATACATAAAAGTATTATAAGGAAGTTTGAGAGCGAAGCACTTAACGACTCATAGAAATATATTGACACACAAGATTATACCCGCTAGCTACTAGAGTCATGCTTCCTTTGGTACACTTATGAGACTGTTTTTCAGGGATAGGCAAGGTGTCCGTACACGGACACTGATGTCCGTGACTAGCCCTTGCAGTGTCCACCACAACCTTAGTACATCTTTTATTTCTGATTAAAAAATAGGAATAAAAAAAAAAAAATGTAGTCTGAATAAAGTTATTGACTTGTCAAGAGACTGCTAGTGATATTGGGTGATAAGTTATGGAATAAATAAAGCCTGAGTGAAATACTGGATGTGTATCTGCATCTGTATAATAACACCCAGCTCTATACAAAGACACAGAAGTGACACTGGCACATGCGTATAGCCAGAGGACGGCTGGTTATAGGATCAGTGGTACCTGCATCAGTATAATAACACCCAGTGCTAAATAATGACACAGTAGTGACACTGGCACATGCGTATAGCCAGAGGAGGGCTGGTTATATGATCAGTGGTATCTGCATCGATACTATAACACCCAGCACTATATAATGACACAGTAGTGACACTGGCACATGGGTATAGCCAGAGGAGGGCTGGTTATAGGGTCAGTGGTATCTGCATCAGTATAATAACACCCAGCGCTATATAATGACACAGTACTGACACTGGCACATGCGTATAGCCAGAGGAGGGCTGGTTATATGATCAGTGGTATCTGCATCGATACTATAACACCCAGCACTATATAATGACACAGTAGTGACACTGGCACATGGGTATAGCCAGAGGAGGGCTGGTTATAGGGTCAGTGGTATCTGCATCAGTATAATAACACCCAGCGCTATATAATGACACAGTACTGACACTGGCACATGCGTATAGCCAGAGGAGGGCTGGTTATAGGATCAGTGGTATCTGCATCAGTATAATAACACCAAGCAGTATAAAATAATGTTTTTAATTTCAAATGTACCTTGATGTCCTTCACTTAGGTCTGTACTTTGGAAAATGTCCGCCACAGCCTTTGTCTGTGCCTATCCCTGCTGTTTTTTCCTCTGTTCTTGAAAGGATATCAGTGCGCTCACTAAAAGTTGTCTTGCGCTCATAAGAGATATATTGTTGCTTACAAGAGACATATTGTTGCTTCTTTTGCACTCAAGGATACCAGCACTAACAAGATACATATTGTTGCTTATTTTTGTTGCTGAAATCGGCAGATTTCGTATCTTGCATCAAGACTAAATAACCAGAGGCCAATAGCCACATCTTTTAATAATTTTTATGTTTATTTTTATGTCTATCCAATTCAAAGGTTACAAATAATTTAACGATTAATACCAACGATTGTTGTATTTAAAGGTGGTCTAATTAGCTGATTTGCTATTTATGCAATATAAAGGTTGAGGAGACGTCCTCCCCTTTTAAGTACTCATTATTTTATGTATGTTTTTAATATGTGATTTTTTACGTGTGATTTTTAAAGTTACATTAGGTCATTAAAGGCTACAAATCAATTTGCTCTCTCTATGTCTTATATTGACATACTAATCAGTTCAACATACAACGACACTTTAATTAGTTTATGTATGTTTTTAATATGTGATTTTTTACGTGTGATTTTTAAAGTTACATTAGGTCATTAAAGGCTACAAATCAATTTGCTCTCTCTATGTCTTATATTGACATACTAATCAGTTCAACATACAACGACACTTTAATTAGTTCATATAACGTAGTTGTTTCAACATCCCTAGCTATCCTATATTCATATAGGCTAAGCGCTGTTTACTTTCCTCCTTTATATTTATTATTTTAGAATATTTGTGAGAGTATTCTGCTTAAACAGCACACAGGGTTGTTAGTTAGGCGCTTCTTACACCTTTTCTATTACGCATTTAGAACACCGGTTCTAAAGTAAGTTGTCACCTATTCTGCCTTAAACAGCTGTTTGTAGGAGGTTGGGCCTCTAGCACATGAGCAGTGAGCGCCACAAACCTCCAGCATCTGATTAAAGTCACCGGAAGTGACGCGGTAGTCACATTCCTACGCGGTAGACAACTTACTTTAGAACAATGGCATTATTATATGCTGTCTCCTCTGCTGCCCTGCAGGGATGGGATTCAGAGTGAAAAGAGGAAACATGCGATTAAACAGGACAGGTTGCAAATATACCTGATAGTCCCTGTCAGCAGATGGATCCGTTTCTCTGCCCTGTAGAGCCAGTAAGTCTGGGAGGGGCAAATCAATTCAATAGTAGAAGTGAATCCTATACACTTTATGAGTGCCATGGTTTTTACATAATGTAGTAATTTAAAGCTAGATATGGATATCTGTTATATTAATTGAAATGCTATATGTTAAATGGTCCTCAATAAATATGGCTCCTAACTTGGTGTAAGCATACAGGGAGTGCAGAATTATTAGGCAAGTTGTATTTTTGAGGATTTATTTTATTATTGAACAACAACCATGTTCTCAATGAACCCAAAAAACTCATTAATATCAAAGCTGAATTGTTTTGGAAGTAGTTTTTAGTTAGTTTTTAGTTATAGCTATTTTAGGGGGATATCTGTGTGTGCAGGTGACTATTACTGTGCATAATTATTAGGCAACTTAACAAAAAACAAATATATACCCATTTCAATTATTTATTTTTACCAGTGAAACCAATATAACATCTCAACATTCACAAATATACATTTCTGACATTCAAAAACAAAACAAAAACAAATCAGTGACCAATATAGCCACCTTTCTTTGCAAGGACACTCAAAAGCCTGCCATCCATGGATTCTGTCAGTGTTTTGATCTGTTCACCATCAACATTGCATGCAGCAGCAACCACAGCCTCCCAGACACTGTTCAGAGAGGTGTACTGTTTTCCCTCCTTGTAAATCTCACATTTGATGATGGACCACAGGTTCTCAATGGGGTTTAGATCAGGTGAACAAGGAGGCCATGTCATTAGATTTTCTTCTTTTATACCTTTTCTTGCCAGCCACACTGTGGAGTACTTGGACGCGTGTGATGGAGCATTGTCCTGCATGAAAATCATGTTTTTCTTGAAGGATGCAGACTTCTTCCTGTACCACTGCTTGAAGAAGGTGTCTTCCAGAAACTGGCAGTAGGACTGGGAGTTGAGCTTGACTCCATCCTCAACCCGAAAAGGCCCCACAAGCTCATCTTTGATGATACCAGCCCAAACCAGTACTCCACCTCCACCTTGCTGGCGTCTGAGTCGGACTGGAGCTCTCTGCCCTTTACCAATCCAGCCACGGGCCCATCCATCTGGCCCATCAAGACTCACTCTCATTTCATCAGTCCATAAAACCTTAGAAAAATCAGTCTTGAGATATTTCTTGGCCCAGTCTTGACGTTTCAGCTTGTGTGTCTTGTTCAGTGGTGGTCGTCTTTCAGCCTTTCTTACCTTGGCCATGTCTCTGAGTATTGCACACCTTGTGCTTTTGGGCACTCCAGTGATGTTGCAGCTCTTAAATATGGCCAAACTGGTGGCAAGTGGCATCTTGGCAGCTGCACGCTTGACTTTTCTCAGTTCATGGGCAGTTATTTTGCGCCTTGGTTTTTCCACACGCTTCTTGCGACCCTGTTGACGCTTGATTGTTCGATGATCACGCTTCAGAAGCTTTGCAATTTTAAGAGTGCTGCATCCCTCTGCAAGATATCTCACTATTTTTGACTTTTCTGAGCCTGTCAAGTCCTTCTTTTGACCCATTTTGCCAAAGGAAAGGAAGTTGCCTAATAATTATGCACACCTGATATAGGGTGTTGATGTCATTAGACCACACCCCATCTCATTACAGAGATGCACATCACCTAATATGCTTAATTGGTAGTAGGCTTTCGAGCCTATACAGCTTGGAATAAGACAACATGCATAAAGAGGATGATGTGGTCAAAATACTCATTTGCCTAATAATTCTGCACTCCCTGTACAAAAGTGTACTAATTCCATGAATGAAACATGGAGAGGGTGATGACAGGCTGTTGAGACAGAGCTGTGGGACTTTTATGTACTCCTCTGTAGCAGTGTTCCCTCTAAGGCCACATTTTATGAGCGGCCCAGCAGTGAAATAGTTAATAAGTGAATCATACCTTGCCATCTGCATTGTGTAGTGTTTGCTAACTGCAGGTTGCAGTTCCTTAATTAACTGTTTTACTGCTGTGCCGCTCACAAAATGTGGCCATAGAGGGAACACTGCTCTGTAGTATTGCTTTAGCAGAGCATATCCTCTTTTTTTACAGCTACACTGGGTGAGTTGCAGCCTTCTTGTTTAACTGTTCTGGATGAAATGTGTAAACTGAGGCAGCTACACATCAGTAATATGTGGGTGAGAAAGCCCTCTGCTCACCCATCCTCCTGCTGATTTTCATCTATAGTAAGGATTCTAAAGATCATAGCAGCACTGCCAGATGTTTAGCATTCATACTGCTATTTCTTTAAAATTTACTGCCGTAGATAAGGAGCAAAGAAAAGTGCTCTCTTCAATGTTTCCCACCCCCTTCTTCACAATTACAGGGCAGTCTATTAACCCATACCTGGCAGGAAGGCAGGAACAGTGCAGGGAAT